>NC_057812.1:377205939-377511690 GCF_018294505.1 Triticum aestivum | reverse complement strand
GTGTTGTCTTTGCACCTGGAGATCTTGTGTTGTTACATTTGCGTAAGGATCGGTTTCCTAATTTGCACAAGTCAAAGCTAATGCCACGTGCTGATGGTCCTTTTAAGGTGCTAGAAAAAATAAATGATAATGCATATAAACTTGAGTTGCCTGCAGATTTTGGGGTTAGTCCCACTTTTAACATTGCAGATTTGAAACCTTATTTGGGTGAGGAAGATGAGCTTCTGTCGAGGACGACTTCATTTCAAGAAGGGGAGGATGATGAGGACTTCAATACCATTGTTACACCCACAACCCCTCCTCCTATACATACTGGACCAATTACTAGAGCTCGCACATGCCAACTAAATTATCAGGTACTTTCATTTCTTGGTAATGATTCTAATGTTCTTGAGAATATGATGCTGCCTAAATTGGATACATTTGTTTTGCTTACAAATTAAGGGCCTAGCTTGGAGAAGGATGAACATTGGAGCAAGAACAAGCATGGAGTTGATGGCATGCGCAAGGGAAACAAGAATGGGGTTTCAAGTGATGATTTCAGGACTTTGAAGCCACCATAATGGGTGCATGAAGCCTTGGACGAAATATACAAGATGCCACTTCATAATTTTTGTCAAGAGTATATTCTAGGTGTTGCGTCACCTTATTATTGTGCCAGGCCCATGTATTTTCAAAATACATAAGTATAGGTTGTTTTTAGAGTCTGTATGTGTGGGGAAACAAGACTTATGGTTGGTTTCGGACCCCTCCTCCATGGGCCACGAAATTCCCCCCTCTTCCTCCATATATACAGCCATTACGGTGTCGTTTAGACTTTGGGTTTTGTTTAGATTAAAAGTTCGCCATAGATACAACTTCGCGTACTTCATTTTTGTTCAACGACCAGACCAAGATGTCACAGAACCCCACCTTCATTAATAAAGCTTTCCTCTTATATTCGCAATATCCAGACTGCAATCTCGGTTTCCTGCTTGTTCTTCGTTTGCTAGGAGGAAATAGACCCTCATGGTCAGGTTGATCGTGCTCCGACGTGGTCAATATCCCCTCGGAAGTTGGTTTAGCGGTTGCTAAGGCGCGACATCTCGCACGTTCGTAGTCGGATCGTCAAGGTCGACTCCCACAGAAAAGATAGCCACCATCTCATCGAAACATCGGGACACCTTAGCCTCTATCACGTTGCTGCTATACTTGGCAACAACCAACCAAGTGGTCAGTGCAGCCTCGGTGGCGCAGAGCAAAGTGGGCGAGGCAGAGAATGAGCAAGGACCGGCAGAACCAGAAAAACACCAGAATAGAATTGAGCACGGTAGCGAGAGCAGCCCCAAGGACACGGCAAGGAAAAAGTGGTGCAGCGCCCAGTGTACTTCGTCAACTCCATGTTACAAGGAGCTAGATCGAGGTGCTCTGGCATGCAGAAGTTGATCTTTGGTCTCATAATGGCCTCAAGAAAACTACGCCACTACTTCCAAGCCCATGGTTGTCACTCACTTCCTGTTGAAAAGGATACTCCGAAACCCTGAGGCTACCAGCAGAATAGTGGAGTGGGCTTTGAAGTTATCTAGTTTTGGTTTAAAGTTTGAGAGCACGTCAACAATCCAGAGAAGGACATTGGCAGAGTTTATTGCAGAATGGACACCAACCCCTGACGAGGAAGTGCCAGAAACAGTTATTCACGGCAAGGAGGCTCCCCAAGAATTGATTATGTATTTCGATGGCGCTTGTTCCCTGCAAGGTGTAGGGCTAGCATGCTTCTCATCGCCCCCTTCAGGGACACTTGAAGTGTGTTGTCCAGATGCACTTTGCCCAGGAAGAGGCAACCAATAATATAGCAGAGTATGAAGGGCTCCTTGCCAGGCTCAGGATTACCGCAGAATTGGAATTAAGAAGCTGGTCATTCTAGGAGACTCATAGCTTGTGGTGAGACAAGTAAACAAGGATTATCAAATCCCATTAATGGAGGCATACGTTGAGTAAGTGAGGATATTGGAGGTGCGCTTTGATGGATTACAAACAGAGCACGTACCCCATGCAAAAAACAACATAGCTGATCATCTGTCAAAGTGTGCTACGCAGAAGCTCCCTATGGAACTAGGGACGTTTGTTCTCCATCTTACTCAACGCTCCGTATCCCCAGCAACAATGGCCCAGAAAAGGAGAAAGATGGACTCCGGTAAGCCTCTCCCGGTAGAGCCTTCCGCTCCTGGCAGAGACCTTGTCGGAAACAACTCCTCACCACCTGTCGGACCGCACCCTCCAACCGGGCCTATGGTCCCTGCGGACAAGGAATGTGCCCCCGCAGTTCAGGAGGTGCTGCTAGTCCTCATTGCTGAGCCCAGGCTCCAACTTGGGCAAGCAACATAGTCCACTTTCTCCAAACCGGAGAACTTCCTAACGACCAAGATGAAGCTGAAAGAGTAGCCCGGAGCGCCAGTATGTACAAGTTTGATGATGACACTATGTACAGGAGGAGGCCCAATGGAGGGAAATTGAAGTGCATCTGCCGGGAAGAAGGAAAGGAACTGCTGGCTGAGATACACAAAGGCATGTGCGGCTCCCACATTGGATCAAGGGCATTGGTTGGGAAAGCATTCCCGCAAGAATTCTATTGGCCCACATGTGACGCCCCGAGACCGCTACGCCAGGTGTCTTCCATTTATGCGCCGTCGTTGCCATGCCATTCGCTTGCCTGTTGCATCTTGCCATGTCATCATGTGCATTGCATCATCATGTTCTCAAAACATGCATCTGTCCGGGTCTCCCCGTTCTCTCCATTGTCCATTCTGAGCCCAACCACACTCGCACGCGCCCGCGGCATGTCCGAAATAGTATTTTATAAGTGGCCGGAAATTATTCTCAGAACGGGATGAAAGTTGGCATGCGGTGTTTTTATTGTGTAGATAGGCCGCCTGCCAAGTTTCATCGCATTCGTAGTCCGTTTGATGCCCCAACGGATAACTATATCGACAATATAGTCGGTCAAAAAGTCGGACGTTTTCGGTCTTCGGAAACGGTTGCCGGGCTGCCTTCTTTACTCTCCTCTCAACCCAAGCCCCTCTACACAGTCCATCTAGCCCACCTACCTTCCCCCTCCACTCCATACCATCTGATGGTGATCGAACGGCTCCGAAACGGAGCAAAACCCCTAACCCTAGAACCCCCTTTCCTATTTAAAAACCTTCCCCTTCCATTTTGGGTAGCCTACCCCTCCTCCTAGTTCTAGCCGCCATCCGCACCATGTTTTCAGCGCCGAGCCCCTCCCTGGCTTCCACTTGTCGCCACCGCTGCCATGCCCTAGGGCCAATCCCGGAGTGCCACCTCACCCCACAGCGCCCGCCACAGCCTATAGGAGCCGGCCACATCGCCTCTGTCCAGCCCCACCGTCACAGCCCGCCAGGACCCAGATCAGGCCCGAGGAAGCCCATCTGAGCCCGAACGAGTCCGCCTCGCTCCCTGTCGCTCGAGCCATCATCCTCGTCGCTTCGCTCGGCCAACGCCTCCCGCCGCGGAGCCTCGCCACGTCGTCCTCCAGCGACCCCATCTCCGCGCCGCCTTCCTCCGGTGCCCGGACCCTGTTGGGACCCCGCGCCATGCCGCATCCATGCTCTCTGCTGCCCAGAAGCCCGTCGCTGTCACACGCACTCACACCTCGACCCCGCCTCGCAGCGTTACCAGATCTGGCGACCTCCGCCCTGATCTAATCTGCCACCCTCTAGATCCGTCATCGCCGCTTCTCCCCGTCGTTCCCGCGCAGGATCCGGAGAGCCGCCGCCCGTCCTCGACCCTCCTGCGTCGCATCGTCGCCGTCGGAGAGCGCCGTCGCGCCGTGCCCTGCTTGGGATGGAGCAGGATCCCTCGCCTCGCCCGCCTGGGCCTCCTCCTGCCTCGCGGGCCTCGTGGGCCACTACCACGCCCAACCGCATGCCCAAGGCCCAGTTCGCCACGGCCACCGCGACCTCCTTCAGCCCCGCACCCCAGGCCCATGGTGAGACGTCCCCAGTCCTGCGCCCAATGCATTGTGCAGCCCAGTCCGCCTCAGTTCCGGCCCGTGCATGTTTTTTCCATTGCTTCGGATTTATCTAATTTCCAGAGTTGTCAGTTTTGTAGAAAAGACCTTCATGTTCATGCTTATCCTAACTCTACAACCATGCCTTAGAAATAAACAAACCTTATATGTAGCTTGCTTAGAACTTTGCCTAGTTTCATAATATGCCACTTTCATCTATGTTTAAAATGTTGCTTGTTTAAATTTGCTTAAATGCCATGCTAAAATGATTTGTTTCATAACAAAATAACTGTAGCTCCAAACATAACAAAATTTATATGTTAATGGGGTGGAAAATGCCTAGTTTAACATGGTGCATTCTTCTTTCATGTTTAACAAATCTAAAATTGGGTTTAGGATAGAATAGTACCAACTTTAAAATATGCTTGTGGGGTTTTACCAGAATTGTTGCTTGATGTTCCGGCCTCATTTAAACTTGCCTAGATAGGTAGTTTTCATATACTTCACCCCTTGCCATGTTTAAAAAACATTTAATATTGTTGAGTACATAAACGGGAGAGAACTAAATAAGTCATGTGGTGTTTCGTCCATATGCAACTCGTTGCAGATTGAGATCCACTTAATTTGTAGTATTGTTTGTGCACTTTGCCATGCCATGCCTCATTAAACCGAACATGCATCATACTTGGTTGTGCATCATGCCTTGAGTATGTGATGGTTGTTTACTATGTTGCTTGTTTCTTTACGGGTTGCTTCTCTCTATAGCTTCGGTTTGTTTGTCTTCTTCATGGACTCGTTCTTCTTCCTTGCGGGATCTCAGGCAAGATGACCATACCCTCGAAATCACTTCTATCTTTGCTTGCTAGTTGTTCGTTCTGTCGCTATGACGCACTACCTACCACTTGTTATAGCATCCCTCCCATTTTGCCATGTCAAGCCTCTAACCCACCTTCCTAGAAAACCGTTGTGTGGCTATGTTACCGCTTTTGCTCAGCCCCTCTTATAGCGTTGCTAGTTGCAGGTGAAGTTGAAGTTTGTTCCATGTTGGAACATGGATATGTTGGGATATCACAATATCTCTTATTTAATTAATGCATCTGTATACTTGGTAAAGGGTGGAAGGCTCGGCCTTATGCCTGGTGTTTTGTTCCACTCTTGCCGCCCTAGTTTCCGTCATACCGGTGTTATGTTCCTTGATTTTGCGTCCCTTACGTGGTTGGGTGTTATGGGTACCCCTTGATAGTTCGCTTTGAATGAAACTCCTCCAGCAAGGCCCAACCTTGGTTTTACCATTCGCCTCACCACCACCTATAGTTTTCCCTTGGGAGTCATGCTCTCAAGGGTCATCTTTATTTTAACCCCCTCGGGCCAGTGCTTCTCTAAGTGTTGGTCCGAACTGGGCAGCCTGTGGGGCCACCTCGGGGCAACTTGAGGGCTGGTTTTACTCATAGCTTGACCTATCCGGTGTGTCCTAAGAACGAGATATGTGTGACTCCTATCAGGATGTCGACACATCGGGCGGCTTTGCTGGTCTTGTTTTACCATTGTCGAAATGTCTTGTAACCGGGATTCCGAGACTGATCGGGTCTTCCCAGGAGAAGGAATATCCTTCCTTGACCGTGAGAGCTTGTGATGGGCTAAGTTGGACACCCCTGCAAGGTATAAAGTTTTGAGAGTCGTGCCTGCGGTTATGTGGCAGATGGGAATTTGTTAATGTCCGGTTGTAGAGAACTTGACACTTGACTTACTTAAAATGCATAAACCGCGTGTGTAGCCGTGATGGTCTCTTTTCGGCGGAGTCCGGGAAGTGAACACGGTCTTGTGTTATGCTTGAAAGTAAGTAGTTTCAGGATCACTTCTTGATCACTTCAAGCTTCATGACTGTTGCATTGCTTCTCTTCTCACTCTTATTTGCGTAGGTTAGCCACCATATATGCTTAGTGCTTGCTGCAACTCCACCTCATTACCTTACCCTACCCATAAGCTTAAATAGTCTTGATCTTGCTGGTGTGAGATTGCTGAGTCCTCGTGACACAGATACTTCCAAATAGTTGTAGGTGCTGATGATATTAGTGCCGGTGATGCAACCAAGCTCAAGTGGGAGCTTGATGAAGATCTTCGTAATTGTTATGTGTCTTTTCCGGGTGATACATAGTGGAGCCTAGTTGGGACGATCAGGGATCTAGCATTTGGGGTTGTCTTCTTTTATTTTGGTTCCGTAGTCGGACCTTGTTTGTATTCCGGATGATGTATGTTTTAACTTGTTATTTGTGTGAAGTGGCAATTGTAAGCCAACTCTTTATCCTTTTCTTGTTCAGTACATGGGATTGTGTGAAGATTACTCCACTCATGACTAAACCACCATGCGGCTATGCCTCTAAGTCGTGCCCTGACACGTGGGAGATATAGCCGCATTGTGGGTGTTACAAGTTGGTATCAGAGCCATCCCCGACTTAGGAGCCCCCTGCTTGATCGAATCGCTGATGTTGTTGAGTCTAGAACAAAATCTTTTGAGTCTTAGGATTATATATATCGGAGAGTAGGATTCTTTTACTCCTCAGTCCCTTCGTTGTCTGGTGAGGCCTCCTGACGTACAAGTTTTGACTTTTCTCTCCTCAAATTTCACGAATTTTTTTAGGATCACGCCGGTATCTTGGAATCGTTCTGATAGTCTTGTGACGAGAACATTGTTCTTGGTGCCTCCTAACATTTAGGGGTTGTGGCAGTGTCCCGGGGAGTTGAGCTCTGAGGTGTTTTCATCACAATTTTATCGTTGCAGTTCTGGAATACCTGAGTTCGCCGACATCGAAAATCTCTTTTATGCAGTTGTTGGTGAGATAACCTCGATGCCACCCAGTACTGGGGCGGGAGTTCGGGAGTATTGCCATAACTAGTATAACGGATACATGATTTTCGGAGGTTTCTTGGTTATGTGTTGAAGGATGGATACAGTTGGATGTAGGGATTGTTAGTTTGGGTGAGATATTATGCTTCCCTTGTATCCCCAACACCTGATTGCATAACCAGAAAGTTTCGGGAGTTTATAAGTGGGAATTAAAGTATCTCGTAGGATATCTTTACAACAGACACATGATACGATATGGGGTCTATCATGCAAACCAAATCCTTTGTTTTTTGTTTTCAGTTGTGGTATTCTAGTTGCTTCAATATCAACTGTTGATTCCATGCCTTTTTCCTAAATGGTGTTCTCATACTTCTATGTGGATGCTAATACTTCTTGATCATCAAGATTCTCATGTAAATTCTTCCCAACCAGTGCGGTTCTCTTCAAGATGATCATATCATTTTTCCCATTCGCAAGATCAGTTCTTAGTTTTCTAAACGGTGTGCATTTCATCGGTCCCAAGCTTCCTTTGTTTTCCCGCCCTCCCACCCTTTTCTTCAAGGACTCAGATTTCTTAATCAAGTATATTTTTTTATGGATGTGAAGTCTCTTTATTCTTTTCCGTCAATGTTCTTATCCGGTGATTCTCAGGAAGATACTAACGGAGCTTCAAGCTTATTATTCTTCGTTCTCTTTTCTTCTCTGGTGGATTAAATTCAAGCTTTGTCGGTCATATCTTTTCCTCGTTTCAAATGTTTTCTCATGTCGGTGTACCTCTTAATCATTCACTTCTCGCTATTCAATTGTTCCGGAGTGCCGAAGATATTTCAGAAGATTCATGTTTCAATTCTCGATCCGTTCAAGTTATTTCGAGGTTGTTATCCCATTCAAGCCATTTAATTCAACCGGCACATTCTCTCTTTTAAATCGTTCAACGGTGTATCTTTTGAGTGGGCCCTAACCCACAGGTCTTTTCCCAGGATCTTACCTGAATCTTCTACTATTCTAGAGTTATTCTCCAATTATTTCAAAGTTTGACGTAAGAATGAATTCTCATTAGTCAAATGTCTTTCTCCAAGATCTTTCAAATCTTTTTCGTTGTTGATTCAACCTTTATATTATTCATTATTCCGGAATGTCTCAACAATTCATGGTGTTGTTTCTCGTCACCATTCTTGGATTTTGAAGATCGAAGAAGAGTTCTTCTTAAATCATTACCCGTTCTTTCAAAGATTCGCGAGTCTAGCTTGATGCCATCCTCTCATAATTGTTTTTGATTGCGAGAATTCTTTTCACCCATGCGGAGCCACTCAGGAGTCTTTTCAGACTGATTCTCTGAAGGACATCATTTCGGGTTTATTCATTCCAGCTTTCAGCTCTCGTTCTCCAAATCTTACCGGTGCACCATTCGAGTATTCTCTAATCAGCTCATGACCTCCTTGTTTCCCTTGCATCTAAATTCCCTCAAGTATCTTCATTCGTTCTCTAATTCTTCCCGGTGTTTATTTATCTTTTATTCATTCATTTTCAATTCTTATGGTGGTTCGTTCAAGAGTTCTTTTCCTTTGTTACCATATCAATTCATTCGTTCTTTCCAATCCTACAGGTAGTTTGTTGAAGACCTTGCCAAGTTTGATCTATATCTCTCTTAATCCTTTATACGAGAATAAGTAGTATGCCAAATCTGTCGCTTGTCATCAATTTAAATTGGTGAAGTATGAGCATAATGAAATTATTATTCTTGTTTCATCGAGTAAATTCAATTCCTTCTTCCGATGGTTCATAAAAAATTCTCAGTTTCATTTGTTCATCTTTCTTTCCGGAGTTCCATGTTTTTCTTAGTTATATCATCACGAAGCTCCATCTAATCATTACAAGGCTTCAATCTTATTCTTTTCCTCCTTCACTTCTTTTTGATCATTCTTTTATTACCGGAGTTCTTCATGGAAGATCAACATGGTGGCTCATCAAGGATTCTTTTCATTCTTCAATTTTTCGTCAAGATTTCTCTTGAAGCTATGATCCGCCAAGCTATACTTCAAGTATTCTTCATCTGGCATTCCAAAGTGCAATTCTTTATACCTTATCATTTGAGGTGGTGTTATGTCATTGTTGATTATTTCCCTTCGTGTTTCATGATTCACAAGTTTTCAAGAGTGACATACCTAAATCCATCATTTTCTCTTCGCTTAAGACATCTTTTCAACCAATCAACCTCTTCATTGGAATTATCTTGGGTTATATTTCACCTAAAGCTTTCCCTAAGGAATTTTGCTATTTATGGTGCTTATAAATGACCCAAGTTCTTCATTTATCCTCCCGGTAAAATAAGTTTCTCGTATCCTTGTTGATATCAATCCAATCTATTGTTTTCAATAGTGGCAGAATTTCACCTCTAGATTTTGAGATGTTTTCCATAAGCCCACAACAAGCTTACTCTTTTCTTTGTTGGTTTTCCAACAATTCCATTCGACTCTTCTCCTAAAGATGATTTTTCAAGCTCATTTGAGGTAGAAGATGTGGTTTTCTCCTCCGTTCTTTTGATTCCATTCTTACATTCGTTTCGGAGGCAGTGTGTTGTTAATCTCATCAAGTATCCTCTCATCTTGTCAAGTTCATGTTGAATTCTTTCAATTTACAGTCGGAGTGATGTCCAAATTATATCATTCTTTTTCCTCCTCTATCTTGTTTTAACCGGAGTGTTGTCGTAATTGATCCTTATCGTTCCTTATACATCTCGTTTCTACCGGAGTGCTTGCATGTACTTGTTGTCCATTGCAACCCTTTTTCTTATGTCTTTCAACATACAAGTTTCTAGTAATGTTCTTTGTTCCTCTTTTCTAACGGAGGGTTTTCAAATTTGTTCATCTTCGTTGCATTCTTTCTTTCAATTTGTTCAACCTCGCAAGGTTCTTTGGTTTCACTCATTTGTCAAAGAAGCAACTTAGTTTAACCTCTTCTCTTCCTCTTCCATTTCCCTCTGGTGCCATCCTAGATCTCGGGACGAGATCTTCCCAGAGTGGTGGAGTGTTGTGACGCCCCGATACCGTTGCGCCAGGTGTCTTCTAGTTATGCGCCGTCGTTGCCATGTCATTCGCTTGTGTGTTGCATCTTGCCATGTCATCATGTGAATTGCATCATCATGTTTTCAAAACTTGCATCCGTCCGGGTCTCCTCGTTCTCTCTGTTGTCCGTTCTGAGCCCAACCACACTCGCACGCGCCGGTGGCATGTCTGAAATAGTATTTTATAAGTGGCCCGAAAATGTTCTCGGAATGGGTTGAAAGTTGGCATGCGGTGTTTTTATAGTGTAGATAAGCCGCCTGCCAAGTTTCATCACATTCGGAGTCTGTTTGACGCTCCAACGGATAACTATAGCGACAATATAGTCGGTCAAAACGTCGGACGTTTTCGGTCTCCGGAAACGGTTGTCGGGCTGCCTTCTTTCCTCTCCTCTCAGCCCAAGCCCCTCTACATAGTCCATATAGCCCACCTACCTTCCCCCTCCGCTCCAGACCGTCCGATCACAATCGAACGGCTCCGAAATGGAGCAAAACCCCTAACCCTAGAATCCCCTTTCCTATTTAAACACCTTCCCTTCCATTTTGGGTAGCCTACCCCTCCTACTAGTTTTAGCCGCCATCCCCACCTTGTTCTCAGCGTCGAGCCCCTCCCTAGCCTCCACTTGTCGCCGCCGTGGTCACGCCCTAGGGCCAATCCCGGAGTGCCACCTCACACCTCAACTCCCGCCACAGCCAACAGGAGCCTGCCACGTCGCCCCTGTCCAGCCCCACCGTCGCAGCCCGCCAGGACCCAGGTCGGGCCCGGGGAAGCCCATCTAGGCCTGAACGAGTCCGCCTCGCTCCCCGTTGCTCGAGCCATCGTCCTCGTCACCTCGCTCGGCCCGCACCTCCCGCCAGCAAGCCTCGCCACGTCGTCCTCGGGCGACCCCATCTCCGCGCCGCCTTCCTCCAACAACCGGACCCCGTCGGGACCCCGCGCCATGCCGCATCCACGGCCTCTGCTGCCCGGAAGCCCGTCGCTGTCACACGCACTCGCGACCTCGACCCCGCCTCTCGCTGTTACCAGATCTGGTGACCTCCACCCTGATCTGCTCCGCCACCCTCTGCATCCATCGCCGGCACTCCTCCCTGTCATTCCCGCGCAGGATTCGGAGAGCCGCCGCCCGTCCCCGACCCTCCTGCTTCGCGTCGTTGCCGCCGGAGAGCGCCGTCACACCGTGCCCTGCTCAGGATCAAGTAGGATCCCTCACCTCGCCCGCCTAGGCCTCCTACTCCTCGCGGGCCTCGTGGGACATGGCAAAGCCCAACCGCCTGCCCAAGGCCCAGTTCGCCCCGGCCACCGCGACCTCCTACAGCCCCGTACCCCCAGGCCCATGGTGAGACATCCCTAGTCCTGCGCCCAGTGCACTGTGCAGCCCAGTCCACCTCAGTTTCGGCCCGTGCATGTTTTTTCCCTTGCTGCGGATTTATCTAATTTCGAGAGTTGTCAGTTTTGCAGAAAAGACCTTCATGTTCATGCATATCCTAACTCTACAACCATGCATCGGAAATAAACAAACCTTATATGTAACTTGCTTAGAATTTTGCCTAGTTTCATAATATGCCACTTTCATATATGTTTAAAATGTTTAAAATGATGTTTGTTTAAATTTGCTTAAATGCCATGCTAAAATGATTTATTTCATAACCAGATAACCGTAGCTCCAAACTTAACAAACTTTATATGTTAATGGGGTGAAAAATGCCTAGTTTAACATGGTGCATTCTTCTTGCATGTTTAACAAATATAAAATTGGGTTTAGGATAGAACAGTACCAACTTTAAAATATGCTTGTGGGGTTTTACCAGAATTGTTGCTTGATGTTCCGGCCTCATTCAAACTTGCCTAGATAGGTAGTTTTCATATGCTTCACCCCTTGCCATGTTTAAAAACATTTAATATTGTTGAGTACATAAACGGGAGAGAACTAAATAAGTCATGTGGTGTTTCGTCCATATGCAACTCATTGCATATTGAGCTCCACTTCATTTGTAGTATTGTTTGTGCACTTTGCCATGCCATGCCACATTACGCCGGACATGCATCATACTTGGTTGTGCATCATGCCATGATTATGTGATGGTTGTTCACTATGTTGCTTGTTTCTTTCTAGGTTGCTTCTCTCGTTAGCTCCGGTTTCGTTCTGGAGTTGTGAGGATCCGTTCGACTACGTTCGTTTGTCTTCTTCATGGACTCGTTCTTCTTCCTTGCGGGATCTCAGGCAAGATGACCATACCCTCGAAATCACTTCTATCTTTGCTTGCTAGTTGTTCGTTCTATCGCTATGACGCGCTACCTACCACTAGTTATGGCATGCCTCCCATTTTGCCATGTCAAGCCTCTAACCCACCTTCCTAGCAAAACGTTGTGTGGCTATGTTACCGCTTTTGCTCAGCCCCTCTTATAGCGTTGCTAGTTGCAGGTGAAGTTGAAGTTTGTTCCATGTTGGAACACGGATATGTTGGGATATCACAATATCTCTTATTTAATTAATGCATCTATATACTTGGTAAAGGGTGGAAGGCTCGGCCTTATGCCCGGTGTTTTGTTCCACTCTTGTCGCCCTAGTTTCCATCATACCTGTGTTATGTTACTTGATTTTGCGTCCCTTACGCGGTTGGGTGTTATGGGAACCCCTTGACGTCCTCCAGCAAGGCCCAACCTTGGTTTTACCATTTGCATCACCACCACCTACACTTTTCCCTTGGGAGTCGCGCTCTCGAGGGTCATCTTTATTTTAACCCCCCCCCCCTGGGGGGGGGGCAGTGCTTCTCTAAGGGTTGGTCCGAACCGGGCAGCCTGCGGGGCCACCTCGGGGCAACTTGAGGGCTGGTTTTACTCATAGCTTGACTTATCCGGTGTGTCCTAAGAATGAGATACGTGTGAGTCCAATCGGGATGTCGACTCATCTGGCGGCTTTGCTGGTTTTGTTTTACCATTGTCGAAATGTCTTGTAACCGGGATTCCGTGGCTGATCGGGTCTTCCTGGGAGAAGGAATATCCTTCGCTGACCATGAGAGCTTGTGATGGGCTAAGTTGGGACACCCCTGCAGGGATAAACTTTCGAGAGCCGTGCCCGTGGTTATGTGGCAGATGGGAATTTGTTAATGTCCGGCTGTAGAGAACTTGACACTTGACTTAATTAAAATGCATAAGCTTAAATAGTCTTGATCTCGCGGTTGTGAGATTGCTCATTCCTCGTGACTCACAGATACTTCCAAACAGTTGCAGGTGCCGATGTTACCAGTGCCGGTGACGCAACCGAACTCAAGTGGGAGCTTGATGAAGATCTTGGTCATTGTTATGTGTCTTTTCCGGTTGATCAGTAGTGGAGCCTAGTTGGGACGATCGGGGATCTAGCATTTGGGGTTTACTTCTTTTATTTTGGTTCTGTAGTCGGACCTTGATTGTATTCTGGATGATGTATGTTTTAACTTGTTATTTGTGTGAAGTGGCAATTGTAAGCCAACTCTTTATCCCTTTCTTGTTCAATACATGGTATTGTGTGAAGATTACCCCACTTGCGACTAAACCACCATGCGGCTATGCCTCTAAGTCATGCCTCGACACGTGGGAGATATAGCCGCATTATGGGTGTTACACCATAGCCCTCCAAGATGCGGTTGAGCTAGTCACCAGATGTGAAGCCTGCTAGTTCCATTCCAAGAATATACACCTGGCTGCCCAAGCTCTTCAAACAATTTGTTTATCATGGCCATTCTCAGTCTAGGGGCTCGATATCCTCGGCCCTTTCCCCCGAGCAATCGGGGGCTTTGAATTCTTGTTCGCTGCTATCGACAAGTTTACAAAGTGGCCGAAAGTGACTGACGTGAGAAAGGTGACTGCTTAGTCAGCTATCAAGTTCTTGAAAGAATTGGTGTGTTGTTTTGGAGTTCCGACAAGGATCATTACAGACAATGGCACCCAGCTCACGAGCCATGCCTTCATGCAATATGGCCGTACCCTCGGAAGCAAGATCTCATTTTCCTCTGTCGCACATCCCAGAAGAAATGGGAAAGATAAGAGGGCGAATGATGAAGTGTTGCGGGGAATGAAGACAAGAAACTTTGATACACCGCGGAAGCACGGTGGGCAGTGGATCGATGAGCTGCTGGTAGTTCTGTCGTCCCTCAGAACGACACCAAATCGAGCTACCGAGCAGACTCCCTTCTCCCTAGTCTATGGGTCAGAAGCAGTTATCCCCACGAAACTCATTGATGGGTCGCCTCGAGTGCTTGCCTATGATGAAATAGCGCAAGATCAGCACCGGCATGACGACGCTGTGCTACTCAAGGAGAACCGTCTCCGGGCTGCTACACGTGTTGCATGCTATCAGCAAGCCCTGCGTCGCTATCATAGCCGCAGGGTTCATGCCCACTATTTTGAGGAAGCCGACCTTGTGCTTAGGCGCGTTCAGTCCGCCAAGGGTATGAACAAGTTATCGGTAAAGTGGGAAGGCCCTTACTGGATAGTACAAGTCACCAGACCTGGCGCAATCTGCCTGGAGACCAGAGATGGCATTAAATTTCAAAACTCATGGAATATTGAGCATCTTCGCAAGTTCTACCCGTAAGGCGCGGCTACTGGGCCCTGCCCGGCAGCCACCCTTTTGTACAGGCCTTGCCTCAATTGCATGTAACCCCTTGTACAAAGCCAAGCGATGACCCTAAGCACTAGAGAAATAAATGAAGCGCCAGGGGGGCGACCAAGTTGCATGCATGCATGAGAATTCCAAGATCATTGTATAAGCATTTCATAAACATTTGCATATGCATATAGATAGGATCACATCTTGCATCATTCCCATCTACATGAAGTTACATATTCCTGCCGTGGATCTGGTCTCTACAAGGAATTGGGAAGATGGACCATGTCGGCGTTCTGGGAATGGGGGTCCCCAGACTTGCCTGCCTGCGGCCCGCAGCGTGGCTCCACGAGCGGCCCTATACAACCCATCTTCACCAGCAAATACTCAAAACACTCGCGAGGGGCCAAGCCTCGCGAGGAGGACGACGCAAGACCTCCTCAGGGGTGGCCTCACCAGGGGCGGAGAGATCAAGGCAAGGGACACCTCGCGAGGTTTTTGTGACGCAAGCCTTGACGACTGGAGCTAGGCGGGCGCCAGGCGGGCGCCAGCGCGCAGTGTCCTCGTTTCCTCTTTGGTTCTATCTTTGGAGTCCCGACGCATCGGGCAAAGGTTTCCATATAGGTGCAACAAGACCAAGACCAGCAGGATGGCAGGACGGAGGTCACCGTGGAGCCCAAGATGGCGTCATCACCAGAGCCTTTGGCAGACGAAGACTACTTTGTCAGGATAGCTTGCACTAGTTGCTAGTTGTCTCCCTTCGAATTTGGACATTGTGGGATCCCTTCCCACTCAATCTTTGGGAAGAGGACCAGGGCCTCTATAAATAGGACTAGCCACCACCATAGCAAGGGGGGGGGGGAATCCGAGAGAGAGAGAGAGAGCATCAACTCACCAAGCACAACAACACCTCACCTCGCAAGGCTATTCTTCCCTTGTAATTGTTCATCCTCAACCCAAGAGGCAATCCACCACACCACACTGGAGTAGGGTATTACACCACAATGGTGTATAAATCTTGTGTCTCGTGTTCTTTGGGTTCGGTGAGCTAGGCCGTGAGATCGTAGAGTGTGCGAGCTAGAGAGAAGGAGAGATCTTTGCACACACCCAAGTGTTCGAACCTAAAGGGTTTTGCCGGAACCCAGAATCCAACATTTGGCACGCCAGGTAGGGTTGCGCTTAAGCTTTCCTCTTCGTCGATCCGTGCTTCGCCACTCCACCAAGTTCATGGCCAATGCTCGCTGGGCCCGCGCTGAGCGCCGGGCCGCTCTCGCCACCCGTGTCGCTCAGACAGCCCCTATCGGTGGACTTCCCCATCGTTTTCCGTCACCCGCCGCCATGGCCGCCATCGGCCCGGCGGCAAACGAGCATCAGGCCTCTTCACTGTACCCCTCTGCGCGGCGACACGGTCGCACCGCCACGCCGTTGCTGACTCTGGCCGTCTCATCATCTCTCGCTCGCCGCGCCCCCACGGACGTGCAAGCTGCGCTGCTCATGGCACACGAACTCCTGCACTACCGCTCGGTCGACGACCTCTACAAGGACTGGTTGGACCACATTGCTGAGCTCGTCCGCGCTGCGGGGGGCTCTCCTGCACCATCCCTCTTATTGCCTTGCCCGACCCTGGCTGCGGGCGATGTGGCTCACGGAGCGCCTCCGTCCCCTCAGCACCAAGATGGCGCCCTCGCGCCGAGGCGCGCGGTTCATGGAGCGCCTCATCCTCCACCGCATCAAGACGACGTCCTCGCTCCAAGATGCGTGGCCCAACGGCATGATCCACCATGCTATGTGCCCGCGCATGAAGAAAGAAGTTTCCAGGAGGTTCCCCGTCCGCAAGAAAACGCTCCATCGCTTCCAGCACCACCACGTCAGGATCGCTTGCTGCGGCAGGGACATGTCCCACTTGCCGTGGCGGCGCAGGGACGCCAAGGTCAAGCTCCGCCTCCACTACAGGCCCCGGTGGCCATAGCGGGCTGCCGCACCTTCACTCCTGAGTTGAGTAGAGTCATCTGGCCGGGCAAGTTCAAGCCGGATCTACCTCCTCGCTACGACGGCACCCTCGACCCTGCGTTGTTCTTGCAGCTCTACGAGTTGAGCATCAAGGCATCCAACAGCGACGAAAAGGTCATGGCGAACTGGTTTCCCATGGCTCTCAAGTACGGCGCCCACTCATGGCTCCTGAACCTGCCCCCAGGCTCGATTTTCTCCTGGGATGAGATGCGCAACCACTTCATCGCCAACTTCCAGGGCACTCGCGACCCCCCCCCCCCCGGTCGCGGGTCACCTGCATCGCATCAAGAAACAATTGCGAGAAACCCTGCAGAAGTACATCCAACGCTTCAACAGCACGCGTACCAAGATCCCCAAGGTGACGGACGAGGCCATCATCTCAGCGTTTTCTGACGGCGTACGTGACATCAAGATGAAGGAGGAGCTTTCCATCCATGAGGAGTTGTTCACGACTTTGGAGTTGTTCAACATAGCAAACAAGTGTCCAAGAGCTGTGGAGGGGCGTCTCTCCCTCCTCGAGCTCCCTGCTGCGGATCCATAGGAGAAGAAGGCCAAGCTCAAGGACGTGAAGCGCAAAGGAGTGGTTGTACTTGCAGCGGAGCCGGACACCAAGCGTGGCCGAGATCTTCCCGAGTCGTCCAAGGGCAGTCGTACGTTCTACGCCTTCCACAATGTGCGCACGCACAACACCAACGATTGTGAAGAGCTAAGGGCCATTCGAGATGGACGCTTCGGTCGACGCCCCGAGCGCAACGACCGGGGCTAAAACCGAGGAGGTGGACAAGGTGGAGGACGTTTGGACGACCGGCCCTCGCCAGGAGTGGCGCGACCAGCCTCTCAAGGATCGTTGGAAGGAATAGCCTTGTGAGGGCGCCTTGAGGGACCAGCCTCACAAGGACCGTCCTCAGGGCAACCATGGTCTCCCTTCGCTGCCGCCGCCAAGGAGGAACAACGACCATCAACAAGACGAAGGGGCCGGGGGCTTCCAGGAGCAGCGCGCCATCGCCTGCATCTTGGGTGGCACTCAGGCCGCAGCCTCCCAGCGCATCCTCAAGCAGTTCTCTCACGAAGTGAATGCATCCCTGCCCAAGCTGGAGGCTACGCGCCCGCTCAGGTGGTCCAAGTATGCCATAACCTTTAGCTCGGTGGACCAGCTCAAATGCGTGGCAACCGCTGGCGTCCTCTCGATGCTCTGTTCACCCGTCATCAGCAATGTCCATGTCACCAAGACCCTCATCGACAACGGCGCAGGGCTAAGTGTCATGTCCATCGAGACGTTCGACAGCCTTCAAGTGCCATACGATCAGCTCCAGCCCACCACACCGATAGGGCAAGTTCGCCTCCCTGTCACCTTCGGTCAGCGCGACAACTACCACACCAAGCTCGACTTCGATGTCGCCCACATCCGCCTGCCGTACAATGCCATCCTCAGGTACCCAGCACCTAATTCATGGCAGGCACCCACCATGGCTACAATGTCCTCAAGATGCTGGGAAGCGGTGGAATCATCACAGTCCCTTGCGCAGAAACAGATGTGGTGTGATCCCTCGAGCACGCCTTCCAACCTACATTAGTCGAAGACCCTGACAGCGCGGGTGCGCAGTACCCTCCTGAGGGCAACCCCAAGAAGAAGAAGCAGCTACTCGGCATTGGGTCTCAAGGGAGTGGCACCTCCAGCAGTGCCACTTCAAGATCTGCGCCAGTGCTTGGGGCGCCTCCCTCCCGCGCATAGGGAGGCATGCCTAGCGCCCACCTCGGGCAGGGCTCGGGGGCTCTCTTCTGGAGGGCCTCGGACCTGGCCAACATAACGAGGGAGGCGCTCCGGCACCACGTGGAGGCGTGCTTCACGACACGTTTCCCTCAGGAGGACACCGGGCGAGGAGCGCCCGGCGCTTAGGAGTTCATCACCAAGGCATTTCAGGAGCTTCAGGAAGCAAGAGCAATACGCGGCGACCGCCGCCCACCTGGCGCTGCTCCCCACCCAGGTGAGGGTGGTCAGCTGTGCATCTGCATCGAGATCCCAGGGCTCAACTGGGCCGCATCTCAGGAGCGCTTCTGGCCTTCGCGTGCTGGACGGTGTGTGGGTCCACCTCACAGCTATGTTCGCATGCCGTTCGGCCTGCCGAGCGTAGTAGCCTCCTTCCACCGCAACCTGCGGAGCACCCTGGCGGGTTAGGAGGCCAGACATCACGCAGTCCTAACAGAGATGGAGGCCGTCCTCAGGAGGCCACCCAAGCCTCTAGAGCACCATGAGGCTCAGGGTCTCGACAGCTCGTGAGGAGCAGCTTCTTCAGCGCGTGTCTTCGGCTGCCCCAACACTTCTTCGGCAACCAATCTACGTGACATTTTTCCAAGTTGATTCAGCTGGGAGCGCCCCCTGGGCTGCATCATCCCGAGGCCGCGTGGCTCCGTCCCTGCGGCATGTATCCACTTGCATCTTTAGTTCACCCTGCTGGGGGCGCCCCTCGGGATGCATTATCCCCAGGCCGCTCGGGTCGGACCCAGTGGAATGTATCGTTCTCGCATTTACCTAAGCATGTTTCTTTTCATGCGTAATCTATCTATGGATATCACTTGCTTGATTGTCACCCACCGTGGGAGCCCCGCGCCGATCGTCTTTCTTCAGGATCCTTCACATAAGAAGGCTAGGCACGGTGTCTGTGCTCGGGCCTGTCCCTGCAGCGTCGATAAATCCAACGGCTGAGCTCTGTCTGGCGGGCCGGCCCCGTTCATGTCACCTCCTACGGTCATTGGTTCTTGGCCTTCTTGTGCGATATCCTCAGGAAATTCATTCGGCGCAGGTTGTCTAACCATCTCGCAGGAACACCACAGCCATCAAGAACCAAGACCAAGCGCAACCCGCCTTGTGGTAGGGCTTTGTGAGCCCCCCGCTGGCTCATGAGTGCCCAGACACACCTCGTCTAGCCCTGTCGTGCAATCCACGTGTCAGGGCGGGGCTGTACACGCCCCGTGGGCTCTCCACAGTAGGGAGTCCCCTCCCACGTGCCAGTGGAAGCACCATGCTCCGTGCTGGCAGTCGACACTACCAAGGAGCGGCTATGCCCATGCAAGTACGGAAGCGCTATGCTCCGTGCTAGTGATAAACAACTGAGGGCAGCCTCATGGTCGTATCAACCTCAGGGAGCCTCTGGGCTCATTGTTTGGCCTCATCGCAACACCTCCCCTCGGGAGAGTCGCACGAGGGGGCTTGCCACGAGGGCTACGCTCGGGTCACGCCCAAGCGTACACCACCCTGCCAGGTCCCTCGGACCTTGTCGTCACGCGCCCTCCCGAACGGAGCTAAGGTACGAAGGTCGTCTGAACGTCAAAGTGGACTCCTGAGCATCACGACTCAGGAGCCTAACTGACCACGTAGCCCCTCACTCATTGGTCCGTCCTGGTGATCCGGTCGGCCCAATGGCAGCTGAGGTATGCGCGGGTGACAGTGTCCTGGAGTAGGGGGTACTCACCACGTCATCTCCTGATCTGTTAGATTGGGCCGAGGACCCCCATGGCCGTATACTCATGGGCCAGTTCGGACAGTTGCCGCATACATGGAAGATTCCACAAGACTTGGTGATCAAGACAAGGACTCCTCCCCACCGGCGTATTCGGCTAGGACTCTTGTTATCCTAGGCCTCTGGTACATTATATAAACCGAGGCCAGGATAGTCGATAGACAACATACAATCACACCATAGGCTAGCTTTTAGGGTTTAGCCTCTCCGATCTCGTGGTAGATCAACTCTTGTAATACCCATATCATCAAGAATAAATCAAGCAGGACGTAGGGTTTTACCTCCATCAAGATGGCCCGAACCTGGGTAAAAAACATCGAGTCCCCTGCCTCCTGTTACCATCCGCCTTAGACGCACAGTTCGGGACCCCCTACCCGAGATCCGCTGGTTTTGACACCGACATTGGTGCTTTCATTGAGAGTTCCGTTGTGTGTTCGGCAAAAGGTTGATGGCTCGCCTGCAGATCAACTGCGACTTCGGCATCTTCGTCATCAGCTCGACTGGTCACCTTGGTTCGACCAAAGACTGCGCCCTACCTCCGATCGTCAGGTTCGGATGAGGGCCTTTATAAACATCAATTCCGATATCTATCAAGATCATGGAGGAATCATCCAGGGACCCTGGGGGCTCAACATCAGCATTGCCCTCGGGCAACCGTGCTATTTTTCTGGACAGCAAACTTTTGTCCGCCGCCACCGCCTCCTCAAGTGTCTTTTTAACGATTTCTTCAGTGGAATTGTGTGGAATTGAGTCTACAACAACCCTGGAAAATTTCATCGAGTTCCGATGTAGGAATCTGTGGCAATCCACGATATACCGGAGACCTATTAAATCTGGACGGGAATCTGGACGAGTTTAGGGCGTGGTGTCCAGGGTGAATCTGAATGTGTGCACGCTCTGCTGCCGTTGGCCGCGCCCAGGGTGGATCCTTGCTCGGGCCCCTCCTCTGCTCGGCGTCTCAGCGAGTGCGAGCATGTCTAATAGATTTACCGTGTCGTCACCGTCCTCCTGGACCTCTTTCCCTCTTCATAAAACCCCCTCACTGATGCCCACTGACACTCGCCGTTGTGTGCCCATGGGCGCACAGTGGCCGTTTGGATCTGTGTGTGCCCTGGCCGCTTCCTCCCCGTGCTCCGGCATCGTCTCTGCCCCGTGAGGACCTCAACTTTGTCCCCCTCGTTTCCTGCCCCCGAGTTCATGCGCGCACACGCGTTCGCGGCGTCAGCCACGCGTCCGCGGCGACGCCAGCTCGCCTCCTCCTCCCTTGCCTATATAAGGAAGCCCCGAACCCCTCCGAGCTCGTCACCAGCCTTGCCTCGCTCCACTACCCCTCCCCAGCCTCTCATTCAAGCTCGAGAGCTCCTCTTCGCCTCCATTGGCCGCCATGGCCGTCGCTCCCCTCCGGCTAAATTAGCCCGAAGCCGAGCCCTCCTCCACCTCTAGCCACGACCATCGCCTTGCCCGCACTCCGGCGACCCTCCTCGTGCCCTTGCCCCCTTGCCGGAGCCTCTCTAGGGCCGTGCCCAGAAGACCACTGCCACCTCTGCTCCATTCTGTCACGTCGCCGCGCGCCCATGCCACTCTTCCTCCGGCGCCGTTTCCTTCCTGGATGGATGCGCCATGCCCCCGCGAGCCTGCCGGTGGTCTCCACTTGGCTGGAGATCGCTGGAGTTGGCCGCTCCATCGCCGACATCACCCCTGCCTCCTTCTCCTCTATTTCCCATCGGGGGAGCAGCAAGGAGGAAGACGACGCCCAGCTGGCCCCCTTCCCCTGCGCGTGGGCCCCCTCTGTCAGCTGCTCAAGGCCTGGCCGCACGCTTGCCAGCATGGATAAGTGGAGACGTACTCCTATGAGTACGCTTTCTCTTATCGAAGGTGTATTCCATTTCTTCTTCGGGCAAGAATGTGTTTTCCCCTCTCGAAAACGTATTTTCAGAAAAGGCGCGTTCTGTTTTTCCTGCTGAGGGCCTGTTTGTGATGATTTTATTATAGATAGGTCCCTGGCAGAAAAACAATTGTATCTTCTTACCCGTAGCTCCAAATCAGGTGAATCCAAAGCCCATTTCTTCGTTTCGTCAATCCCGTTCCAATGGAATTATTTTCACCATGCTTTGAAATTCTGGAAATGACCATTTTGATCCTGCCCTTAACCAGCCCCTTTCGAGAGAGAAGTGTTTTCGATGATTCGTTCCGCAAGCTTCTCGCACTTTCTTCCGGTGTATTCTTCCACCCTAGGCAAGCCACACCCTCCATTTGCATGATTTCAATGTAGTGACATGGTTTAAGTTATTTGAACTTGTTTAAAATATTGCATTAGCTATGTATGATCTGTTCATGGTATATCTCGGAGTATTGTTTTGATCTTGATATTGCCATGATATTCCTTGGAGTTCCAGGACTTATGTTTTGATGGTTTTGTGGATGACATGTTGCCTTTGGATTCTTAGTGGCTATTATGATTATGTTCATGATAGTATTATGCTTTGGAGTATTACTTTGGATATCATGTTGCCTTGGATTCCTAGTGGCTAGTATGATTATTTTCATGATGGTATCTGTTATTATGATTTGGAGTATTACTTTGAATATCATGTTGCCTTTGGATTATTAGTGGCTAGTGTTAGTTTCATCATGATGCTAGATGATATTATGTTTTGGAGTATGATGTTGGAGATGATGCTTGCATGTGGATCATAGTTGGATAGTTAGTTCTTGATATTTGAGTAGTGGTCTTATCATTCTTGGATTCATCATGACAGTAATGTTAGACTGTCCTCGGAGTATGTTGGTATGACGATATAAAGCATTGGATTATTTGTTGCATATTGCTATGACTTGGATTATAGGTTGATAGATGATATCAGAGTATTAGTCATTACTATTATATTTTGGGGATAAATTCTGTCATTAAGTTGGTCAGGTGCCACCGAACCGGGCTTTTCTAGTGCAACCACATTTGCCTTTATGTGAAGGCCCTAATGCGGTCTATTGTCGTGCCTCTCTCCGGTGCCTCCAACTAGGGAAGGTTATGGGCATGCGGTACCCTGGCCCGGTAAGCAGACATAACCTTGTGTGCCTGTTGTTGTTGTTGTACCCGGGTTGTCCCCGTGTGGGATCATTTATTGTTTTGGCCACGACGGTGGCCGTTGTGTCTTTGGTAGACACGGGGCCACCTAGGACTAGCCCAGTGGGGAGTGAGTCGGAGTGGCCGGGAGAGTGTCATGGCAGTAGATCGGTTTTGTCGGAACGCCGTTGGTCCACCTGAATGGGTGTGCGAGGCCACGGGTTCCGTGGTGTGGGTACAGTGCGCTACCTCTGCAGAGTGTATTTAAATCTATCGATAGCCGTGTCCTCGGCCGTGGGCATGGGTTCGTACTAGGTCACACCGTTCGGTCAACACTCACATGATGGAATGACTTATAGGTGATATATTTATATAATGATATGTTGAGCAGTACAGATTGGCAGGATGTTGATGATGATGTTGGAGACCCAGTGTTGGTCATGGTAGTGATGACCGGAAAGATCACATTTGAGACCAAGTGTTGGTCGTGGTAGTGATCGCTGGAATGATCACCGTTTGGATTTGATCACGAGGTGATCGAGATGGTATACTGCTTGGCCGGTTAGCCAAGAGAGATATGGTGACGGAGATCGGAGATGTTGATTTCTCAGTATTGTAATAGTCACATACCATGCTTAGCAGTTGTTTCATAGTTGTTAATTTTATTAACCTGTTAAATGTTATGTTATTTTCTTGCCTTGATGTTTATGGTTGTTGTGAGCTTGCAAGTACATTCAATGTACTGACCTGGCGTGTCATGCCAGATTGCAGGTGATGCCATGATTGCTTGATTGCTTGTCAAGGTTGCCGTGCGTGCAAGCTAGATCGTGTCCCAGCCAGAGTCCCTGCGGAGTGGAGTTCACTACCTTCGTCGTTGTTCCGCTGCTAGAAGTATTCCGCTGCTACGAGTTGTTCTGCTGCTAGCATAGAGCAAGTGCAGTATTGCGGGCGTAGTGTCGCCGTGTTGATGTGCTTCTTTGTAACATTAGACCCTTGTATTATTATCCTTGTAATAAGAGTTGATTTGTTCTATGTCAAGCAGTGACGTATTCCAGAGACTTCTCCTCGATCTCTGGGCTGGAATATGGGGCGTTCCAGTTTCTCTGAGCCGGGGTGCCACATGGAGGTTATATGGAGAAGCTTAGTAATCATGTTTGCCATGTTTAACCTTTAATTTAATGCTATGCTTTTTATTGTTACGTGCTTGCACTGTAGCCTCATTGTTTCATGCCTCTAACATGTCAACATGTTATTTCTGCTCACATGTATGCCCTATTTTTCACTAAGTCATAATCTGTGTTATAAAGTTGCTTTTTTGGATTGATCATATTGGACTAATCCAGATGCCTATTAACCCGAACCTTGATGTTATTTTTTGACTATAAACAGTAGGGCAAAACACCCCACTGCAATTTTTATAAATACCTAAAGCAAGGTCCAGCAGTACAAAGCATAAAAGAAGACAACATGGGCTTGAGGGAAGCCCCCTAAGAAGGAAAAGAAGAAGAGGAAGAACTAGAGAAGCTAGAAACTACCAAGACTAAGGAAATAAAGACTATAACTAGAAAAAAAAGCTAAAGACCTAAGCAGGAAGAAGCTTCCAAGAGAGGAAAAGAGAAGTTATCCTTGAAGATCCAGCCATGAGTTGAATTGGTTGGCATGCTTTGGTCTCATCCTGTGCTTGAGTAGCTTCAGCTCCATCAAGAAAATGTTCTTCCATCCTTGAAAAGTGGGGTGTATATGCTCAAAGATCTTGTTGTTTCTAGAAATCCAAATAGCCCAAGAGCTAAGTATTATTATGTCCATGAAAAATGGTATCCTTAGCTTTTCCTTAATGTCCTGGAAAGCCTCAAGAACAGATAAGTTTGGAGTTCTGGTGGGACAGATATGATGCCAGCATCTCTTAGCAAAAGGGCATCCCAAGAACAAGTGATACAGGGTTTCCTCTTGTTGACATCTCACAAGAGCAGAGTTATAGTCTTGTGAAGCAAATGTTTTCCTTCTCAAAAGATTTCTTGTGTTGAGTCTGTCATGTAAAAGCATCCAGAAGAACATTTTGTGTTTAGGCTGGCATGATGGATCCCAGATCCATTTAAAGTGTGGAGGAGTTTGTTTGAAACCAATCAAAACATTGTAGGCCTTGGCAGAGGAAAATTGTTCATTACCCCAGATGTAGCTCCATGTATCTGTGTGGTGCTGATACTGTGATTGTCTCATGGAGTAGCACATCTCCTCAAGCTGCAAGAATTGCTCATGGGCCTCCACTGATAATGGAAGATGAAGAAGGACTTCAAAGTATTATGTGGCCAGAACCTGCTGCACTGTAAGTTTGACATTAATCACAAAAGAAAAAAGATGGGGGAACTGATGCTGCAGTATTTGCTCAGACCATAAGTCTAACCAGAGAAAAACACTTCTGCCATCCCCGAAGTTGCACCTTGCTAGGCCTTTAAACTGTTGGACTAATTGCAAGTTTGCCTTCCACCAGAAAGAACCTATTAACTCATCTCCTTGCAACTTTTCCTCATTGTATTGAGTCTCCCAAATCAAGTTCACCCATGGGATATCATGTTTCTTGTAAAACTTGTCCAAGTTTTTCATAAGCAATGCCTTGTTCTGTGTAAAAATATCCATAACTCCTAGCCCTCCCTGACACTTTGGTCTACAAACAGTGGTCTATTTAACTAAAGCTGGCCTATGGTCTTCCATGTCTGGTCCTCTCCACAAGCAGTGCCTGAAGTATTTCAAGATTTGTTGCTTAATAGTCACTGGAACATCCAAGCAGCTCATGAAGAAAATTGTGAGAGATGCCAGAACTGATTTAACCATTAACAGTCTGCCTGCATAGGTCATTTAAGTGGCAATGATAGCCAATCTTTTTGCAATCCTGTTAACCAGTGGTAAACATTGCTCTATTGTTGGTTTGAGAAGCCCTAAAGGTAGCCCAAGGTATGTGAATGGAAAGTGTCCCATTTGACAATTAAGGGTCCCAGCATAGATTTGAGCCCTCTCTTCCTGAATATTAATAGGTACCATGATAGACTTCTGGTAGTTTACCTTTAAACCAGTGGCAAATGCAAAAGTGTTTAGTAGAGCTTTAAGACAGATGAGCTTCCTAGAATCAGCTTGCATTATTAACAAGGTATCATCTGCATACTGAACAATTGGAAAGTCGGGGCATGAATTTATCTGCAGGGGTGCATGAAGAAGGTCCAATCCCATTGCTTTATTAAAAATAGATTGCAGTAGGTCAACAGTTATGACAAACAGCAGTGGAGATAGAGGATCTCCTTGTGGTACTCCCCTTCTACAATAGATCTTCTTACCAGGGACCCCATTCAACATCATAGCAGTGGAAGCAGAGTTAAAGATAAATTCTATCCATGAGATCCACTTATTGCCAAATCCTTTTGCTCTGAGAATATCTATAATTGCCTGGTGCTCAATAGTATCAAATGCTTTTTCAAAGTCTAGTTTCAGCACAAGTAATTCTTCCCTAGATTTGTAGCATTGGTGAATGTATTCATAGGACCACCCCAGGCAGTCTTGGATAACCCTGTCCTTAAGGAAGCCATATTGGTTAATGTTGATCATTTGCAGAATTACTTTTTGCAATCTGTTCGCCAACAACTTGGTGATGATCTTCAGCACCCCATTAAGCAAGGAAATGGGTCTAAAATCACTAGGGGTTAGGGAGCAGAGTTCTTGGGAATGAGGGTGATATATGAGGTGTTGATGCTTTCTAGAGAAATATTACCTTCATGGAAGACATGTACCAAGCTTCTTACATCAGCTCCAATAATATCCCAGCAAGCTTTTATAAACTCATTGTTGAAACCATTTGGTCCAGGTGATTTCTCAGTAGGCAAGTTTTTAACCACATTATTTATTTCCTCATCTGAAAATAGTAGTTCAATGTCCTTGAAAACTTCTGGGTTGATCTGATTGGCAAGAAGGTTATCCAAATCAAAATGCATAGTATGTCCCTCAGATTTTCCTTATCTCTACTTAAAGGATTCCCAAAGTAGACCAGTTTTTCCATCATGATCAGTGATTTGAATTTGATTCTCATTAAGGAGCATAGCAATCTTATTATGCCTATAATTTATAGAAGCTCTGGTGTGAAAAAACTTTATATTTTCATCCCCAAATTTTACTCCTTTAACTTTTCCTCTTTGTTTCCAATATATCTTCTAGTTCTTCAAAGCAGTTAGCAAGTGTTCTTTTAGAAATGCTCTACAATTCCACTCTATGGGATCCAGTGTTCTAAATTCCTTAAAGAAGTCCAGCAGGGAAATGCACACATTGATGTCTGCTATCTTCTTCTTAAGGCAAGTCAAATTCTTTGACCATAATTTTAAGGCCCTCCTTAGGTTTTTAAGTTTAGCATTGATCATCTTTGCAAGATTTGTGTATCCCACTGGAATGTCCCAAGCTGCTTTGACTATGTCTTTAAAAGAGCTGTGCTTCAGCCAGTAGTTCTCAAATCTAAACACTTTTGCTTTTGGAATAGAAGTTCCCACTTTAATCAGACATGGAATATGGTCATAAATAGGTCTAGCAAGTGGAACATCTATGGTGTCTAGGAATGAAATCATCCAGGAGGCAGAAGTAAAGAACCAGTCTAGTTTTTCTAAAAGTGGGTTTTCCTGCATATTACTCTAGCTGAATTGTCTGCCTTTTAGGGGAAGTTCAAGCAGACCTAAGTTACTAATAGCTTCATTAAAGAGGAGCATTTGGTTGAAATCTCCCCCTGGTTTGTTCCTGTCACTTGGTGATCTGATAAAATTGAAGTCGCCCATCACTATCCAGTCCACATCAGAGGGCATTTGGATGTTACTAAACCATTGCAAAAATTCAGCTTTGTCTTCCTGGTTACTAGGACCATAGATGTTTGTCAAGACCCAAGACTGGTTGGAACTATTACAAATGAATTTCATTGAGAGGGAAAACTTCTTTTGGAACAGAACTTCTCCATGGAAAAGAGAACCAACCCAGATAATAATTAGACCTCCAGAAGCCCCAGCAGAAGGTAGGAACTCAAATTTAGAAAATTTGTGTGGGCAGAAATTATGGACATAAGACAAATCAAACCCCTCCCTTTGGTCTCCTACAAGCAAATAATCCCAGCTGCACTTTCTTCAATTTTTTGCCTTAAAGCAAGCCACTTGGTTTCTGCATTTATACCTCTAATGTTCCAATTAAGAATGTTCCAAATTCTTTTGTTATTCATTATGAACCATGGTTATTATTAAACTGCTATCAAAGACCAGGCTTTGATAGAACACCACATAGCACTCATATAACCTGAATAAATACTGAGTGCAGCATATTACTTACAGAAGTCTTAATGCCCAGCTTAGCATCACACAAGTCATCCAGAATAGCAAACTATTACAGCAAGTTTCAGACAATCTATCAGGAAAGGTTCCATTCAAACATATAGCAAAATGCCTCAGGCAATACATGGAGTTCAATAATTGAGAATCTAACTCTGAAACATTCTCCACTTGGACTCTATCTGGGCAGCCAAAAGATGTAGGTGTTTTACTAATCATCCTGCACTGGTGTTGGAGTTATTGTTCTCCTTGGCCTTTGAAGTCTTGGCCTCCCCATCAGATTCCTTGCTTCTAGCCCTCTTTGCCATGTTCTCTCGCAGGTCCTCTCCATCCACCTTGCAAAAGGAGGAAGTGAGATTTTTAACTACTTTACTGTGCAAGACAGGAGGAGCAGCATTGCAAGGAAGGCAATAGTTTCCAGAGCAAGCATTTCTTTTAAAACCTTTGTTTTCCTCTCGAATTCTACCACTTCTTCTTACCTGGGTTTCAACTAGGGCCCCTTTCCCCTCCTTTTCCTGGAGATTGCTTCACCAGCAGGTAAGAGAATCACATTAGTAGGAGAGACTATTTGCAGAGGACTGCCTGCTTCAGAAGAGGAGTGAGCTGCTAGGCTGCATCTAGCATTTTCTTTATGAAAACCAACAGGTGACTGTGACTTGCATACTGGAGCCTGGGAGATAGAGCAGTAATCAGGGATGCAAAAAGTCATAGTATCTTCGTCATTGAAGTTGTCAATCAAATTTTGCCATAATGGTGATTTCAGAAGGTGCAAGGTCCAATCAAATTTGTCTGGTGTCAGAAGCAAGTGCAGAATAAAATTAAACCAACTTACTAGAATATGTGAAGAGAAAGAGCTTGCCACCTGTGTGGGAGAAGGAGCAAAGTGTTTCCCCCAGAGCTCAATGGATGCAACCTTGATGTTATTTGAAGCATGTAATCTGTACTTTGGGTGCATATCAAGTTTGTCTCCATATGTTTATTGTAACATGTTGTTTCCTTGATTGCAAAGTGCTTAGTTGCTGTTTTTGGCAGATTGTGTTTGAAACATGTTTAGCGTGCTCTATATGAATCTTGCTTGGTTTTGCATGTAGTTTCATCATGTCATGCTGCATCCATGTTTTGTAGTGCTTGTGATTGTGTTTTACTTGCATTTGCATCAATGCCATGTCTAACTTGTTTTGCTCATATATTCTAGGCCGTAGCTCCAAACTATATGAACTTCATATGTAACTTGATTAGAAATACGCGTAGATCATCTTGGTGCACTTTAACTTGCTGTTTAACAAATTCAACATAACATGTTATTCAGATCTGGACCAATTTCGAAATTTGCATATGGGGACTTATGGGAATTGTTGTATGTTGATTCCGGCCTCATTTAAACTTGCTTTGATGTTTTGTTCTTCTATGCATCATCTCTTGCCATGAGTAGAATCATATAGCCTTGTCATGCATCATACTTGGTTGAGAATATTGTCATGTTTAAGTGTTGTGTGTTTACCGTGTTGTTTGCTTCTTTCTGGTGTTGCTTCTTCTTGATAGTTCCGGTAACGTTGCGATTGTGATGATCCGTTCGACTACATGGGTTCGTCTTCTTCATGGACTCGATCTTCTTCCTAGCGGGATTTCAGGCAAGATGACCATCACCTTGGATCTCACTACTATCATTGCTATGCTAGTTGTCTCGATGCTATCACTATGTCGCGCTACCTACCACTTGTTTATGAAGCCTCCCAAATTGCCATGATAGCCTCTAACCTTTGTCACCGCTTTGCTCAGCCCCTCTTATAGCGTTGCTAGTTGCAGGTTGTTCAATGTTGGGACATGGATATCATGGGATATCACAATATCTCTTATTTAATTAATGCATCTATATACTTGGTAAAGGGTGGAAGGCTCGGCCTTTTGCCTGGTGTTTTGTTTCACTCTTGCCGCCCTAGTTTCCGTCATACTGGTGTTAAGTTCCTTGATTTTGCGTCCCTAACACGATGAGGGTTTATGGGCCCCTCTTGATAGTTTGCTTTGAATAAAACTCTTCTAGCAAGGCCCAACATTGGTTTTACCATTTTCCTAATAACAACTAAAACTTGCATTGGGACCGACTAGCACCCGAGGATAATTAATCAACCCCCCCCCCCCCCCCGGCCAATGCTCCCCATGAGTGTTGGTCCAAAACAGAGTCGTGTGTGGCTTCCCCCGGGGCAACTCGGGTCTCATTTGCTGTACACTGTGCTCATCTGGTCATGGCCTGAGACAAGATACGCCCGGTTACTATCAGGGTGTTGGCACGCCGAGAGGTCTTGCTGATTTTGTTTTACCATTGTCAAAATGTCTTGTGCAACGAGATTCTGAGTCTGATCGGAGGGTCCCGCAATGGAGGATTGTCTCCGCGGATCGTGAGCTTGTCATGGGCTAAGTTGGGACACCCCTGCAGGGTTTAAACTTTCGAGAGTTGTGCCAACGGTTATGTGGCATATGGGAATTTTTTGTAGAGAACTTGACACCATATTCGAAGTAAAATACACCAACCACATGCGTAACCGTGACCGTCTCTTTTCGAGTGAGTTCGAGAAGAGAACATGGTAGGGTTATGTTTGAACGTAAGTAGTTCAAGATCACTTACTGATCATTACTAGTTTGCGACCATTTGCGTAGTTTCTCATATTACTCTAGTATTCGTAAGTTAGCCACCATACAATGCTTAGTCGCTGTTGCAACCTCACCACTTATCCCTTCCATACCCATTAAGCTTTGCTAGACTTGATACCCATGGTAATGGGATTGCTGAGTCCTCGTGGCTCACAGATTACTACAACAACTGTTGCAGGTACAGATAATGCGATGATCATGACATGAGAGCGATGTTTACTTGTTATGGAGTTCTTCTTCTGCTTCTTCTTCGTTCAGGGGATAGGCTCCTAGTCGGCAGCCTGGGCTAGCAGGGTGGATGTCGTTTGAGTTGGTGTTTGTGTTTCATCCGTAGTCGGATGTTGTCCTCATGTATGATGTTTGATGTATTCATGTGGCAGTTGTATACCTTTGTATGTATCCCCAACTTTTATGTAATGGTACGACGTAATGATATCCACCTTGCAAAAGCATTTCAATATGCGGCTCTATCCTTGGTGGGACCTTCGAGTTCCTCTCGGATAAGATCGCATATTGGGCGTGACACCCCTTCCCGCCTTTGTGCCAGCAGGCCGCCCCGGGTGCCTGGCCACCCCGCCTGGGAGCCAGCAGCCGCCCCAGGCGCCCGTCCTCTCCTGTGTGCCTGCCCTTGACCAGTCCGGGTGCCCGGACTCCAACGAAAATGACTGTGTGCATCTTGGGCTAAATTACCCATGTACCTTTGTTTTACCCCGAATTCGTCCCTAGCCTATATAAGCTCCTCCCCTAGCCCATTTGAGAGGTCAGCAAAGTATTTGATAGACACTAGAGAGCTTTGCTCCTTGTATCCCCTCCTCTTAGAGATCAAGCCCCCACTTTGGGAAGAACCCTTGTGGATTATCAAGGCCTCCTCTTGGAGAAGATCAACATCAAGACCTCATCACCTAGGAGCGGGAAGAACTTTACCCTAGTGGTATTTCCCTTGAATTGTTCTTGTATGCTTGTGGATCTCATGTATGCTACTCTTGTGGATGTGTTATTTGGGTCTGTTTCAGTGATCTCCCTCTTGTTTTCTTGTGTGTTCATCACTTTTCCCCCCTCCAAGTGTGAAAAGATCCCCTCTAGGGTTTCACCCTACAACATCTCAGTATCATGAGCAAGGTTGATTCACATCTTGGAGTCCCATCCACCATTTGCTAGCTTGATTTTGTTGTTTTTCGTCCTAATTCGAAAAGGGTAGTACTAGACGCCGGCGCACTGGCCCAAATTTGGGTCGGTCATGCGTTAGCCACCGGATGCCAATAATCCTAGTTGTTGGATTTAGCAAAAAAAAGGTTTGCCCCAGAGACCTTCCTCACGCATCTTACCCGCACGCACCTCCCCTACATCTCCTGTCTCGTGCAGCTCCCGCCGTTGACTCCCCCCCCCACACAACCGCTCCCCTGTTTGCATCCATGGATGCTCCCTTTCTGGCATCAGCAGCAAAACACTGGTCCTCGCTGGTGTTGCCGTCCCTCCGGTTGCAACATTAATGCGGCCATGGCATCGCTCGCCAGCCGAGCCGTTGAAGCAAAAAAAGACACTAGTTCCAGCAAAAAACCAAGATGGTGGTAGCAAAAAATCATTGTCCCAGCAAAACCCAAAAGGCAGTAGTAACAAAAATGGATGTTCATTCTTGCAAAACACAAAGCCGATAGTAGTAAAAGTAATAAAAAGAGGGGATGGTTTCTAGCAAAAATTGGAAATGGTTCCAGCGAAATCAAATGCTGGTTCCAGCCAAAATCAAATATGGTTCCAACAAAAACAATTGTAGCAAAAATCATGGTGGCGACATTAACATCTTCTCAATTGTAACAAAATAGAAAAGGGGTTCCAGCAAAACACTGAAGTGGTTCCAGCAAAAATAAAAAAGTGGCGGGCACCGCAGTCGCCGCCCACCACCATCTTCACCTAATACAGCAAAAACAAGAGATGGTTCCAGTAAAATTTGGGAGTGGTTCCAGCAAACACCAAATTGATGCAGCAAAAAATCACGATGATGACAACACCACCATCCTCAATTGTAGCAAAATTGAGAGAAGGTTCCAGCAAAAGTAAGAAGCGATTCTAGCAAAATATTCATGGCGGCCACCTTCCTCGCCGCGCACCACCATCCCCCTGGTTGAAGCAAACCCCCAGCCGGTCCCCGGTACCGCAGCTCATCGCCGTCCCTGGCCATGTATTCCCTCTCTTGCCTCGTGCGTTGGTGGGTGCCCCTCCCAAAGTAGCACCCATTTGCAGGAGAGGTTGATGCGTGGATGGAGCCGGATTCATGTGGGATCGTATTGGATCGGCGGCGGTCATTGCAGGCGAGCAAGATGCAGATGGAGGCAGCAGGGGAAGAATATGCGTGAGGGATAAGGAAAGCTATGTTGTAATCGATGCGTGGGGGATAAGGAAAGGCTTAAGCGGTGTGTGTGCAGGCCCATCGCCAGCTTGGATCTGACCGGAAGAGTTTCAGCCGGTCGACCGGCTCCAAGCGTTTTCCATTTGAAAATCCCCACAAAAATAGCCCCAATTTTTTTTCTTGCAATTTGTTGGATGTTGTGAGATTTGGTTGTTTTGGTCCATGGATTTGTTGTTTGGCAAGTGGATCTAGCCCCTACCCATCAATCCTCACCGTTCCCACCATGAAATCCACCGAATTTGGCCATTTCCCAAAGATTTTTGCCCAAATCGGAGACCCCCGGGATCCCACACCCTGATCCCCCGGGTGCCCGCACCTCCGGGCTAATTTCCCAGACCACCCTAGACACCCGCACCTCCCCCCCCCGAAACAGCCCAACTCCACCTCCGTTTTGGCTATAACTTCCAACTCCCAAGTCTGTTTTTCGTGTTCTTTACCTCATTTGGAAGCTCTTGACATCCCACATCCACATATATCATTACCATCATCATTTGCCTCCATCAAAACATTCACCATAAAAGCACCCACCTTCCGCATTTGACCGATTTTGAGTTGCACTTTCCGTTTCCCAATGTGTTTCGGCTGCTTAGGAACGTGTGACATCGATATCACCGCCATTAATCAATGCCTCAGAGTCGTCTTCGCCAACGATCTTCACCGTTGACACCGCTAACTGTAATAAAGGACGGTAACCTTGATGGCACTTAGGTCCTTTCCTTGCTTTTGCATTGATAACCTGAGCCATTTTGCATCAGTTACCCATCGAGACTAGCGAGTTGAGAATCGTTCATGCAATACTGTGCACCGTAGTGATCTTGCATTCATCATTGTGCCCTAAGTCTCTCCTGTGCATATCTTACATACTTGTCTCATATCATACTTGGCTCGAGCATCAAGCATAGTGAAAAAAAATTTAAACAAAAGAGAACAAACAAAGAGCTTGTAAGAAATAGCCTTGAGCCATTTTGCATTGAAACATCATCTTGGTCATCACATACATAGCATAGTTGGGATTGAAAATGACACGTTTCACTGATAGGTTGGTGCACAAGCGTATCTTGGCCATTTGGGCAATCGAGCTAGCGTCTCTCTAGCATCCATACAACAAGAGCATTTTCCGTGGTTACACATTTTGAGCTCACCCCTTGGTTGTGCGGATCCCATCTATCTTCCGTGTGTGTGTGTTCCTACTGATATTATTGGGTTTGATCTATGTGATTTACTTGCAATTTTGTGAACCTTCTCAACCTTATCGATATCTTGACTAACATTTTCTTGAAATTTTTATGCTATCGTCCTAACCAAGCTACAAACGCGGTACCAATTCTGCTATTGTGGCATTACGTTGAGCAATACTTGATACATCCACAATCCTCGGAAAAGGTAACTTCGGTATTGTTCTCTCATTTTCCTACTCACCCAACTTGGTTATGATGGATAGGCCAAGTTCTTCAGCGAACCCACTTCTCGAGGAACAAGGTGATGACCACGACTATGCCACCAAGAACCACTTCTTCATCGCCCAACAAGCTCTACATCAAGAAAGTGAAGCTTTGGGTGAATGCCTCGAGCAACTCGCCACCGACCTTCGTCAATCAGAAGCAAGGAACCGCAACTACATCGATGCCAACTTCACCACACAAATAGAAGAATAATGCAACATGATCGTGAGACACGAGTCTTCCTCAACCTCTTCACCAAGACAATACCACTCAAGCTTCCGCTCAAGTCCGCAATCTTCGGAATACTCCTCTTATGATGCAAGTCCTCCCCGAGCTCGCTTTCATCAACGTGATGATCTCCAAGTTCGCCAAGCTCAAGAAAATCCATTCCATGGCAATGGCTTACAAGACCGAGTCCGAGCACGTGATAGGGCGCGACGATAAGAGCAAGAAGGAATGGAGCAAGAGCAAATACCTCCATAAGTGCAACATCACGAACCTCAAGACGGTGATGCACTATGACAAGCGCAAGAGCACCATGAAGCACAAGCACTCGAAGCACAACGCGCAATCCGCAAGGACACTAGAGTCGTCGAAGAATGTAACCGCCAAGTGCGTGAACAAGAGGAAGCACTTCGCTAAGCCCGACCAGAAGAAGCCGCCCGACATGAAGAGCAACAAAAAAGGTGAAACCAAGCGCATATGCCTCGTCCTCCTCGACGACAAGAATGACACCAAGTGGAACAAGTGCTTTAAGACCCTCCTCCATGCTAAGAGCGACATCACGAGGAACGAGCATTTGAGGATCTTCCTCCACGGCAAGAACGACATCAAAACCCGCCACTATGATGAAGAACTACGCTACGGCATGCTCAAGTTCTCCGGAAGCAATAATCCTGAAGAATATTGATGACCCACAAGTATAGAGGATCTATCATAGCACTTTCGATAAGTAAGAGTGTCGAACCCAACGAGGACTAGAAGGAAATGATAAGCAGTTTTCAGTAAGGTATTCTCTGGAAGCACTGAAATTATCGGTAACAGATAGTTATGTGATAAGGTAATTTGTAACGTGTAACAAGTAATAAAAGTAAATAAGACAAGTAATAAAAGAAAATAAGGTGTAGCAAGATGGCCCAATCCTTTTTGTAGCAAAGAACAAGCCTGGACAAACTCTTATATAAAGGGAAATGCTCCCGAGGACACATGGGAATTATCGTCAAGCTAGTTTTCATTACGCTGATATGATTCGCGTTCGTTACTTTGATAATTTGATATGTGGGTGGACCGGTGCTTGGGTACTGCCCTTCCTTGGACAAGCATCCCACTTATGATTAACCCCTATTGCAAGCATCCACAACTACAAAAGAAGTATTAAGGTAAAACTAACCATAGCATGAAACATATGGATCCAAATCAGCCCCTTACGAAGCAACGCATAAACTAGGGTTTAAGCTTCTGTCACTCTAGCAACCCATCGTCCACTTATTACTTCCCAATGCCTTCCCCTAGGCCCAAACAATGGTGAAGTGTCATGTAGTCGACGTTCACATGACACCACTAGAGGAAAGACAACATGCATCTCATCAAAATATCGAAAGAATACCAAATTCACATGACTACATATAGCAAGACTTCTCCCATGTCCTCAGGAACAAACGTAACTACTCACAAATCATATTCATGTTCATAATCAGAGGGGTGTTAATATGCATAAAGGATCTGAACATACGATCTTCCACCAAATAAACCAACTAGCATCAACTACAAGGAGTAATCAACACTACTAGCAACCCACAGGTACCAATCTAAGGTTTTGAGACAAAGATTGGATACAAGAGATGAACTAGGGTTTCAGATGACATGGTACTGATGAAGATGTTGATGGAGATTCACCCCCTCCCGATGAGAGGATCGATGGTGATGATTTCCCCCTCCCGGAGGGATGTTTCCCTGGCAAAACAGCTCTGCCGGAGCCCTAGATTGGTTCTGCCAAGGTTCTGTCTCGTGGAGGCTGGGTTTCGTCCCGCGATCCTGCTTATAATTTTTTCTCGGACGAAATACTTCCTGTAGCAGAAGATGGGCACCGGAGGCCTGCCAGGGGGCCCACGAGACAGGGGGCGCGCCCCCACCCTCGTGACCAGGGTGTCGGCCCCTCTGGTTAATTCTTTCACCAGTATTTTTTATATATTCCAAAACATGCTCCCGTGAAGTTTCAGGACTGTTGGAGTTGTGCAGAATAGGTCTCTAATATTTTCTCCTTTTTTAGCCCAGAATTCCAGCTACCGGCATTCTCCCTCTTCATATAATCCTTGTAAAATAAGAGAGAATAGGCATAAGTATTGTGACATTATGTTTAATAACATCCCATAATGCAATAAATATCGATATAAAAGCATGATACAAAATGGACGTATCAACTCCCCCAAGCTTAGACCTCACTTGTCCTCAAGAGGAAGCCGATAACGAAAAATATGTCCACATGTTTAGAGATAGAGGTGTCGATAAAACAAAATACGAACATGAGGGCATCATGATCATTCTTAGAACAAAAACACACACACACATATATATATATATATGTATATATATATATATTGATGTCTACTACACAACCTTCTTCTTGTAGACGTTCTTGGGCCTCCAAGTGCAGAGGTTTGTAGGACAGTAGCAAATTTCCCTCAAGTGGATGACCTAAGGTTTATCAATCCGTAGGAGGCATACGATGAAGATGGTCTCTCTCAAGCAACCCTGCAACCAAATAACAAAGAGTCTCTTGTGTCCCCAACACACCCAATACAATGGTAAATTGTATAGGTGCACTAGTTCGGCGAAGAGATGGTGATAAAAGTGGTATATGGATGGTAGATAAAGGTTTTTGTAATCTGAAAATATAAAAACAGCAAGGTAACGAATGTAAAAGTGAGCGTAAACGGTATTGCAATGTGTTGAAAGAAGGCCTAGGTTCATTCTTTCACTAGTGTAAGTTCCCTCTACAATACTAACATAATTGGATCACATAGCTATCCCTCTACATGCAACAAAGAGTCACTCCAAAGTCACTAATAGAGGAGAACGAACGTAGAGATTATGGTAGGGTACGAAACCACCTCAAAGTTATTCTTTCCAATCAATCCATTGGGCTATTCCTATAAGTGTCACAAACAGCCCTAGAGTTCGTACTAGAATAACACCTTAAGATACAAATCAACCAAAACCCTAATGTCACCTAGATACTCCAATGTCACGTCAAGTATCCGTGGTATGATTATACGATATGCATCACACAATCTCAGATTCATCTATTCAACCAACACAAAGGACCTCAAAGAGTGCCCCAAAGTTCTACCGGAGAATCACGACGAAAACGTGTGCCAACCCCTATGCATAGGTTCATGGGCGGAACCCGCAAGTTGGTCACCAAAACATACATCAAGTGGCACGTGGTATCCCATTGTCACCATAGATATCCACGGCAAGACATAGATCAAGTGTTATAAAATCTTTAAAGACTCAATCTGATAAGATTACTTCAAAGGGGAAACTCAATTCATTACAAGAGAGAAGAGGGGGAGGAGAACATAAGATCCAACTATAATAGCAAAGCTCGCGATACATCAAGATCGTGCCAAATCAAGATAACGAGAGAGAGAGAGATCAAACACATAGCTACTGGTACATACCCTCAGCCCCGAGGGAGAACTACTCCCTCCTCGTCATGGAGAGCACCGGGATGATGAAGATGGCCACCGGAGAAGGATTCCCCCTCCGGCAGGGTGCCAGAATGGGTCTAGATTGGTTTTCGGTGGCTACGGAGGCTTCTGGCAGTGGAACTCCCGATCTATTGTGCGTTTTGGAAGTTTTAGGGTACGTGGAGTTATATAGGCGGAAGAAGCACGTCAGGGGAGCCACGAGGGCCCCACGAGGCAGGGGGCGCGCCCCAGGGGGTGGGCGCGTCCCCTACCCTCGTGAGCTCCTCCTTCCTTCCTTAACGTGGGGTCCAAGTACATCGGGTGGCTTTCGTTCCAAAAATAACTTCTCTAGTTGATTTCGTTCCATTTCGACTCCATCTGATATTCCTTTTCTTCAAAACACTGAAATAGGCATAAAATAGCAAATCTGGGCTAGGCCTCCGGTTAATAGGTTAGTCCCAAAAATAATATAAAAGTGGATAATAAAGCCCAATATTGCCCAAAACAGTAGATAATATAGCATGGAGCAATCAAAAATTATAGATACGTTAGAGACGTATCAAGCATCCCCAAGCTTAATTCCTGCTCGTCCTCGAGTAGGTAAATGATAAAAAAGATAATTTTTGATGTGGACTGCTAGTTGGCATAATTTCAATGTAATTCTTCTTAGTTGTGATATGAATATTCAGATCCGAAAGATTCAAGACAAAAGTTCATTTTGACATAAAAATAATAATACTTCAAGGATACTAACTAAGGAATCATGTCTTCTCAAAATAACATGGCCAAAGAAAGTTATCCCTACAAAATCATATAGTCTGGCTATCACTACTAGGAAAAGGGCTATAGATGGAAATGACCCTAATGGCGCACCAGACATGTGGTGCGCCATTACTATATACTAATGGCGCACCATCTGTTGGTGCGCCATTAGTGTGGAAGACACTAATGGCGCACCAGGCACATGGTGCGCCACTACTAACAAAATGTTTTTTTCATTTTTTCAAACATACTAACAGATGGTGTGCCATTAGTATATAGTAATGGCGCACCACATGTCTGGTGCGCCATTAGTGTCATTTCCATCTATAGCCCTTTTCCTAGTAGTGATAGCCAGACTATATGATTTTGTAGGGATAACTTTCTTTGGCCATGTTATTTTGAGAAGACATGATTCCTTAGTTAGTATCCTTGAAGTATTATTATTTTTATGTCAAAATGAACTTTTGTCTTGAATCTTTCGGATCTGAATATTCATATCACAACTAAGAAGAATTACATTGAAATTATGCCAACTAGCAGTCCACATCAAAAATTATCTTTTTTATCATTTACCTACTCGAGGACGAGTAGGAATTAAGCTTGGGGATGCTTGATACGTCTCTAATGTATCTATAATTTTTGATTGCTCCATGCTATATTATCTACTGTTTTGGGCAATATTGGGCTTTATTATCCACTTTTATATTATTTTTGGGACTAACCTATTAACCGGAGGCCTAGCCCAGATTTGCTATTTTATGCCTATTTCAGTGTTTTGAAGAAAAGGAATATCAGATGGAGTCGAAATGGAACGAAATCAACTAGAGAAGTTATTTTTGGAACGAAAGCCACCCGATGTACTTGGACCCCACGTTAAGGAAGGAAGGAGGAGCTCACGAGGGTAGGGGACGCGCCCACCCCCTGGGGCGCGCCCCCTGCCTCGTGGGGCCCTCGTGGCTCCCCTGACGTGCTTCTTCCGCCTATATAACTCCACGTACCCTAAAATGTTTTTTTTTCATTTTTTCAAACATACTAACAGATAGCTTTCCCCACTTCATTCCCCCCACCTCCTTCTCTAAGCTTGTTGGCTGCCTCCTCCTCCTCACCTCATTTGCACCATAGATTCATCAAAATTAAGTGTTGAAATTACCTTTTTTTGATAGGTAAGTAAGGGGAAAGCTATCTTCATGTTGTAGATCTACTTTTTTTCTCCCTAGCTCGCTCCAATAATGTGCACATGCACTTTTTGTGGCCTAGCTAGATCTATGTAAGTTTGTGGTGTTGCATATGTTTGTGGTGTTGCATATATGTTTGTGTTTGCAGGTACCGGTATTTCAAATGTGATAGTTGCCAATATTTTGCCGGAATGTTGATTCATTTCCGTTTCCGCGAGAATTTTGGCACTATGCATTCTTTTGGTCCTATTTTTAGGGAAAGTCATGCCAAATTTTTTCTTGGTTCTAAAATATCGTTTTTCTCTACCCCGCAGGCGACCATGGTCCGCACGATGACCGTAGGCATCTTGAATAGGTTTTTGAGCTCCACAAAGGCCGAGATGCTTCAAAAGAACGAGACGGAGATAAGATGTCTGTGTCAAAGATGCAAGCTGAAGATCCTTATTGCGGACCCAGATTCCGGGCAGGTGCGGGACCACCTACTCTTGCGTGGTTTCATGGATGGCTATCGGTGGCAAGGTGATGAAGATGACTACGAAATTGTCCATGGGGGCCGGGCAAGAAATGAGGAAGGGCAGCAAGACAACCACCGCGGCTCGGGCGGGCAAGAAGACGAAGAATCTCCAGGACATGATCACGACGGTGATGCTGTACACAGTCATCATGTAGAAGATGCCGGACTTGATGATGAGGAAGATGCCGGAGCTAACGAAGGGCATGATCATGAAGATCTAGATGCCGGAGGAGCAGACAACGATGGACCATCGATGGGCTGGGTGCAGGACCCTCATATTCAAGAGCTGCTTCTCAAGCAGACGGATAACGCAAGAGCTGCCGCCCGAGAGAAAGCCAAGCTGGATCAACTGGAGATAGACACGGTTACTCCATTGTATGAAGGATGCAGACCCAAGGATACCCGCCTGAAAGTAACGCTCATGGCTTTGGAGATGAAGGTAAAACACAAAATGACTCACGCATGATTCGACGAGAACATGTCATTCTGGCACAAACGTCTTCCCAAGGGGAACAAGTGCCCGACCAGTTTCGAGGAGGCGAAGAAAGTCGTGTGTCCTCTGGATTTAACGCACGTGAAATACCATGTGTGCATGAACAATTGCATCATTTATCGGGGCGAGCACGCGGAGTCTACCGTATGTCCGGTGTGCGGCGTCACTCGATACAAGAAGAGGAAGAAAGCTCCTCGAAAAGTGGTGTGGTACTTTCCGATCACTCCTCGTCTGCAGCGGTATTTCACGGACCCTAAGGTAGCAAAGCTCCTGCGTTGGCACGCAGATAGGGAGGAGAAGAAGCGAGAAGATGACGCAAATGATCCGGATATAAATAAAAAAGACAAGATGCTGAGTCACCCTAAGGATGGGAGCCAGTGGCAAGCGTTGAACTTCGAACACCCAGAATTTGGGAAGGATCCAAGGAACATCGTGTTGGGCACGAGCACCGATGGAGTCAATCCGTTTGGCAGCCAGAAAAGCACACATAGCACCTGGCCTGTGTTTGTGTGGATATACAACCTTCCCCCCTGGTTGTGCATGAAGAGGAAGTACATTCACATGAGTATGCTAATTGAAGGGCCGAAACAACCAGGGAACGACATCAATCTGTATCTGGGGCTGCTGAAAGAGGAGCTAGAAACGTTGTGGAAAACACCAGCCAATACATGGGACGCCGCAGAGAAAGGATATTTCCCTATGAGAGCCACACTGCTCACGACGGTGCACGACTATCTCGGTTACGGATATCTTGTGGGGCAGGTGGTCCACGGATTTTCTGGATGCGTCAGGTGCATGGATGACACAACGTATCGCCAGCTAGATAGAGATCCCGGGTCTTCGAAAACCGTGTTCATGGGACATCGGAGGTGGCTTCGCGACGATGACCAGTGGAGGAAACGCAAGGATCTGTTCGATGGTGAAACCGAACTCCGAAGACGCCCGCATACGAGGAGCGGCGAGGAAATAGACGGGCTGTTGAAAAATTGGAAAGGTTGCCCACTGCCGGGAAAGAAGCAAAAGGCGCCAGAGCTGGGAAAGAAGCGAAAGGCGCCAGAGCCGCTGCTGAAGGTATGGAAAACGCGGTCTGTTTTCTGGGACTTGCCGTACTGGAAGATCCACCGTGTGCCTCACAGCCTTGATGCCATGCATATCACGAAGAACGTGTGCGAGAGTCTGCTTGGTACCCTTCTCAACATGCCAAAGAGGACCAAAGATGGGCCAAAAGCAAGGGCAGACTTGAAATCAATGGGCATCAGGCAGGAGCTTCACGCTAATGATGATGATGATGATGATGATGATGAGGCGAAGCAGGACACAGAAAGTCGTCGCAAAGGAAAAAAGGCCAAGAAGACCGGAAATGACTACCCTCCCGCGTGCTTCACTCTAAGTCAGGAGGAGATCGAGCGGTTTTTCACCTACCTCATAGGAGTAAAACTTCCTTACGGTTACTTGGGGAAGATAAGCAGATACCTAGACCTAGCGAAGCAGAAGTTCAGCGGGATGAAGTCTCAGGATTGTCACGTGCTGATGACGCAGATACTTCCAGTTGCAATCCGTGGGATCATGGACGCGCACGTCCGTGAAACACTATTTTGCCTATGCAACTGGAAGTATTATCTTGAGATGCCTTGGGAAGATGATTAATAGATAAATAAATAGCACTCTCCAAATAAAAATGGTAGCAATTCTCGTGAGCGCTAAAGTTTCTGTTTTTGACAGCATGATCAACAAGACTTTCCCCAAGTCTTCCCAAAGGTTCTACTTGGCACAAACACTAATTAAACACATAAAACCACATCTAAACAGAGGATATATGAAATATTTATTACTAAACAGGAAAAAAAGCAAGGAACAAAAATAAAATTGGGTTGCCTCCCAACAAGCGCTATCGCTTAACGCCCCTAGCTAGGCATGATGATTTCAATGATGCTCATATAAAAGATAAGAATTGTAACATAAAGAGAGCATAATGAAGAATATGAATAACACATTTATGTCTAACATACTTCCTATGCATAGGGATTTTGTGAGCAAACAATTTATGGGAACAATAATCAACTAGCATAGGAGGGCAAAACAAGCATAACTTTGAAACTTTAAGCACATAGAGAGGAAACTTGATATTATTGCAATTCCTACAAGCATATGTTCCTCCCTCATAATAATTTTCAGTAGCATCATGAATGAATTCAACAATATAACCAGCACCTAAAGCATTCTTTTCATGATCTACAAGCATAGAAATTTTATTACTCTCCACATAAGCAAATTTCTTCTTAATCGGAATAGTGGAAGTAAACTCAACGAAATAATTATCATGTGAGGCATAATCCAATTGAAAACTAAAATCATGATGAGAAGTTTCATGGATATGATTATACTTTATAGCATACAAGTCATCACAATAATCATCATAGATAGCAACTTTATTCTCATAATCAATTGGAACCTCTTCCAAAATAGTGGATTCATCACAAAACAAAGTCATGACCTCTCCAAATCCACTTTTATCATAATAAATTTGCTCATCAAAACTTGGGGGACAAAAAATATCATCTTCATCAAACATAGCTTCCCCAAGCTTGTGCCTTTGCATATCATTAGCATCATGGATATTCAAGGAATTCATACTAACAACATTGCGATCATGCTCATCATTCAAATATTTAGTGCCAAACATTTTATAGATTTCTTCTTCTAGCACTTGAGCACAATTATCCTTTCCATCATACTCACAAAAGATATTAAAAAGATGAAGGGTATGAGACAAACTTAATTCCATTTTTTAGTTTTCTTTTCTAAACTAAACTAGTGATAAAACAAGAAACTAAAAGACTCGATTGCAAGATCTAAATATATACCTTCAAGAACTCACCTCCCCGGCAACGGCGCCAGAAAAGAGCTTGATGTCTACTACACAACCTTCTTCTTGTAGAAATTCTTGGGCCTCCAAGTGCAGAGGTTTGTAGGATAGTAGCAAATTTCCCTCAAGTGGATGACCTAAGGTTTATCAATCCGTAGGAGGCGTAGGATGAAGATGGTCTCTCTCAAGCAACCGTGCAACCAAATAACAAAGAGTCTCTTATGTCCCCAACACACCCAATACAATGGTAAATTGTATAGGTGCACTAGTTTAGCGAAGAGATGGTGATACAAGTGGTATATGGATGGTAGATAAAGGTTTTTGTAATCTGAAAATATAAAAACAGCAAGGTAACGAATGATAAAAGTGAGCGTAAATGGTATTGCAATGTGTTGAAAGAAGGCCTAGGGTTCACACTTTCGCTAGTATAAGTTCCCTCAACAATACTAACATAATTGGATCACATAGCTATCCCTCAACATGCAACAAAGAGTCACTCCAAAGTCACTAATAGCGGAGAACGAACAAGGGTACGAAACCACCTCAAAGTTATTCTTTCTAATCAATCCATTGGGCTATTCCTATAAGTGTCACAAACAGCCCTAGAGTTCATACTAGAATAACACCTTAAGATACAAATCAACCAAAACCCTAATGTCACCTACATACTCCAATGTCACCTCAAGTATCCTTGGGTATGATTATACGATATGCATCACACAATCTCAGATTCATCTATTCAACCAACACAAAGGGCCTCAAAGAGTGCCCCAAAGTTCTACCGGAGAATCACGACGAAAACGTGTGCCAACCCCTATGCATAGGTTCATGGGCGGAACCCGCAAGTTGGTCACCAAAACATACATCAAGTGGCACGTGGTATCTCATTGTCACCACAGATATCCATGGCAAGACATACATCAAGTGTTCTCAAATCTTTAAAGACTCAATCCGATAAGATTACTTCAAAAGGGAAACTCAATTCATTACAAGAGAGAAGAGGGGGAGGAGAAACATAAGATCCAACTATAATAGCAAAGCTCGCGATACATCAAGATCGTGCCAAATCAAGAACACAAGAGAGAGAGAGAGATCAAACACATAGCTACTGGTACATACCCTCAGCCCCGAGGGAGAACTACTCCCTCCTCCTCATGGAGAGCACCGGGACGATGAAGATGGCCACCGAAGAAGGATTCCCCCTCCGGCAGGGTGCCGGAACGGGTCTAGATTGGTTTTTGTTGGCTACGGAGGCTTCTGGCGGCGGAACTCCCGATCTATTGTGCGTTCTGGAAGTTTTAGGGTACGTGGAGTTATATATGCGGAAGAAGCACGTTAGGGGAGCCACGAGGGCCCCACGATGCAGGGGGGCACGCCCCTACCCTCATGAGCTCCTCCTTCCTTCCTTGACATGGGGTCCAAGTCCATCGGGTGGCTTTCGTTCCAAAAATAACTTCTCTAGTTGATTTCGTTCCGTTTCGACTCCGTCTGATATTCCTTTTCTTCAAAACATTGAAATAGGCATAAAACAGCAAATCTGGGCCGGGCCTCCGGTTAGTAGGTTAGTCCCAAAAATAATATAAAAGTGGATAATAAAGCCCAATATTGCCCAAAACAGTAGATAATATAGCATGGACCAATCGAAAATTATAGATACGTTGGAGACATATCATATATATATATATATATATATATTGGCATATTGTTTCTTATGCTAAAGTAAAAATCATTCACAATTTCAAGTATGAATCAGAAACATCATTGAAAACTAACAAACTATAATCTCAGTCATGGAAGCAATTGCAATTTACCATAACATTGGAAAGAGTCAATATAAGAGCTTTTCAGCAAGTCCACATACTCAACTATCATTTAGTCTTTCAAAATTGCTAACACTCACACAAAATTTATGGGTATGAAGTTTTAATCGGACACAGAGAAAGATAGGGGCTTATAGTTTTGCCTCCCAACCTTTTACCTCAAGGGTAATGTCAACAATAGTAGTTCATGAAAACTCACATCCAATTAGATATATATATATATATATATATATATATATATATATATATATCAGGATCTTTCCAACACATTGTCAACAATAGTAGTTCATGAAAACTCACATCCAATTAGATATATATATCAGGATCTTTCCAACACATTGTGCTTGCCAATGGATAAAATGTAAAACAAAAGGTGAAGATCACCATGACTCTTGTATGAATTATAAGACAAGAATAAAAGAGAGGACCTTCGTAGAGGGAAGCAGAGGTTGTCAAGTGATTTTATGGTTGGATGCACGAAATCTTAATGCAAAAGAACGTCACTTTATATTGCCACTTGTGATATGGACCTTTATTATGCAGTTCGTCACTTTTATTTCTTCCACATCACATGATCGTATAAAGCTTATTTTCTTCATACTCATAAATCATACATATTTAGAGAGCAATTTTTATTGCTTGCAACAATGACAACTTACTTGAAGGATCTTACTCAATCCATAGGTAGATATGGTGGACTCTCATGGCAAAACTGGGTTTAAGGATATTTGGAAGCACAAGTAGTATCTCTACTTGGTGCAAAGAATTTGGCTAGCATGAGGGGGAAAGGCAAGCTCAACATGTTGGATGATCCAAGACAATATAATTTATTTTGGATGTAATAAAACATAACCCATTACATTGTCTTCCTTATCCAACATCAACTTTTTAGCATGTCATATTTTAATGAGTGCTCACAATCATAAAAGATGTCCAAGATAGTATATTTATATGTGAAAACCTCACTTTCTTTATTACTTCCTATTAATTGCAACGATGACCAAAACTATGTTTGTCAACTCTCAACTACTTTTGTTCATCATACTATTTATATATGAAGGCATTACTCTCCATAAGATCAATATGATCTCATTATTTCCTTTTATTCTTTCTTTTACTCCCTCAAGATCATAGTAAGATAATCAAGCGCTTCACTCAACACTAATCTTTATTATATATAGCTCACGGACTCGATTACATAGAAGGATCGTAAAGCAAAACTCAAGACTAAATCATACTAAAACTTTATTCTACTAGATCAAGATAATACCAAAAGGATCGAACTTAGAAAAACGGTAAAGATAAAAGTGTGATGGTGATACAATACCGGGGCACTCCCCCAAGCTTGGAAGTTGCCAAGGGGAGTGCACATACCCATGTGTTTATATCTCTTTCCTTGGGGGTGAAGGAGATGGTGATGATGATGACAATTCTGCCTTCAGCTTTTTCATATTGTAATTGAGAAGAGCGATCTCCTCCTTTAAATCATCGCCCTCTGATACCAGCTTCAAGATCTTGTCACATAAATCTCCTTTGCTTTTCTAGAGAAAATGAGAAGGAATAGATCGGTTGTTAGCCAATTTAGCGCTCTTAGGGAGACTAGACTTCTTGAACTTCATGTGCATATCCCCAGGTTGAGGTAGAGGAACATCCTCCTCCTTCGAACTTGAATCATTGATCCTTCTTAAATGAGCATCCTCCTCATCATCCGTAGTTCGACCACAAGGAGATAGGTCCTCATAGGTCTTTGGGTCAGCAATGAGGTGTGAGACATAGCTCTCTTCGTCAGAGTCTTGAGATGACATCTTGCTCTAAATCTGCAGCAAAAACAACTTGAAACAAAAATAGAGGATATTTGCATGGTACGGTGATCAAAACCTTCAGGAGATTATATAATGATTTTTTACTGACCAAAAAAGTATCGTGCAAGAAAACGGAGTCCGGAGGGCACAGGAGGTACCCACGTGGCAGGGGGGCATGCCCTCCACCCTCGTCGACACCTCGTGTCCTTTCCGGACTGCTTCTTATTTTCCTATTTTCTTAAATATTCCAAAACAGAGAAAAATTGCTATTAGGACTGTTTTGGAGTCGGTTTACTTACCGTACCACATACCTCTTCATTTTCGGAGGCTGAAACATTCTGGAAGGTGTCCCTTATATACTCCTCCAGGGTTACGGTTTCAATAACATTAGTTTCAAAATTTATACGATTACCTGAGATATAATGTTTGATTCTTTGACCATTCACCACCCTCGAATTTGTGCCTTCGAAGTTGTTGATTTTTATGGCACTGGAACGACAGACCTCCTCGATAACGTGAGGACCTTCCCATTTAGAGAGGAGTTTTCCTGCAAAAAATCTTAAACAAGAGTTGTATAACAATACATAATAACCTACATTAAACTCACGTTTTTGTATCCTTTTGTCATGCCATCTTTTAACTTTTTCTTTAAACAGCTTGGCATTCTCATTGGCCTGGGTTCTCCATTCATCAAGTGAGATGATGTCAAAAAGCCTCTTCTGATCAGCAAGTTTCAAATCATAATTGAGCTCTTTAATGGCCCAATATGCCTTATGTTCTAGTTCGAGAGGTAAGTGACATACTTTTCCATAAACCATTTTATATGGAGACATACCCATATGATTTTTATATACAGTTCTATAGGCCCATAATGCATCATCAAGTTTCTTGGACCAATTCTTTCTAGATCTAATAACAGTTTTTTGAAAAATTAATTTAAGCTCTCTATTACTCAGTTCTACTTGACCACTAGACTGTGGATGATATGGAGATGCAATTCTATGATTAACATCATACTTAGAAAGCATTTTACGAAAAGTACCATGAATAAAATGTGAACCACCATCAGAAATTAAATATCTAGGGACTCCAAACCTCGGAAAAATAACTTCTTTAAGCATCTTAATAGAGGTGTTATGATCAGCACTACTAGTTGGAATAGTTTCTACCTACTTAGTAACGTAATCAACAGCAACTAAAATATGTGTATACCCATTAGAGGAAGGAAACAGTCCCATATAATCAAAGCCCCAAACATTAAATGGTTCAATAACAAGTGAATAATTCATAGGAATCTCTTGACGTCTACTAATATTACCAATTCTTTGACATTCATCACAAGACAAGACAAACATACGGGCATCCTTGAAGAGAGTATGCCAATAAAAACCAGATTGCAATACCTTATGTGTAGTTCTATCTCCAACATGGTGTCTTCCGTAAGCCTCGGAGTGACACTTGCGTAGGATCTGTTCCTGTTGATGCTCAGGTACACAACGTCTAATAACACCATCTGCTCCTTTATAAAGGTGTGAGTCATCCCAGAAGTAATGTCTTAAATCATAGAAAAACTTTTTCTTTTGCTGGTATGTGAAACTAGGTGGTATAAATTTAGCAACAATATAATTAGCATAATCAACCTACCATGGAGCAGTACGAGAAGAATTTATGACAGCTAATTGTTCATCAGGAAAGATATCATCAATAGGTAGTGGGTCATCAAGAACATTCTTTAACATAGACAAGTTGTCTGCAACGGGGTTCTCAGCTCCATTTCTATCAATAATATGCAAATCAAATTCTTGTAGCAAGAGAACCCATCTAATATGTCTAGGTTTAGCATCTTTCTTTTCCATAAGGTATTTGCTAGCAGCATGATCAATGTGAATAGTTACCTCAGAATCAACAATATAAGGTCAGAACTTATCACAAGCAAATACAACTACTAAAAATTCTTTTTTAGTAGTAGCATACTTTCTCTGGGCACTGTCTAGAGTTTTACAAGCATATTGAATAACATTTAATTTCTCATCAACTCTTTGTCCTAGAACATCACCTACAGCATAATCACTAGCATCACACATAATTTCAAATGCTAAATTCCAATCAGGAGGCTGAACAATGGGTGCAGAAATCAAGGCTTTCTTAAGTATTTCAAATGCTTCTACACAATCATCATCAAAGACAAAAGGAACATCTTTTTGTTAGAGATTAGTCAGAGGCCTGGAAATTTTTGAGAAGTCTTTAATGAACCTCCTATAAAAATCGGCATGACCAAGGAAACTTTTTCTACCTTTAATGCCCTTAGGACACAGCATCTTTTCAATAACATCAACCTTAGCTTTATCAACTTCAATACCTCTTTCAGAAATTTTATGGCATAAGACAATACCTTCATTAACCATAAAGTGGCACTTCTCCCAATTCAAGACAAGATTAGTTTCTTCATATCTCTGCAAAACTCGATCAAGGTTGCTTAAGCAATCATCAAAAGAAGTTCCATATATGGAAAAATCATCCATGATTACCTCAACAATCTATTCACAAAAGTAAGAGAATATAGCAGTCATGCATCTTTGAAAGGTAGCAGGTGCATTACATAAGCCAAAAGGCATATGTCAATAAGCAAAGGTACCGAAAGGGCAAGTAAAGGTGGTCTTTTCTTGATCCTCTTTTGACATAGGTATTTGAGAGAAACCAGAATAACCATCTAGAAAGCAAAAATGTGTATGTTTGGATAATCTTTCTAGCATTTGATCAATAAAAGGTAAAGGGTAATGATCCTTTTTAGTAGCATTCTTTAGTTTGCGGAAATCAATTACCATTATATAACCTGTAATAATTCTTTGCGGGATCAATTCATCTTTATCATTAGGAACAACAGTAATAACTCCCTTCTCAGGGACACAATGGACAGGACTTACCCACTGACTATCAGCAACGGGATAAATTATACCTGCCTCCAGAAGCTTTAGTATTTCTTTTCTAACCATTTATTTCATCTTAGGATTTAACCATCGTTGGTGATCAACAACCAGTTTAGCATCTTTCTCCAATTTTATTTTGTGCTGGCATAGAGTGAGACTAATGCCCTTAAGATCATCAAGAGTATATCCAATAGCAGCACGGTGCTTCTTCATAGTTTTCAATAATTTCTCTTCTTCCTACTCTGAAAGGTTAGCACTAATAATAACAGGATATATCTTCTTTTCATCATGATAAGCATATTTAAGAGTATCAGGCAATGGTTTAAGCTCAAACACGGGATCAGCCTTGGGTGGAGGAGGATCCCCTAGGATTTCAACAGGCAAGTTGTGTTTCAAAATAGGCCCCTTTTTAAAGAATACTTCATCTATTTCCCTTCTTTCATTCATAAACATATCATTTTCATGGTCGAGCAAATATTGTTCTAAAGGATCATTAGGAGGCACGACAATAGAAGCAAGACCAATAATTTCATCTTTACTAGGCAATTCTTTATCATGGAGTTGTCTACGAAATTTAGAAAAATTAAACTCATGAGACATATCCCCAAACCAATAGTAACAACATCCTTTTTGAAATCTATCCTAGCATTAACATTATTCAAGAAGGGTCTACCAAATATAATGGGACAAAAGTTATCTTGGGGGAACCAAGAACAAGAAAATCAGTAGGATATTTAACTTTCCCACACAAGACTTCAACATCTCTAACAATCCCAACTGGTGAAATAGTGTCTCTATTGCAAGCTTAATTGTAACATCAATTTCCTCTATCTCGGCTGGTGCAATATCATGCATAATTTATTTGTATAATGAATGAGGTATTGCACTTGCACTAGCACCCATATCACATAAACCATGATAGCAATGATCTCCTATTTTAACAGAAGTAACAGGCATGCCTACAACAGGTCTATGTTTATTTTTAGTGTCAGGTCTAGCAATTCGAGCAGCTTCATTACAGAAGTAAATAACATGCCCATCGATATTATCGGCCAAGAGATCTTTAACCATAGTTGTACTAGGTTCAACTTTAATTTGCTCAGGGGGTGTAGGTGTTCTAGTATTACTCTTACGAACCACAATTGAAGCTTTAGCATGATCCTTTATTCTAAAAGGGGAAGGTGGTTTCTCAATATAAGCAGTAGGAACAACAGGATCAACATTATAAGTGATAGTCTTTTCTTCAACTTTAATAGGTGCAACTACTTTTACTTCAATGGGAGGATTATATTTAAACCACTTCTCCTTAGGGAGATCAACATGAGTAGCAAAGGATTCACAGAAAGAAGCTACTATCTCGGAGTCAAGTCCAAATTTAGTGCTAAATTCACAGGAAACATCAGTGTCCATAAAAGATATAACACAATCAAACTTAGGTGTTATACCTGACTCCTTACCTTCATCGAGATCCCAATCTTCAGAGTTGCGTTTAATTCTTTCCAATAAATCCTATTTGAATTCAATAGTCTTCATCATAAAAGAACCAGTACAAGAAGTATAGAGCATGGAGCGATTATTGAGAGAAAGCCGAGCATAAATTTTTTGAATAATAATTCCTCTTGAGAGCTCATGATTGGGGCATGAATATAACATTGACTTAAGCCTCCCCCAAGCCTGAGCGATGCTTTCCCCTTCGCGAGGCCAAAAATTATATATGTAATTACTATCACGATGAACCAGGTGCATAGGATAAAACTTCTGATGAAATTCCAATTTCAATCGGTTGTAGTTCCATGATCCCATATCATCACATAGCCTAAACCATGTCAATGCCTTTCCCTTCAAAGATAAAGGGAAGACCTTCTTCTTGATAACATCCTCGGGCATAACTGCAAGCTTAAATAATCCACAAACTTCATCCACATAGATTAGGTGCACATCGGGATGTAATGTTCCATCACCTGTGAAAGTATTAGCTACCAGTTTCTCTATCATACCCGAAGGAATTTCAAAGTAAACATTTTCAGTAGGTTCAGTAGGTTGAGGAGCAACTCTTTGCTCTACTGGTCAGGGTGAAGATACCCCTAACAAGCCCCTCAAAGGATTATGTTCCATAGTAACAAGTGACAGTAAATTTTAGCACACTATGTAAATTTTTCCTTACCAAATTCCACCTACCAAAGGCACTTCACTCCCCGGAAACGGCGCCAGAAAAGAGTCTTGATGACCCACAAGTATAGGGGATCTATCGTAGTCCTTTCTATAAGTAAGAGTGTCGAACCCAACGAGGAGCAGAAGGAAATGATAAGCAGTTTTCAGTAAGGTATTCTCTGCAAGCACTGAAATTATCGGTAACAGATAGTTTTGTGATAAGGTAATTTGTAACGGGTAACAAGTAATAAAAGTAAATAAGGTGCAGCAAGATGGCCCAATCCTTTTTGTAGCAAAGGACAAGCCTGGACAAACTCTTATATAAAGGAAAACGCTCCCGAGGACACATGGGAATTGTCGTCAAGCTAGTTTTCTTCACGCTCATATGATTTGCATTCGTTACTTTGATAATTTGATATGTGGGTGGACCGGTGCCTGGGTACTTCCCTTTCTTGGAGAAGCATCCCACTTATGATTAACCCCTTTTGCAAGCATCTGCAACTACAAAAGAAGTATTAAGGTAAACCTAACCATAGCATGAAACCTATGGATCGAAATCAGCCCCTTACGAAGCAACGCATAAACTGGGGTTTAAGCTTCTGTCACTCTAGCAACCCATCATGTACTTATTACTTCCCAATGCCTTCCCGTAGGCCCAAACAATGGTTAAGTTTCATGTAGTCGACGTTCACATGACACCACTAGAGGAAAGACAACATACATCTCATCAAAATATCGAATGAATACCAAATTCACATGACTACTTATAGCAAGACTTCTCCCATGTCCTCAGGAACAAACGTAACTACTCACAAAGCATATTCATGTTCATAATCAGAGGGGTATTAATATGCATAAAGGATCTGAACATATGATATTCCACCAAATAAACCAACTAGCATCAACTACAAGGAGTAATCAACACTACTAGCAACCCACAGGTACCAATCTGAGGTTTTGAGACAAAGATTGGATACAAGAGATGAACTAGGGTTTGAGATGAGATGGTGCTGGTGAAGATGTTGATGGAGATTGACCCCCTCCCAATGAGAGGATCGATGGTGATGACGATGGTGATGATTTCCCCCTCCCGGAGGTATGTTTCCCCGGCAGAACAGCTCCGCCAGAGCCCTAGATTTGTTACGCCAAGGTTCCGCCTCGTGGCAGCGGAGTTCCGTCTTGTGATCTTGCTTATAATTTTTTCTCGGACGAAAGACTTCATATAACAGAAGATGGGCACCGGAGGCCTACTAGGGGGCCCACGAGATAGGGGGCACGCCCCCCACCCTTGTGGCCAGGGTGTGGGCCCCCTCTGGTTAATTCTTTCGCCAATATTTTTTAATATTCCAAAACATGCTCCCGTGAAGTTTCAGGACTTTTGGAGATGTGCAGAATAGGTCACTAATATTTGCTCCTTTTCCAGCCCAGGATTCCAGTTGCCAGCATTCTCCCTCTTCCTATAAACCTTGTAAAATAAGAGAGAATAGGCATAAGTATTGTGACATTATGTGTCATAACATCCCATAATGCAATAAATATCGATATAAAAGCATGATGCAAAATGGATGTATCAAATATCTCTCATGGGCATTGAAGGTGGACAAGATATTCCGCCTTCACAATTACGACGAAGAAAAGAAGATCGCCATGGCCTCCCTCGAGTTTCAAGACTACGTCCTCATTTGGAGGGAACATGTGATCGAGCGACAATAAGAAAGAGGCAAACCACCAATCACAACTTGGATGCAAATGAAGGATGTCATGAGAGCTCGCTTCGTGCCTACACACAACACCCGTGATCATTTCAAGAAGTTATAACTGCTCAAGCAAGGCACGAAGATGGTGGAAGAATACTACCAAGAAATGAAGGTTGCCATGATAAGAGCCAATGTCAAGGAAGATGATGAGCAAACTATGGCATGCTTCCTGAATGGCCTCAACCACCCAATCAAGCGGATGGCCGACTTCCAACCCTACTCCAACCTTCTCTAGTTAGTTCATCAAGCGACCAAGGCCGAGCAACAAGTGCAAGATGACTTCCAATACGCCAAGTACTCTCCCAAGACCTACGGCTACAACACTCAAGCTCCTGCGACTTTTCGGCACCTCCTACCTCAACTACAGCATCGCAAAGTACCAGTGACAAATCAAGTTCCAAGCAAGTTACACCTTCCTCGACTCGTCCTCCGGCAAGCACCTACAAATCCAAGACTCACTCATCTTCGGCGCCACTGAATGACCCTGTCAAGACATGTTCTATCAAGTGCTTCACATGTGGTGGCCGAGGACACAAGTCCTTCAGATGCACCAACAAGCGAACCATGATCTTCAACGATGACAGCAGATACGACTCCATGAGTGAAGAAGAAATGGAAGCCCTTGAGCACGTGGCTATGCACTGGCGCGTGGATGGGATGAAGATGATCATGTCTTTTCTGACAACGATTCAAGTCCCTCTCTCGTGGTCTCCAAGGTCTTAATGCTCCAACACCACCAAGAAGAAGACGAACGGTGCCACATCTTCTACACCAAGGCCGGCATCAATGGGCGTTCTGTGGAAGTCATCATCGACGGAGGAAGTTGTCACAACTTGGCAAGTGAAGAGATATGTTCCAAGCTACAATTGGTCAAGAAGAAGCATCCTCATCCCTACAAGGTCCAATGGTTAAGCGACTCCGACTCTATTCAAGTGGAGTATACGGTGCAAGTTTCCTTCAAGATCGGCGCCTACGAGGACACCTTCGAGCGAGACGTGGTTCCTATGTCCGTGTGCCATCTTCTCTTGGGAAGGCCTTGGCAATTCGACTGTGGCGTCATCCACAACAGAAGAACAAACCACTATAGCTTCAAGATGAAGGGCAAGGAGTACGTGCTACGACCAATGTCCCCAAGCCAAGTGATCGCCGAAAAGCAAGCATACACACATCATGGAGATACTAGTGAGAGAGTGAAGCACCACAAAGAAAGTGAGAGCCACAATCCCAAATTGAGTGACTCTTCACCAAGAGAGGAAAACTTAGTCCTCCTAGCCAGAAAAATAGAGATGAGAGAAGTGCGTGAGAACCCATTGAGTGTGATCCACTATGTCCTACTATGCAAAGATGAGGTGGCAAAAATTAACAATTCTAATCCTCTACCTCTAGTGCTCTAACTTGTTGTCGGAATTCGCGGATGCCTTCCCCAATGAGCTACCTCTAGGTCTTCCTCCTATACATGGCATCGAACACCAGATCGACCTCATCCCCGGAGCACCTCTTCCGAACAAAGCTCTCTACCGCATGAACCCCGAGGAAACTAAGGAGATCCAACGACAAGTATAACAACTCATAGACAATATTCATGTACATGAAAGCTTAAGACCTTGTGCCGTTCCAGTTATCCTTGTGCCTAAGACAGACGATAGTTTTTGCACGTGTTCCGATTGTAGACCCATCAATGCTATCACCGTTCGTTATAGGCACCCCATTCCTCGCCTTGATGATATGCTAGATGAGCTTAGAGGTGCCACCATTTTCTCAAAAATTGACCTTAAAAGTGGCTATTACCAAATCCACATTCAAGAAGGTGATGAATGGAGAACCACTTTTAAAACTAAATTTGGCCTGTACGAGTGGTTAGTTCTGCCTATGGGTTTATCGGAAGCTCCCGGTACTTTCATGCCTGTTATGCATTTTGTGCTTCATCCATACATTGGTGTAACATCCCAAAATTCTAAATTTTGGAATGTTAATAATTTATATAGGATTAAATAAAAACTTGCTTGATTTGCTTGTTCAATGTTAATTTTGGTTCGCACTTGAAACTTTTGGAATATTTAAATGAATAATAAATGAGAGGGAATAAACCGACTTTCCCAATTATTCATTTGGTTCTTATTTTGGGTTTGAGAATATTCGTAATATTTCCAATTCAAATATGAGAGAGGATGACATGACTTCCTCAAAGAATGATATTGGTGAATAATTGAATGTTTTCTCATTTGGATGTTGAACAGTTAAAACAATTCCAACTCAAAAATAAATATTATGAGAGAAGGTAATATGACTCCTTCAATACAAGAGAGTTGGATATGATTTACATGTTATTTTCATTTTTCTCCACACTTCAAAAATATTTAATGGGACATTTTATAAGGGTCAAAGTAAAGTTTACGAAAATATTATATTTATTTTATATAAGTATTTTGGACTAGAAAATGTTCACTAACTATATATAACTAGATTTGGTTTTTCTTATGTTCAGGTTTTCTTTAGAAAACATTTTGGATCATTTTTTTCAAGCCAAAATTATTTCTATAAATAAAAATAGAATAGGAAATATCTATACCTATTCCTAAACCTAAACCGCAGCCCACCTGCCTATCCCTTACCCACGAGCGAGCAGCATGTAGCGCAGCAGGCCCAACAGCAAGCAGCAGTAGTTGGCGGCCCATTTCGGCACAGTGAGCAGCCCAACACCGTAGTTTTTTATCCTCCCACCTTTCTCCCACTAACTGCCTTGGCCCACCCGTCATCTTCTCCACGGCAACATGTTCGTCCCGAACACTGCAGCCGCCAAACCCAACCAGAATCGGACCGATCGATTCGATTGATCCTTTTCTCGTTTCGCATGCCTATGACCCTATGACTCTGTTTGGATGTAGATATTCAAGGGCTTTTCATTGAATTCACTCCAATATCTATGTCTCATGACATTGGTATTAAGTTCCAATGTCAATTTTATGTTTGGATGTTCCGATATTTGGCACATGGAATTTAAGAGAAGCAAAAACTCCAAATCTTGTTTCGATGGTCAAGTGTTGAATTATAGATGGCATATGTGCACAACGGCTTCTGGTTGTGCCTCGCCTTCTAGCTTGCACATGCGTACACAAGCAATCTCCAACCGGACTCGAGGCCGCCGTCTCCAGAAAAAAGGCCTTCCATTCAATCCCTTGCGGTGCTCACCCCATTGTTGTTGCTGGCCCCGTCCAAGGCAACCGCATCTGAGGCAGTTACCTGGATGCGCCGCTTGTTGTCGTCGCCCTAGGGAGGAGGCTTCCATGTCTTGTAGGATTTTCAACAGGCAACCGCTGGCATTGAGTGCATCAGAGATGGGGTTGGGCGCACACGTGCTGAGTAGCGCATCTGAGGAGGTGGAAAGAAGAGGGAAGGAGAGCAGAGAGGCTAACCTGCGGCCGGAGAGAAGAGAGGAGGAGGGGCCGGAGAGGCCTGACCAGCGCCGTCAGCGAGCTCCGCTTCTCCCGCTGACTTCTCCGGTACCGGTATGATGTGTTTTTTATGTCTCAAGGAGCGTCGTGGGCGAAGGGGTACGCGGCGGCTAGGAAAGAGCTATCCCTCGAATTTGGCACAAAGTCGAAGTGGGAGGCTCTGTACTCGGGATAGTGGAGTCGGGTGGGAGCACGGGCCGTGCGATATATCGGTTTGATTCCGAGCATCAATGCCTTGGCCATCCAAACAAAGATATTTGGGATGCTCAATGCCAATGCCAATTTTTGGGCCTCAATATCAACATCCGAACAAAGTGTATACGTATTCAACAGCTTCCCCTCGCCTGATTTGTCTGCAAAATCTCCTATTCCCGTGCCCTATAGCTCTGCCGAATCTTGCCGGTGTTCGCCACAGCCAGAAGCTTTCCCCACCGTCGTTTTCGAAGCATCCTCAGGGTCTTCGCAGCTCCTCTTGCCCCAATTCGCTTCACTTGACCGTATCTCGCCCCCGTGTCTTATTATATGCACGGGAGCACCATAACAACGCCGGCATCCCTGACCATGCACATCGCCGCCGTCCGAACTCCAACCGCAACGCATTGCCATTGAAGGACGCTTCTTCGCCACTAAGGACTTCATCGGGCTCCCTGTTGTTGTCCGCATCCAGGAGCGTCATCCACGAGCACCAGAAAGCCCCGAAGTAATTGCCATCATTGATTTCCGAGCCACCCACGCCTGTCTTCCGCAAGTCCGGTGGCCACCTAGACTCTGTTTCCGGTGAGCTTTTCCAAGCCACCTCAACTTTGTCGGAGGACCACCGGAGGAGTGCCGCAACCCACGCCCGAAGCCGTCGCTGTTTTCCCCTTCTTTTGGTGAGCACGCATGCACAACAACCTCCCAGCCAATACACATGAGACAAGTGGTGTCGTGGAATTGTCACGGCAGATGTCCTTAGTGTTAGGACTTAGTCGCGAGGCCAACGCATCTATGTGGTAGCTTGAGAGGGGTTGAGCGGGAGGAGAGACACGACGTTTTACCCAGGTTCGGCCCCTCACGGTGGAGGTAAAAGCCTACATCCTGCTTCATTGATATTGATGATGATGATCACAATTACAAGAGTGCTCTATCTCGAGAGCTATTATCTAAACCTAACTTGTCTAACCCATGGAACTTGTAAATCTTGAACCACTTGTGGGGAGCCCTGCCCCTCCTTATATATATTGGAGGGGCGGGTTACATGTAGAGTCCTATTAGGATTAGGACTAGTCTATCTCTAATACAAACCGGATATAAGTCCAGGTCTTAGCTCCTTGTAAGATAAATGTTCCTCATGCCTTTCCTCTTAAACCGGCCCACCATTAACATAAACCGGCATGCTGGGCCTTGGGCCTTGTCATCCATCTGGAACACGCGTCGGTTTACCAATGAATCTTCAGGCTCATGAATCGTCATACCAGTGAACCGCCAGACACGTAAACCGCCAGACACGTAAACCGCCCATCCTCTAGCGGTTTACCAATGAAACGCCTAGTCCGGCCGGGTTATACTTCCGTCCGGTTTACGCCGCGGGGTATATCCCCGACATTAGCCCCCAAGTTTAGCTTGGATTTATCCATGGTAAACTTATACTGCAAAATAAACACAATAAGAAAGTTGTGCTCCGGGTTAAGAATTCTTGTAAACCGGCCTCTGATGATCCTTAAGTCCTTGTCATTTCCTCCTTCTAAAAAATCCGGGTTAACAAGCCAGCTTCATACTCAATTTGTTGACATTGTTTCTCACAGAGAAATATTGTGAAGAATAATCCACTTGAGTCGGCTTCCAAAGCGCCGGTTTAAGAAATATGGGTCTTGAAGTACTTATCTGATATTCTGCCGGTTTGAAGATGTAAAACTTGTCGGTTTAATATTACCAAAATGGCCGGTTTATAAATATTGATGGCACCAGGTCATAATTGTTGTCGACACCGGGTCATGTAATTGATCTTCCTGATTTGCTCAAAACTGATAAAATGAAGATGTTCCTCCTTTATATGCATAATACATGTAGCCCCCAAGTCTTAAGGGGAGAACATAGTGATAACTTAAGACTTGCTCCAATAAGTGTTTCAACCTTGAAGAAATCCGGTTTGTTCATCTCAATTATATAAACTGAATACTCCATATATGTAGCCCCCAAGTGTCGGGTTGTCATGCTTGCAGCAACCTGGGACTTGTAATTGCTTATAAAAACTTCAATCAGTGTAACCCCCAAGGGCCGGGTCATTATGCAATAATGAGCAGGAACTTTGTAAATATAATTATGTAGATTTTAGTGGTGATGTGTAGCCCCCAAGGGCCGGCTTAGTAAGATAATAATGAACCGGGACTTGATATATACTTCAATGAAAATAACATCTTATAATGTAGCTTCCATCGTAGGGCTTGAACCCACGTCCACAAGGTTAAGAGCTTTGTGCTTTACCAACTGAGCAATGGATCCTTCAATATTATGGACGAAAACTTTTGTACCTTGAATTGTTGACAGGAGCAATTGGTAGCCCCCAAGGGCCGGCTCATTATAATATGATGAGTCGGGTCTTCAACAAGACTAGGAAAATGACTTTGCATTAGCCCCCAAGTGTCATGATGCATGCTTGCAGTGACATGAGACTTGCATATAATCTCGATTTGAATAATGTAGCCCCCAAGTGCCGGGTTGTAAGCCTGCAGCGACTCAGGACTATTCTTTCCATTGTAGAATAAATCATATCCTTTGATAAAATAATAGACATTGCGCTAAAGCGACTTTGAAAACTTCAATCATACTACTGGTTATTGATAACCATAATAAAATCCAGCCATGTTGGCTATTTGAATAATATACCCAATGATTTATAAGCGCATAATTCCAATGGCGCAATCCAAATATATACTGGCGATTTATAGTCCAAAGCCAGGCCGGTTCAATAAACACCGGTGATTTGTAATTATGCTTTATTCAACATGTTTCTGCATACAACAAGTTTAAAGTGCCCTGGCGGTTTACCGCCGGACGGGTCATAATGCCCAACATATAACCCGGGTTTATAACCAAGGCTGTACTTAAGAATAATCAAATATGAAATAGATCATACCGTGGCATTGAATCACATCGTTGGTTTACCAACTTTTTGTAGTAAGAGTGATAACCCCAATCTTGAGTAATGATAACTCCTTTCATATTGTGCCGGTTTATGATAAAACCGTACCGGGTTGTGATAAACACCGGATTAACCATATATAATGCTGGCGACTTATAGTCGAAACCAGACCGGGTTAATAATCGCCGGATCATAATCAGTCATGTACTGACAACTTGTAGTTGAAAGCCGAGCCGGGTTGATAAACACCGGTTTACTCCATAATAGGATGGTAACAGAAAATCAAACCGGGCAGATAGCCTCCGGATTAAGATTTGACCGTGTTCAGTCAATTTGTAATTTGACAGTTTGGGCCTGTTTAAAACTTTGTCGGTTTAAAAAGCAACAAAAACAAAAATAAAAGAAACAACTATCAAGGAAAATATTGAAGCAAAGGCAATGATAAAACCATTTGCAAAAAGAGGCTTATTTGAGCTGATCAGATGGCGTTACCATGGTCGGACACGACCAAGCTCCCGATAGGTGTAGCTATGGTTCAAGTCAGCCAGGTCCCCAAATGAAACCGTGGCATTTATGCCGATCAAGTGGCATGGCAATGGTTCAGGTTTGACCAAGCCCCCAAGTGATTCTGTGGCCTTAGGCCGATCAAGAGGCATGACTGGTTCAGACGTGACCAAGTCCCCAAGTGATCTGGTGGCTCTCGCCTATCAAGAGGTATTGCATTGGTTCGGACACGACCAAGCCCCCAAGTGATGTTTATAAATTTTTCAAGGGGTAAACCAGAGGTCGCTTTAAAACATAACAACTCCGTGTAACTACGCATGATGTAAAAGAACAGAGACCCCACTTTATGAAGTAGACGCCCCCATGTGATCAATAATATGTCAGGCCAGTAAGGCGGGATGCCCATGTTTGAACCGCGCATCGTGGCAGCAGGTCCTCTTCGGCAATTTTTAATTTTTTGTAAGAGATAAATCCTTCTTGAGCCGGATGCTAAACCGGATATTGAGAGCTTCAAAGCGTTGTGGGAGATATCTTTCCCTTGAACCAGATTTTAAACCGGAATCTTCATTTTCAGCTGGAAATTTTCTGACGGCCTTTAAACTCGAACTTGCGAGAAGTTAATTCCTATTTGAACCGGACATTGTTAAACCGGATTTGAGCGCTTTAGAGCTTTGCGGGAGAACAAATTTCCCTTGAACCGGACTGTAAACCGGATATTTGAGAGCTTCAATTAGACTGACTTCCCTTGATCTTCATTTTAAACCGGAATCCTTTCTGATGACCTGAAACTTCTTCATCGAGCCGGGATTTTATAACTGTCATATACTTTCTAAGCCGGAAATTTTCTGACGGCCTTTAAACTTTCATCAATATAACGGTAGCCTCCGGGACTGGGTTATCCTTCCCTCCATCGTCCTGGGGTTCTTAAATTTGCTAAAACTAGCAAGATTCGCTGAGTCATGTCATCGTAGCCCCCGAGTTTCAAAGGTGACTCGAGGAGTTGGCTTGAGATTCTCCATATTTGACCGTGATATAAACCGGCATAACTTGTATGTCATTGGCATTTATAGCACGATGTGAATCCATAGAAGGTTGAGGTGACTGCGGCGGGTTGTAAATGATCCCATATGAGCCGTGTCAGCAACTCGGCCAATGGTTCCTTCCAACTGGCGATTTGAAGTTAATCAAAATTGTAGTGGCGGCGACTTGTGCGCCCAATAAACAGCTCATGCAGACAGGTGCGGCCGGTATGTTGATGTAGACCAGGCCGCGAGAGACGGACGACAAAGACGGCCGCAGCTTCAGAGACGGCACAGCCAGATGAGTCGGCCGCGGCGTAGTATGTCAGCGCGGACGGGAGAGTCGGCCACGGGAGTTGTAAACCGGCGCGGACAGAGAGTCGCCTGCGGGCATTGTAAGCCGGCATAGATGGAGAGCCGGCCGCGTGTTGATGTAAACCGGACCTCAGGCGACTTGCGCGCGTCCATATGCATGGTGTAACACCAATGTTGTGGCGAATAATTGTCCTGCATATAAAAATATGCAAAACCAACGTAATTGTTCTTTTTACAAAAACAATATATGACAAAAATAGACTTAAATAGATGTCACCTGATTTGTTCGGACGACGGATGATCCGTTTATCGCGACCGAGGCCGCTGAACATGCCCCTGGCGGCACAAGACCGCAGGGGCGGCTCGGATTTGTTGATATACATATCAGAGTCAATCGTGATATTTAAATGACAGAGTGGACGCGTGAGTCGGCCGTGGCATTGTAAGCCGCGCGGACAGACGGGTCGGCCGTGGGCGCGGACGGTTGAACCGGCGCGGGTATAGTCGAATGAACCGGCTACAGGCGCGGCCCGGTGAGTTGATGTAGACCGGACCGTTGAGGCGGCGATTTGCGCACATCTGATAAGCCATTTGATATAGTGTGGATATAGACGCGACCTCCAATGACAGCGCACGGGGACCGGATCATACTTTAATCATGAGGTAATTGACCTGTGTATACAATAGCATAGCTTGAGAAAATCTTTTGACATTATGTAATTACACCAAAAAAGAGTTTTAGAAAAATAGCACCTGATTGTTACGGCTGCGGCGGTTTTTAGTAGCGGCTCAAGGTCGGTCGGCACCGGTCGGCTCTCTGCAAGGGTGAAACGGTGGTGGAGGCACCACGCGCTCCATAGGGTGGCTCGGGGCAGTAGCGAGGTTGCAGTCGTAACCCCAGGCATGGCGACTCACTACAAGGATGAGTCGGCTCTCCACGGTCACCTTATGATAATAAGTCGTTGTTGTCTTCACGCCAACAGATTTTTGTTTGATGGAAGCGGATCATAAGTGGAGGAGCAGCATCAACCAGCCGGTCAGGTATACGCGTGACGTTACATTTGTACGCCTAGGAATCGAAAGCTCCGCCAGCGAGGCTACAACTTAGATCAGTCGGCGAGTCGACAGCTGAGGCAAATCGGGCGGCTCGGGGCGCAGTCACGGCTGTCCATGGAGGCAGAGACCACGGTTGCGATTAATTCAAGTCCCCGTCCTTCTCCGGGTCGTAGTTCCTTAGACCAATCCTCTTCCTAGACTCGGTCAAACCTGTAGAAACTGTGGACGGATAATCTTGTGTGAAGTTTCAGATCACCAAACCCATCAGAAGTCAAAAGCCGATCCATTGCTTGTAACTGCAATTTTCTTCACATGTAGCTTCACACATAGCTTTCCTATGGCTGGATTGATGACTTGAAGATGATCCAGCTCCTTCCAAACCGGTTCTTCTTCATCCGGAAATTTTGCGGATTTCACGAAACCCTAGAAGCGATCCCTCCAAGAACTCAACACCACCGTGCGCAGGCCCCACGGTGGGCGCCAACTGTCGTGGAATTGTCACGGCAGATGTCCTTAGTGTCAGGACTTAGTCGCGAGGCCAACCCATCTATGTGGTAGCTTGAGAGGGGTTGAGCGGGATGAGAGACACGACGTTTTACCCAGGTTCGGCCCCTCATGGTGGAGGTAAAAGCCTACATCCTGCTTCATTGATATTGATGATGATGATCACAATTACAAGAGTGCTCTATCTCGAGAGCTATTATCTAAACCTAACTTGTCCAACCCGTGGAACTTGTAAATCTTGTCCCACTTGTGGGGAGCCCTGCCCCTCCTTATATATGTTGGAGGGGCGGGTTACATGTAGAGTCCTATTAGGATTAGGACTAGTCTATCTCCAATACAATCCAGATATAAGTCCAGGTCTTAGCTCCTTGTAAGATAAATGTTCCTCATGCCTTTCCTCTTAAACCGGCCCACCATTAACATAAACCGGCATGCTGGGCCTTGGGCCTTGTCATCCATCTGGAACACGCGACGGGTCACCAATGAGTCTTCAGGCTCGTGAATCGTCATACCAGTGAACCGCCAGACACGTAAACTGCCCATCCTCTGGCGGTTTACCAATGAAACACCTAGTCCGGCCGAGTTATACTTCCGTCCGGTTTACGCCGCGGGGTATATCCCTGACAAGTGGGGATATGCTACAGTAGCCATAGTTCAAAATCATGTTTTGGACAAATTTTCACCCATTTTTCATTTAGCTATATCTCCTGACCTGTTTAGTCAAATTAAGTGATTCCTTTTCCTGTGTACTCATATTGATCAGTAGAATCCTGTAGAATCAAATTTTCACACTTTTAAACTATTTAAATTTGAATTTGTTCAAATTTGAATTCGACCTTCTCGAGGCCATAGCTTGCAAACTGTATATTCTATTCAATTGATTCCTTTTTGCATATGTACCTCTGTACCAAATACCTGCTGGTCATATCATGTAAACTCAAATTTCAATTACTTTTGACCTATTTGAATTTAAATTTAATTCATACTCTAGTTCACTATAACTTCAGTTGTAGTGCTCCTATTCATTTAATTCTTTTTTGCAAATAAATTCCTATATCATCTACAATATGTCATACAAGATTTATGTTGCTTTCCAAATACTTTTGATCATATTCCATTGTTGTCTCAATATAAGCTTGCATAGCAATATTTATATGTTCATTAACTCTATCGAGTTCATCCCTTCACCTTGTCACATTAAAGCACCATAGACCTATGCTATATATTAAACCTATTTATTTTGTTGTTGTTGTATAACCTTGTCATATTTTTTTGTTGTTCTTTTGATTCTTTTGTATGGCATGGTTAATTCTAAATTTTGGAATGTTAATAATCTAAATATGCTTAAATAAAAACTTGCTTGATTTGCTTGTTCTTAGTTAATTTTGGTTAGGACTTGAAACTTTTGGAATATTTAAATGAATAATAAATGAGAGGGAATAAAAGTACTTTCCCAATAATTCATTTGGTTCTTATTTCGGGCTTGAGAATATTCATAATATTTCCAATTCAAATATGAGAGAGGATGACATGACTTCCTCAAAGAATGATATTGGTGAATAATTAAATGTTATCTCATTTGAATGTTGAACAGTTAAAACAATTTCAACTCAAAAATAAATATTATGAGAGAAGGTAATATCACTCCTTCAATACAAGAGAGTTGGATATGATTTAAATTTTATTCGCATTTTTCTCCGGAGTTAAAAATATTTAATGGGTCATTTTGTAAGTGTCAAAGTAAAGTTTTGAAAAATATTATATGTATTTTATATAAGCATTGTGGACAGGAAAATGTTCACTAACTATATATAACTATATTTGGTTTTTCTTATGTTCTGGTTTTCTTTAGAAAATGTTTTGGATCATTTTTTTCAAGCCAAAATCATTTCTATAAATAAAACAGAATAGGAAATATCTATACCAATTCCTAAACCTAAACCGCAGCCCGCCTGCCTAACCCTCGCCCGCGCGCGACTCGCCCGCACACGAGCGGCATGCAGCGCAGCAGGCCCAACAGCAAGTAGCAGCAGCTGGCGACCCATTTCGGCATAGAGAGCATCCCAGCACCACAGTTTTTTTCCTCCCACCTCTGTGTCGTTGACCGCCTTGGCCCACCCAACATCTTCTCCACGGCAACGTGTTCGTCCCCAAAACTTCAGCCGCCGATCCCAACCAGAATCGGATCGATCGATTCGATCGATCCTTTCCCATTTCGCACGCCTATGACCCTATATGTATTCAATAGCTTCCCCTCGCCCTATTTTTCTACAAAATCTCTTATTCCCGTGCCCTAGAGCTCTGCACAATTTTGCCGGAGTTCGCCATAGCCAGAAGCTTTCCCCATCGTCGTTTTCGAAGCATCCCGAGGGTCTCCGCAGCTCCTCTTGCCCCAATTCACTTCACCTTGACCGTATCTCGCCCTCATCCTTTATTCTACGCAGGGGAGCACCATGACGACGCCGGCGTCCTTGACCATAAGCACATTGTCGCCATCCGAACTACAGCCGTAGTGCATCGCCACTAAAAGACGCCTTCTTCGCCACTAAGGACAACATCTAGCTCCTTGTTTCCGCTGAGCTTTCCCAAGCCGCCTCAACTTCGCCGGAGGAGCGCCGCCACCCACTCCCAAAGCCATCGCCATTTCCCCCTACTTTTTGTGAGCACGCGCGCATAGCAACCTCCCAGCCAATCCACATGCGACAAGTGGCGATATGCTACAGTAGCCGCAGTTCAAAATCATGTTTTGGACAGATGTTCACCCGTTTTTCATTTATCTATATCTCCTGACCTGAGGGGCGGAGCTATAGGGTGTCCAGGGTGGGCCGTGGCGGCCCACCCTGGCATTTGACCCGACCTATATACCTATACGTATACAGATGGGATAGAGAAGAAAAAAAACGGCCCAGCAACACTTTAACCTAAAACCCAAAACACTTCTCGCTCGTAGCGAGACACCACACACGTGCATGAGACCCTCTGCCCGATACCCAGCCGCCGGCCGCCCCGTCCCCGCCTTTGTCTGCATCACCGGCCGTTGCCCTTGCCGACCTCTTAGTAGCCATGAGGCTCCTCCGCTCCTACCTCCCCATTGCGCCTTCGGCCTGCCAATCGCTCGGCGCGAGCCGCACCACCAATCCACCATCCCAGGCCATGATCCTGCCCTGTCCCAACCGCCTAGCGCCCTGCAAGCAGGTTGCAGCCACCTAGTCCGCACTACGGCACTCGGCCCGGCTTGATTTGAGGTACCGTTCATCCACTCGCCAATTCCCCAATCTTTTACTTAAGGTTTTCTTGCTATTTTTTGTGTTGTGCACTGGACAGTACAAATACATAAACTGATGAAGATGAAACGATGAACAAACACCTAATTAAGCATATTATTTCTATCCAGTTGTGTCATTATGAATTTATGATTGACAGCAAGTATATTCTCATTGCAGAATTATTGAAGGATGAAGAGGACTAGAGATATTGCATAACTTTTTCACCAACATGTTTCAGTCAAGAGCAAGTTGAGAAATAATTTGGATGATACTCTTTTGGACGATTGCCTTGTCACATTATTGGGATGGATGCTTTTTTCCGAGGTGAATGAGATATAGTGGATACATTAATGGCTATGCAAAGGCGTAGGCTAGAAACATAGTCTTCTGTCACTTCTCAAGGTATGTACTATGTAAGCTTCTTTTAGGCAAAATTGAGAATTGATTGAGAATTTTAGTGTGTTTATAAGACCATATTGATCTATTTATGTGATACCTGCAATTAGTTAAAATGTTTACATGTCATAATGTTCTCAAAAAAAATTTGAAGGCGGGCCACCCTGCAGTCAAATGCTAGCTCCACCACTGCCTGACCTGTTTAGTCAAATTAAGTGATTCCTTTTCCTGTGTACTCATATTGATCAGTAGAATCCTTTAGAATCAAATTTTCACACTTTTGAACTATTTAAATTTGAATTTGTTCCAATTTGAATTCAACCTTCTCGAGGCCATACCTTGCAAACTTTATATTCTATTCAATTGATTCCTTTTTGCGTCTGAACCTCTATACCAAATACCTGCTGGTCATATCATGTAAACTCAAATTTCAAATACTTTTGACCTGTTTGAATTTAAATTTAATTCAAACTCTAATTACCTATAATTTGAGTTGTAGTGCTCCTGTTCATTTAATTCTTTTTGCAAATGAATTCCCATATCATCTGCAATATGTCGTACAACATTTATGTTTGTCCAAATACTTTTGATCATATTCCATTGATGTCTCAACATAAGCTTGCATAGCAATATGTCTGTGTTCTTTAGCTTTTTCAAGTTCATTCCTTCACCTTGTCACATTATAACACCATAGACCCTATGCTATATATTAAACCTATTTATTTTGTTGTTCCTGTATAACCTTGCCATATTTGTTTTGTTGTTCTTTTGATTCTTCTATATGGCATGGTTATTGATTTGAGTTCTTTCATTAACGATAAATTGCTCAGAGCGTAACGAGTAGAATTATCAGGAATTGTGAGTGTGGCGATCTTCATCAAATATACTAGGCAAGTTACACCTTGATCATCCTTCATCCTATTATTTTGCTACGCATGAAGTTATATATATCACATTAATATATTATGCATGTGTAGGAAGATTATGGTAGTACCAAATTGCTATTGAGATTCAACTTAGTTTATTCTTGATATGCTACATAGACGGGGATTGGTTCCTATGTTCATTGAGATTATCTAAGGATTATATATAATATTACTCGAGGAAAAACTTAATATATAATTCACCTCTGGGCCGAAGTGGTATTGCTTGGTGTTGAGAGAAGGCATCGTGGGGTCTTTTACCTTTTCTAAGGCCATGTGCTCATGAGAGTGCACCCTAAGTGGAATGCCACCCAGGTTCAGAATGATCAGACAAACTTAGTGACTAGTAGCTTCCATGTGCGGCCACTGGCTATATGGGCTATGGCTTAGTTGATCAACTGTTGGAACCCTTGCCCAAACAGTGTCGACCGATGTAGCATATATAGGTGGGATGTGGCTGTCAGGTGGTTAAGGGAACCTCTTCTGAAAGACTTTGTCTCAATCTTCGGATTGGGTCTAGTGGGTAAAGCGTACAAAACCCTGCAGTGTATTAAAACTAATCATGCTTAGTCATGTCCCGGTTATGGACAAATTTGAGTAGCTAGACCATTACAGTTTTTGGATGATCTTGACATATGATACTTTAATAAAAATTGAGTGGGAAACTTAATGATGTGTATAGGTTGGAATTGGACTTCCCAATTCAACCATATGTATTTAACTCTAGCAAGACATAAATAAAATTTGACTATCATATTATGTAGTTATTAGGGAAAAACTAGCTTTATGCAAAACAACAACTACAATATCCTCTTGATATACTTTGCATATAGAAGTAGGTTTGTTATATCATTCCCTATGTAACTTGCCAATACATTCAAAGTATTGACCCTTCGTGGCTGTAATGTTTCATTTTGCAAATTTTGTACGACGAGTGAGTGATACGATGTAGGGTTACAATGTCTATACTCGACATTTGCTTGTGGTGTTGATGGACATCATGGATATTTTATTTGATTTTCTGCTGCATTTTGTTTCTATGCTAGCTTGAGCTATGAAGGTATGTATTATATTAAATTCTGGATCTACGATGTAATATTATGACATGTGGTTTATTCTTGATATTACATTGTGTACTATGTGTGCTAGCTATTGATCCAGGGACTAGCACAGTGAGCATAAAGACATTGAATCTTATCAGGTTCGGGTCGTTACAGTTGGAGTGTTTGTTGTGGTCTACTTTGACAACATACTTGTGTTTAGCAAATCCATCAAAGATCATGTAAATAATCTTAGGGCCGTTTTGCAAATTCTTCGAAAGGAACGTCTTTATGCCAATATGGAAAAATGCACTTTTCGTGTTGACAAGCTTGTTTTCTTGGGTTTTGTTGTTTCTTCAATGGGTGTCCATGTTAATGAGTCTAAAATTGAGGCAATTAAAACTTGGCCTCGACCCACTAATTTGCAATAAGTGCGTAGTTTCCTTGGTCTTGGGGGTTTTATCATCACTTTGTGAAAGACTTTAGCACTATTGCCGCATAATTGCATGCCTTGAGTAAGAAAAATGCACCCTCTGTTTGGGGACCTTTGCAATCTACCGCATTTGATGAGCTCAAATCTTTGCTTACTCATGCTCCGATTCTTTCTTTTCCTAACTTTGACAAAACTTTTGAGGTTCATTGTAATGCTAGTGGTAATGGAATTGGTGGAGTTTTGATGCAAGAAAAGTGAGCCATTGCATATTTTAGTGAAAAAATTTCCGGTGCTCAACTTAACTGTCGCATCTATGACAAAGAATTGTATGCTTTAGTGCGTGTGTTGCATGTTTGGGAGCATTATCTTCGCCCACATGAGTTTGTCATACATACCGATCATGAAATACCGAAGTACCTTAAAGGTCAAACCAAGTTGAATAAATGGCATGCTAAATGGAGTGAATTTATTTAATCTTTCCCTTATGTGATCAAGTACATTAGGGGCAAAGAGAATGTTGTGGTGGATGCTCTTTTCCACAAATGCATGTTAATTACTCAACTTGAATTGAATGTTGTCGGATTTGATCATATCAAAGATTTGTTTGAGCATGATGTGACTTTTGCTACTCCTTTTGCTAAATGTGTGACACATACATATTGGGAACGATATTATATCAAAGATAGTTATCTAATGAGAGCTAACAAACTATGCATCCCCGAGTCTTCTCTTCGTTAGTTACTTTTGCAAGAGGCTCATGGAGGTGGACTCATGGGACATTTTCGACACGACAAGACTTTTGACATGCTCTCCAAGAAATACTTTTGGCCCAAGATGTTTTGCGATGTCTCGCGCTTCACCAACCAGTGCTCTACATGCCGCAAAGCTAAGTCACAATCTCAATCCCATGGTTTACATATGCCACTTCCTATTCCACATCAACCATGGGAAGATATTAGCATGGATTTTGTGCTTGGATTACCTAGGACACAAAATGGCAAGGACTCCATATTTGTTGTTGTGGACCGATTCTCTAAAATGGCTCATTTTATCCCATCCAATAAGATAGACGATGCTTCACATTTTGCAAATCTATTTTGTAGGGAAATCTTGAGGTTACACAGAGTGCCAAAGACAATTGTGCCAGACCGAGACGTCAAGTTCTTAAGCTACTTTTGGAAGATGTTATCCAAGCTCGGAATCAAGCTACTCTTCTCCACGACATATCATCCTCAAACTGATGGCCAAACAGAAGTCACCAGCCGGACGCTCGCCACTCTCCTACGCATGTTGATCAAGAAGAACATCAACGAGTGAGAGGAGTGCTTACCCATCGCCGAGTACGCCTACAGCCATGTAAGACACTCTACTACCGGCATGTCCCCCTTCGAGGTTGCCTACGGCCTCAACCCTTTGTCGCCATTGGACATCCTACTTCTACCGCTACAATAACGAGCGAACATGGATGCTAGTGCAAGAGCCACCTACCTCAAGAAGATGCATGAACAAACAAGGTCCGCGATCGATTATCAAGTACACTGCCTCGCCACCAAGCTCAACATCAACATGTCACTGATGGTGTTCCAACTAGGCGATCCTATATGGTTACATCTCCGCAAGGACCGCTTACCCTAGGAGCGCAAGTCCAAGATATTTCCGAGAGTCGATGGACCCTTCATGGTGCTCGCATGCTACAATGACAACGCCTACAAGATCGACATCCCACATGACAAGTACAATGTAAGCGACATCTTCAACGTTAAAGACTTGGCCAAGTACCATGTTGATGAATATCATGATCCGCGGACGGATCTCTCCCAAGGGGGGATGATGCGGAGCATCCCTCCATCATCCCCATGGACACTCCATCACCACCACAAGCACCAAAGGGACCAATGACAAGAGCACGTGCACGCACTATCGATAATGAGGTCAATTCTTTCCTCTTCAAGTTTCATTTGGATTCACATGACAATTAGGTTCTACCTTAAAGATAAATGTTGTGCATTCTTAGGTACAAAGAAGAATCCCATGAATAAGCTAGGAGGGAGACCCAAGCATACGGAAGGAGAAGAAGGAAGAAGGAAACGCGAAGGAGGACATGTAGTTCATGGACACTCCGGGTGCCCGGGCCCTCTACCCCCGGGTGCCCGGCCACCAGCTAGAAACCGGCCCTAGCCACCCCAGGTGCCCGGCCAACTGGCCACGGATGCCCGGCCTCCCCTACATGCGCGCCCAGCCACCCCGGGTGCCCAGCCATGATGGGCCCGTCTGCCCCGCCCCTCCCCGTCTGTGTGCGAACAGGCCGCCTCTGGTGCCTGACCCTTTGGCCCCGGGTGCCCGGCCACCCTGCCTGGGAGCCAGCAGCCGCCCTGGGTGCCTGGACCGCCGATCCTGGCCCCCCGGCCCCTCCCGTGCTCCTGCCTCTGGCCTGTCTGGGTGCCCGGACCCCTTTACCATGGGTGCCCGGACTCCACCGAAAATGCATGCGTGCATCTTGGGCTAAATGACCCATGTACCCTTGTTTTACCCCCAATTCGTCCCCAGCTTATATAAACTCTTCCCCTAGCTCATTTGAGAGGTCAGCAAAGTATTTGATGGACACTAGATAGCTTTGCTCCTTGTATTCCCTCCTCTTGGAGATCAAGCCCCCACTTTGGGAAAAATCCTTGTGGATTATCAAGGCCTCCTCTTGGAGAAGTTCAACATAAAGACCTCATCTCCTAGGAGTGGGAAGAACTTTACCCTAGTGCTATTTCCCTTGAATTGTTCTTGTATGCTTGTGGATCTCATGTATGCTACTCTAGTGGATGTGTTATTTGGGTTTGTCTGAGTGATCTCCCTCTTGTGTTCTTGTGTGTTCATCACTTTCCCCCCCTACGAATGTGAAAAGAGCCCCTCTAGGCTTTCACCCTACAACAATTCATGTATTCATGCTATAGCTTGTGGCGAGTGTAAGACTTTATCTGGTATTCTGATCTATTTAGTACATGGTATGTTGTAATAATATCCACCTTGCGTAGCGCCTCTGATATGCACTTCTATCCTTGGCGGGACTCCTAAATTCCTTAAGGATAGGACCGCATATTTGGCGTTGAAAGTGCTAGTGATCGACTAGAGGGGGGGTAAATAGGCGATTTTTAAGAAAGTCTTCAAAACATGGGAGTTTCGAAGACAAACGATAGAAATAAACCTATTACCATGCAGCGGAAGGTAGACTACACTAAGCAAGCCATAGTCAAGTATTCAATGAAGTGAAAGCACAACGACTAATAGCAGCTAGGCAGTATAGATCAGGTAGGAAGATAGTATGAAGCCAATCAGAACAAGCAGTCACTCAGTGAAGACAAAATATAATGCAAACAGGCAATGACTTCACAAGGACCAACTGTAAATAAAGAGATGGGAAGGATAGAACCAGTGACTCGTTGAAGACAATGATTTGTTGGACCAGTTCCAGTTGCTGTGACAACTGTACGTCTAGTTAGGGAGGCTGAGATTCAACTCAGAAGACCGTGTCTTCACATTATTCCCCTTGAGCTAAGGACACCCAGTCCTCTCCCAATCACTCTGGTAAGTCTTGAAGGTAGACTTCCAAACCTTCACAGACTTCGTTCACCGGCAATCCACAATGACTCTTGGATGCTCAGAACGCGACGCCTAACCGGCTGGAGGATTCATAGTCCTCAAGTGTAATAAGTCTTCAGATCACACAGACAGGAAGACTCAAGTGATGCCTAACACTCTTTGGCTCTGGGTGTTTAGGTCTTTATCCTCGCAAGGAATTCTCTCTCAAAGGCTTTGAGGTGGGTTGCTCTCAAATGACAAAAGCCGTACACTAACTCTGAGCAGCCAACCGTTTATGGTTGTAGGGGGTGGGCTATTTATAGCCACAAGGCAACCCAACCTGATTTGTCCGCAATGACCCTGGGTCACTAAGGAACCGACACTTGGTCCAATGGTCAGATTTCAAACACACACGGCGACTTTACTTAAGCTACAAGCAAAGCTGACTTATCCAGCTCTGGATAAGATTTTCTCTCATTGTCTTCGCTCAAAGACATAGGATTTTGGTTAAGCATCACTTCAGTCATTCTGACTGGTTCTCTTGGACCCCACTTAACAGTACGGTGGTTCCTATGACTCAACAAAGAAGAAAAAGAACGACAAAACAACTAAGTCTTTGCGTTCCATAGTCTTCACGCGATGTCTTCTCTTGTGATAGTCTTCAATGTCAATGTCTTCACATACCACCTTTGACTTCAATGTCTTCATACATTTTTAGGGGTCATCTCTGGTAGGAAAACCGAATCAATGAGGGACTTCTACCTGTGCTATCCTGCAATTCTCACAAACACATTAGTCCCTCAACCAGGTTTGTCGTCAATACTCCAAAACCAACTAGGGGTGGCACTAGATGCACTTACAATCTCCCCCTTTTTGGTGATTGATGAAAAACTGGTTGAAGATTTCAACGGGGAATAAAATATGTGAAATTGTAAAGGATAGGGTATTGTCTTCATAAGTGGCAAAGGCTCCCCCTGAAGTTGTGCATATAAGTAATTTGCTCTTGGAATGCAAATGCACATGGCAGGTTGTACTTGTGGAGATCCTCTTCAACTTATGATGAAAATTCATCATGCATGATTTGATGTAACGTAGATAATGACATGCATAATGAAAAATGGACGTCTGCAAAATGACCTAAGTGCGGAAGTTATCATTGCACATGCGGAATTGATCATCGCATCACAGAATAGCAAATAAGTAGCAGACAACCATCGAGTTTAAGTGTTACAACTCGAAGAACCAAATGTATCGTAAAGGAAGAGTTGTAAGCACTTGGCAAAAGTAGCAAAAGGTAAAGCAACCACCCATATGGACCCTCTTGAAGACTATCAACTCATATGCTTCTCCCCCTTTTGTCAGTAAGGACCAAAAAGGTTTGAATACATAGAGTGCCTACTCGTTCCCATGAGGTGCAGGCGAGGCAGCAGGGTCGTTGTTGAGGTCCGGTGGTGCAGAAGAACTTGGTGCAGTGTCGACACGCGCTGAAGTTGGAGGAGGTGAAGTTGCATCATCTTGGTCATCGATGACTCTGGCATTCACTGTCGCAGCTGAGGACGAATAGTCAGAGTCTTCAAGTGACGGAGTCCGATGCAAGTGAGCATTCCTGGGAGGAGTTGAGTCAAACTTGAATCTTTCGGTGAAGCCATCGTCTTGCAGATCAGCTTCAGCACTAAGCAATGTCAAACTCTTCCACGACCTCCGACAGGTTTCATGAGTGACAAAGGCATTCTTGGTGGCAAGATTGCGAATGCGGTTGACATCCACCAAGAGGCTTTGCATATGACGCTTAAGCCAGTCGTGATGTTTGTCCTGTTTCTGGTGTAGCACGATGAGAAGCTCTCGGTCATTGAGAACACGAGATCGCCTTCGAGGCCTTTGCGTAATGGTGCTACCAGTGGCGTCAGTTTGAGCGCGAGGGGCACGTGTGTTCCCAGCCAAGGGATAAACGTGCGAGACTGCCTGAACTCCTTCAATGGGCTGGGTGAAGCTTTGGTGATCAACATTGTGAAGATAAATGGGATCCTTAGCAGGCTCTGGCTAGATAGCTTCAATAGACAGATCAAACTCTGGCAAGAAGACAAGATGATTGCGCACAGACAGCTGATAGTTAATGGAAGAGTGAAGCTTGATAAGTCGCATTACCCATGGAGCATAGAACTTCAGACCAAAAATGTCGGAGCCTGATGCAGCCAACTACCTGATGAAGAAGTCTTGAGCATTGAAGCTGATGCCATTGAAGATATAGAAGACCAAAGTCTTCATTGCTCCTTCAAGCTTCGCTGCAGATGAATGTCCTTTGATGGGCCATAGAGTTTTTTTGATGATATGATAAATGGTGCGAGGCAGATACTCTAGGTCTTCAACAAAGAATTCAGATGGGTAGTCAGCGTCGTGAGGCAAAGGCTTCATCATGCTCAACATTTGGCTCATGTTGGGTTCTGGCTTCTGAAAGATGCTCTCCAACACATTTTGGTGTTGTTGACAACCTGGTTCATAATGTTCACCAGGAGTGGGCAGACATGTGAGCTCAATGATATCAAGAGCTTTGGCTTCATGATGGACATTGCCTGTCATCCACTCAAGGACCCATGTCTTTGGATCCCTGTTGTAGCCTCGAATGTGAAGAGTTTCATAGAACTGTAGCAGAAGCTCTTCATTCCAGTGTTACTTATCTGTGACAAACTAAAGCAGTCCAACATCTCTTAAGTAATCCAACGCTTCTTCAAGGCAGGGCAGGCCAGCTATAGCTTCAGTGTCGAGACGCATATGTGGAAATATGCGCCCTTGATTGTATAAGATGCAGGAATAGTAGTTGCGCTGCTGATAGCTCCAGAACCGATCTAATGAAATGCGAGGTTTGGTGTAAGGGTTCTTGGCGCTATTGAAGAAGGTGTTGTGTGCCATGAAGCCATTCACATTGAAGACCCCAGGTGAAGTTGCAGTGCCTAGGAATCGTGGAAGTCTTGGCTTGGGCTTCTAGACGGGAGGTCTGTGCTCGACATGATAGTCAAATTGTGGACCCGCAGCAGGTGGAGGGACCAGAATGGGCCATCGGACCATAACAGGCTGACCAAGATCAAATGCCAGCTCAATTGTATGAGGTCTAGGAGGGGGTACAGGAGCATTGACATTGTCGTTGATCTGGGATTCAGGGGCCACATTGGCTTCATGTGCTTCAGTATTGGCTTCGGGCGCTGCAGAGGCTTCAGGCGCATGCACTTCTAGCACCGCAGTAGCTTCAGGCGCCACATTAGCTTCAGCCATGACAATGTCATTGGCTTCAGTGTTGATGTTGGTGGCTGCCTCAGGATTGTTAACCTCCACTTCAGAAGCTGGATGGTTGGACATGTTCTCCTCGAGAACAACATCTTGGTGGGACGGGGGTTTAGCAACTCTTTCTACTTCATCTCTTGGTTCTTCTCTTTCATCGGCTGATGCAGCCGGAATATCTTCAGCGGTTTTGGCTTCAGACTCTGACACGTGCACAGTGGGAGTGACTTGGGGCCTCGGTCCTTTGCAAAGCCTGCGTAATGCTGGCGATGGTTGCGGAGATGGAGTTTACTGGGCCTCAAAGTCATCATCGTCTTGCACGAGTGAGGTGACTTGTGGTTGGGAAGAACTTGGGTGTCTTGTCGTTGTGGGTGATCAGCCCACGATGCATCCTGAGCAGTTGGCGTCAGAGGACGACCAATGCTGATGAGTTCAATGTGCATGAGCACAGGCGATGATACCAACTGGTGCTTGATCTGAGGAAGGACTTCATCATCTTCAACATTGTCATGAGGACCAATGTCTTCAGCTGCGGTGGGGTCAACAGCTGGATTGTCTTCAGCTTCATTAGCCTCTATGGAAGCAGGCTCATGAACTATCATTTGACGTTCTTGATGTTCAGACGTAGGATGAGCCACTGAGATTGGCTCGACCTCAAGGGGCTCTGTGGGAGCAGCCCGGTCTCTCTTCTTGGTTTTGCGTTTCTTAGTTGGAGGAGCATCATCAGTGGTGGCCTTGGTTTTGCGCTTTCTGGCTTCAGCTTTAGCTGCCCTTGTTTTCTTCAGTTCTGAAGCCACTGTGGGGACCTTAGGCTTCGAGCCTGTCATACTCGCTGGGAAGACAATTGGATGTACTTCCTGCCTTGGTGCTTCGGGTTCTGCCACAGCTGGCTTCTTCTTCTTCTTGGCCGCCATTCTGGGGTCGATGCCTGGTCGCCCCAAAGCCTTGCGCTTTTCAGCTTCATTGTATCCCTGAACACATTTAGCAGCAAGATCCTTCATGCGCTCACCAGAACCTTTGGCTTCTTCGCGTTTGGTTCAGAATGCTTCCTTGAGCTCATGCATCATGACCTGGAAGTTCTGAATGTCTTCAACATTGAGCTTGGCCATATGCTTCTTGAACTGAGCCTTTTCATAATCTATCTTATGCTTCAACTCAACAATTTTCTGAGCTAGAGCCAGCTCAGCAGCAATGGCTCCATGGAAGGCGACGTTGAGGCCAATGGGAAGCTGAAGATCATCAAAGCTAACATTTGGGCTGTCAAACCACTCATCAATGAACTTGTTAATGATTTCAACATCAAAGAGAGGAAGTTCATTGAAGATTTCTGCCTCTTGCTTGCTCTTGATCAACTGCTCAAGAGCGTCATCGCCAAGGTCGTCGTCACTGGACAGATCAATGGCGTCATTCTCGTTGCGCGAAACAGCAGCAGGGGTCAGTGCTTGACTTGTGGGTTGCATGGGCATCTTCACTTTGGAGGGCTTGGAGATGCGTGACAGATCTTTAGACTGCACACTGTGTTCAGGAGGTGCAGTGGCTAGAGGCTTCGCTCGTGAAACCTTTGGTGCAGGGGCAGGCTTCGAAGCCTTAGGTTTCTTCAGCTTCTTTGGCTTCGGTGGTGCAGGCGCTTCGTCAGATTCAGCATCGTCTGCAGGTTGATCCACGACTGCCCCTTGAACCTGTATGTGAGTAATGAGACCTTCTAAGTTATAGAAGGGCCCAACCAGATTGGGTTCAGCTTCGCATGTGTCGTCAGCACGAGGAGCAGAGGGGCCTGGATTGAAGTCTAGTCCCCATGACTTCTTGTTTGCTTTGGCCGAGTTCTTGGCAAACTGGAAGTTGCGCTTGAACAGATTGTCATCACGGCACCATAGGAGCGAAGATGGGTCTGCATCGGCAGGATGTGGTCCACGGACCATGCAAGGATAGAAGCCTTGTTCAATGGCTTCAACTCTGGATCTGGGTTGAAGATTTCTGTACAATATGTCTCCCCACGGTCGCTTGATGGCGTTTTTCTCAGCATACTCCTGGGTCACGAACCTGTACTTGAACCATTGTTCTACCCAATATCTTTGAATCCATTGGATTCGGGTTTTCCGTTGATTGTAGTCCTCCTCTGGATCTGTCTTGTACAGCTCATAGAGGCCAGGAGGAAAATCTCTTGAGGTGTTGCCACGACACTGTCTTCCACCCTTCCTTGCAGATTTCTCTGTGGCCATGAAGTTTAGACTGAAAGGCTTCACTGTCAAAGTCTTCCGTCTACTGGTCAGACAAGAACTGGCTTCAGGAGAATTTATATGATGCTGTAAGAACTCTACAAATGAATGCGGACTATGAGAACCAAGGGATTCTCCCATGGACATGTACATGTGACAGCATTAAAGAGGCGAGGGAAGGGGAAGAGGTCATATGCATTCTCAGAAGAATTTTGAAGATAAATCAGTTTAGAAGACATTGACCTCATAGTGCAAAGACATTCACTCATAGGTAGAGAGTTGGTTCCAGATTTGTATGAATCCATGAATAAGTACAAGTGAGGAATCCAACTACTTTGTGAAGCATAAGTGAATGTACTAGGCATGTTATGAGATGCAGTATGAGATAGATCCAACTTGCGTGAATAGAAACTACTTGTGATTGAAAAGGATGAATCTATCGGATCAAAAGGACTGTAAAAATGAGGTTTTATTTACCACACGAGGAACTGCTAGACGGATTGGGAGAGGAGGCCAAGCAGTTCGATCGTCTGTGCCCTAACTTGGCGACGAAGGACACCTACGGCAACGGCGGAGAAGACGATGTCCGCGGGCGGCGTGAGGACGGCGACGGTGAGGTCGCGGCAGCTAAGCGCTTCGTCCCCGGCATCGTCGAGGGCTAGCGGTGGCGCTAGGGTTTTTGCGAGAGTGGAAAAAGAGATAATGACTGGGGTGAGGCGTGTATTTATAGGGACAGGGATGGCACAGTGTTATTACAGAGGTGCCCCTGGCGGTTCACATCTGAAGGACAAGTGGCTATCATGCAACACATTGGAGGTTGTTCCACGTTCCCACGCACGCCTGGATTGTCGGGTGGTCGTTCCCACTTCTCCGGGTTTCAGGTGGAAGGATTTAGCATTGAAAATGGATTAATGTTTGTCTCTGTGTCTTCTGCTAACAAGGACGCAAAGGAGACATTTTGACAGTGTCAATAGAATGTATATGATTTGGATAGATAGACTTAGGAAAGAAGCATAGAGGGGTTAGGGTCCGATCACATTCACATAGTTCAAAAGATTCGGCAAGAAGCCATAGCTATAAGTGAATGCTGTAGAGGACAGAAACCAAATCAGTACGTTGAAGATAAACATGAAGCCATGTTAACATTGAAGAGAAACAGAAAGTGAAGACTTTGTAAATGTAACGCCATGTGAGAAACACTTCTTAGGGAAGAATTTTGTGGTGGCGTTACCCACCGTATAGGAAGTATTAGACCCAGACACGGTGCACAATTATCGTGGCGCTCTGAAGTCAAATTCCACGTTAATGTATTCACACTTAGACTGCAAGTCTTCATTAATTGAAGACATACGTTACTTCGTGTATTGCACATCTAAGTAATCAACATGCACAAGTGTTAGGATGTGTGCCTAATCATAGGACATTTGAGGATTCCAAGATATTTAGCTCACACCGTAACATGCAAAACCTTTTCTCATCCAAGTGCTTTGTGAAGATATCTGCCAGTTGCTCTTCAGTGTTGACGTGTATTATATCAATATCTTCCTTCATGACATGATCTCTGAGAAAGTGATGACGAATTTCAATGTGCTTTGTCTTCGAGTGCTGAACTGGGTTGTTAGCAATCTTGATGGCGCTTCCGTTGTCGCAGTAGAGTGGCACTTGCTTCATATGAATGCCGTAGTCCTTGAGTGTTTTCTTCATCCATAGAAGCTGAGCGCAGCAAGATCCAGCAGCAATGTATTCAGATTTAGCAGTGGAGAGAGATACACAGTTCTGCTTCTTTTAAGACCAACATACAAGTGATCGTCCCAGAAAGTGACATGTGCCTGATGTAGACTTGCGATCCACTTTGTCACCAGCATAATCAGCATCCGAGAATCCAACTAGATCAAACTCTGAGCCCTTTGGATACCATAATCCTAGTGTTGGGGTGTGAGCCAAATATCGAAGAATTCGCTTCACAGCTAAGTGATGCGATTCCTTTGGTGCTTCTTGGAATCGGGCACACATGCAAACACTAAGCATGATATCTGGCCTAGATGCACATAAATAAAGCAAAGAACCAATCATGGAGCGGTATACCTTTTGATCAAACTCTTTACCATTGTCGTCGGGACCCAGATGGTGTTTAGCTGGCATTGGCGTCGTGTAGCCTTTGCAGTCTTGCATTCCAAACTTCTTCAGGCAATCTTTTAGGTATTTCTCTTGAGATATGAAGATGTTGTTGAGTTGTTGTCGTATTTGAAGACCAGGGAAGAACTTCAGCTCACCCATCATGAACATCTGATATTGCTCTTGCATCATATATCCAAACTCATCATTGTATTTCTGGTTAGTGCAGCCGAAGATAATGTCATCCACATATATTTGGCACACAAACAGTTCACCATCATATGTCTTCATGAAGAGAGTGGGATCCAGGGAACCAGGTTTGAAGCCTTTGCCCTTCAGGAAGTCTTTGAGTGTGTCATACCAAGCTCGAGGGGCTTGTTTAAGGCCATACAGTGCCTTGTTAAGCTTGTAAACCATGTCAGGATGTTTTGGATCTTCAAAGCCAGGCGGTTGTGCAACATACACTTCTTCTTCAATCTTGCCATTGAGAAAGGCGCTCTTCACATCCATTTGATACAGAAGAATGTTATGATGATTTGCATAGGCTAGCAGTATGCGTATAGCTTCAAGCCTAGCCACATGAGCAAATGTTTCATCGGAGTCAATTCCTTCCACTTGAGTGTATCCTTGAGCAATGAGATGAGCTTTGTTTCTGACAACTTGATCATGCTCGTATTGCTTGTTGCGATATATCCATTTAGTGCCGATGACATTGTGCTTACGAGGATCAGGACGCTTGACCAGTTCCCATACATTATTCAACTCAAACTGTTAAAGCTCTTCTTGCATAACTTGAATCCATTCAGGTTCCATGAAGGCTTCATCAACTTTCTTGGGTTCAGATATTGAGACAAATGGGAAGTGTACACAAAAATTTGCTAGTTGTGTTACCCTTGAACGAGTGAGTGGACCTGGTGCATTGATGCTGTCAATTATTCTATGAATGTGTACTTCATTTACAACACGAGGATGAATAGGACGAAGATTTCACTCTTGCTGATCATTGTCATCGTTAGAAGGATTGTCTTCCGGCTGAGCATTGTCTTTAGGTTGACCAGGTGCAGAGATGATGAGTTCCTCTTCAGGCTGAGCTTCAGACGGTATGATTTCTCCAGTCCCCATGAGCTTGATGGTTTCACTGGATGGAACTTCGTCTAGCACATTTGGCAGGTGCTCTCTTTGCGAGCCGTTAGTCATATCGAACCGCACATCCACAGTTTCAACCACTTTATAGTGAAAGAGGTTGAAGACTCTGTAGGAGTGCGAGTCCTTTCTGTATGCAAGCATAAAACCTTCATGTGCTTTTGGTGAAAATTTTGAAGTGTGATGTGGATCCTTGATCCAGCACCTGTCACCAAATACTCTGAAGTAACTGACATTTGGCTTCTTACCAGTGAGGAGCTCATAGGATGTTTTGTTCAAAAGCTTGTGAAGATAAACACGGTTCATGATATGGCATGCAGTATCAATGGCTTCAGGCCAGAGCTTTCTTGGAGTCTTGTATTCATCGAGCATCATCCAGGCCATCTCAATAAGTGTTCTGTTCTTGCGTTCCACAATGCCATTCTGCTGCGGCGTGTACGGAGCTGAGAATTCATGAGTGATGCCCAAAGTATCAAGATAAGTGTCGAGGCCAGTGTTCTTGAACTCAGTGCCACTGTCACTTCTGATGTGCTTGATCTTGACGCCATAGTTGTTCATGGTTCGATTGGCGAAGCGTCTGAAGACATCCTGCACTTCAGTCTTGTAGAGATTATATGCACCTAAGTATATCTTGAATAATCATCAACAATGACGAAGCTATAGAGACAAGCAGTAGTAGTAAGAGTTTAGTAGTGAGTGGGACCGAAGAGGTCCATGTGGAGCAGTTCGAAGGGTTGAGTTGTTGTCATGATTGTCTTCGAGGGATGCTTGGTCCTCGTCATCTTTCCTGCTTCATAGGCACCGCATAAGTGATCCTTCTTGAAGTTGACGCCCTCGATGCCTATGACATGTTTCTTCTTTGCAAGAGTGTGTAAGTTCCTCATTCCAGCATGCCCTAGCCTCCGATGCCAGAGCCAACATTCTGAAGCTTTTGCTAGAAGACATACGGCAAGCTGTGGTCCTACTGAGAAATCTACTACGTACAAATCATCTTTCCGATACCCTTCATAGTCTAGAGACTTGTCAGATTCCATTAGAACAAGGCAACGATATTTTCCAAATATCACAATCATGCTTAAATCGCAAAGCATTGAGACAGACATTAAGTTGAAACCAAGGGATTCAACAAGCATCACTTTATCCATGTGTTAATCCCTTGAGATTGCAACTCTACCTAGACCCAATACCTTTCTTTTACCAGTATCAGCAAATGTGATGTGACTTTTGTCAGATGGACGTAAAGTTGAGTCCATGAGAAGACTTCGCTTGTCAGTCATGTGATTAGTACACCCACTATCAATAATCCATTCGGAAGCAGCTAGTGTCATACCCTACAGTGCAGTTAGGTGGATAGGCTTCACGAAGAGAATTGTGAAGCATAAACATTTGACGAGCAAGTGGATTATGAAAGCTTAGATCGAGGTTAGGACTGATAGGGCAAGTAGCAAGCGACTCAGAAACAAAATACATAATAAGACCATTTGGGCATTTGATCTTGTGCCCTGCAAGATGTTTAAGGTCCCCAGCAATAGCTTCAGACGAATTTGATTTTCAGCTGGAGACCCTTCCCTGCGAAAGAGAGTTAAGCTTTCTTAGCCACCCACATCTTCAAGGGTGGCTTCGAAGCAATGAGTCTAAGTGCAGCATCTGAGAACTTTGGCTTTGGAGCCATAGCAAATAGTCTTGCTGATGGACAATAATACTCATAAGAATAAGCAGAGTAGTTCTTGGTCTTATGAACATGGCGGTTTGATGAAACACGCTCATATTCTTAGGCCTGAGTATGGTTTCCCTGCAAAACATTTGCATTCGTGCGACCCAGGTGAGTCCTTTGTCTGTATGAAGCCTTCGGACCATATGAAGCCTGTGGTCTGGGGTTTGTCTTCTTCACTTGTGGTGTCATGACGACATTCACAAGAAGATTCTCCAACCACTTTTTTGGCACCCAGACTTTCTTCACAGGTGGCCCATTCCTGCAGTTAGTACCAATATACCTGGCAAACACTTCACCATTCTGATTCTTAAAGAGTTTATAGTTTGCATCAAAGGATTCATCAATAACAATGGCATTAGCACAAGTGAAGCCAGATAGGGTGGATGGATCCACTGAAGGTTCCTTTGCAGCAACCCATGTGGTTTTGGGGTACTGCTCAGGTTTCCAGTAAGAGCCATCAGCATTCATTTTCCTTTCGAACCCAAGACCCTCTTTCCTAGGGTTTCGGTTCAGGATCTGCCTTTTGAGGACATCACATAGTGTCTGATGCCCTTTGAGACTTTTGTACATCCCTGTTTCAAGCAATGTATTCAAACTAGCATTTTCATTAGCAATAGCAGTGGTATCCTCAGCAGAGGGGTTAGTTACCACATCAACAGTTGAAGATATTGCAATAGTAGCAGCAGTAGAACATCCAGCAACAGAAGTAGCTTTGTCACGCTCAATGCACTTAAGACATGGTGGTTCAAATCCTTCCTGAGCGGAACTGATCTGTTTGGCGCGAAGTGACTCGTTTTTCCTTTGAAGATCTTCATGAGCCGCTCTAAATTTCTCAAGATCTTGCTTCCTTTGAAGATAATCATAGGAAAGCTTTTCATGAGTTGTTGAGAGCGTTTCATGACAACTTTCAAGTTCCTCATACTTAACATGAAGATTTTTTATGTCTTCAATTAAGGACCGAGATCGAGTCATTTCAGCGTCTAACAGGTCATCACTTTTGTCTAATAGTTTTTGAATATGATCCATAGCTTTCTGTTGTTCAGTTGCAATTTTAGCAAGTGTTTTGAAACATGGTTTGGAACCACAATCAGAGTCAACTTAACTGGATGTTTGATAGTGAGTAGTGCGTGTGTTTACCTTGGCACCGCGTGCCATGAAGCAGTAGGTGGGAGCGGAGTAGTCCTTGTCATTTGCATTGGCGTCGGTGATGAAGTCATTGTCTTCAGTGTTGAAGATGGACTTCGCAATGTATGCTGTAGCCAGACTTGCAACGCCAGAATCGGACTCCTCCTTAGACTCCACCTCCGCCTCCTCAGAAGCGGACTCCTCCTCTGAATCCATTTCCTTGCCAACAAACGCACGAGCCTTCTTGTGTGATGAAGACTTGGAAGAAGACTTTGAGTATTTCTTCTTCTTCTTGTTCTCATTGTCCCACTGCAGACACTCAGAGATGTAGTGGCCAGGTTTCTTGCACTTGTGGCATGTTCTCTTCTTGTAGTCATGAGCAGAAGCTTCATCATTCCTTGAGCTTGATCGTGAAGACTTTCTGAAGCCTTTCTTCTTGGTGAATTTTTGGAACTTCTTCACAAGCATAGCAAGCTCCTTTCCAATGTCTTCAGGATCATCAGAACTGTTGTCAGATTCTTCTTCAGATGAGGAGACAGATTTTGCCTTCAAGGCACGAGTTCGCCCATAGTTGGGACCGTAGATGTCTCTTTTCTCAGAAAGCTGAAACTCATGTGTGTTGAGCCTTTCAAGTATGTCAGACGGATCGAGTGTCTTGAAGTCAGGACGTTCTTGAATCATCACGGCTAGGGTGTCAAACGAGCTGTCAAGTGATCTCAGGAGTGTCTTGACGACTTCATGCTTGGTGATCTCAGTAGCGCCGAGGGCTTGAAGCTCATTTGTGATGTTAGTGAGTCGATCAAACGTGAGCTAAACATTCTCATTGTCGTTTCTCTTGAAGCGGTTGAAGAGGTTGCGAAGGACACCGATACTTTGATCTCTCTGGGTTGAGACACCTTCGTTGACCTTGGAGAGCCAGTCCCAGACTAGCTTAGATGTTTCCAGAGCACTCACACGGCCATACTGTCCTTTGGTCAGATGACCACAGATGATGTTCTTGGCCGTGGAGTCCAGTTGAACGAACTTCTTAACATCAGCAGCGGTGACACCTTCACCAGCCTTGGGGACGCCATTCTTGACGACATACCAGAGGTCGACATCAATGGCTTCAAGATGCATGCGCATCTTATTCTTCCAGTAGGGATATTCAGTTCCATCGAAGACTAGGCACACAGAGGAGACTTTGATTATCCCTGCAGTCGACATAGCTAAAACTCCAGGTGGTTAAACCGAATCACACAGAACAAGGGAGTACCTTGCTCTAATACCAATTGAAAGTGCTAGTGATCGACTAGAGGGGGGTGAATAGGCGATTTTTAAGAAAGTCTTCAAAACATGGGAGTTTCAAAGACAAACGATAGAAATAAACCTATTACCATGCAGCGGAAGGTAGACTACACTAAGCAAGCCATAGTCAAGTATTCAATGAGGTGAAAGCACAATGACTAATAGCAGCTAGACAGTATAGATCAGGTAGGAAGATAGTATGAAGCCAATCAGAACAAGCAGTCACTCAGTGAAGACAAAAGATAATGCAAACATGCAATGATTTCACAAGGACCAACTGTAAATAAAGATATGGGAAGGATAGAACCAGTGACTCATTGAAGACAATGATTTGTTGGACCAGTTCCAGTTGCTGTGACAACTGTACGTCTAGTTAGGGAGGCTAAGATTCAACTCAGAAGACCGTGTCTTCACCTTATTCCCCTTGAGCTAAGGACACCCAGTCCTCGCCCAATCACTCTGGTAAGTCTTCAAGGTAGACTTCCAAACCTTCACAGGCTTTGTTCATCAGCAATCCACAATGACTCTTGGATGCTCAGAATGCGACGCCTAACCGGCTGGAGGATTCACAGTCCTCAAGTGTAATAAGTATTCAAATCACACAGACAGGAAGACTCAAGTGATGCCTAACACTCTTTGGCTCTGGGTGTTTAGGGCTTTATACTCGCAAGGAATTCTCTCTCAAAGGCTTCGAGGTGGGTTGCTCTCAAACGACAAAAACCGTACACTAACTCTGAGCAGCCAACCGTTTATGGTTGTAGGGGGTGGGCTATTTATAGCCACAAGGCAACCCAACCTGATTTGTCTGAAATGACCCTGGGACACTGTCGGTGGGAACGACACCTATGGGATCACAAGAATCCCTACTATGGTTGCGGGGCGCGGGGTCGTGAGAAGGGCGGATCAAACAGATAGCACACGGTTCATTTACCCAGGTTCGGGCCGCGGGGATGCGTAAAACCCTACTCCTGCTTTGGTGGATTGTATATCTGTGTTCTTGAGCTAGCTATGGGGCGTGAGGAGCTCCAAAAAGCCGAATCCTCCTCCTAGTCGCCTCGGACCTCCTTTTATAGGAAAAGGGTTGCCACAGTAGCACCAGGAGGTGGAAAGGGAACAGTGATGCGAGGTTATCCCTCGCATCACATGACATGGTGCATTTAATGCGTCTTGCCCAGGTGTCCTTGCTTTATCGGGGACGAGAGAGAGACCTGTCTCGTCCGTCGCTGCTCCCTCTCGTGTCGACACGCGCCCTGGCCAGCGGCGCCCGCGGTGCCATGTAGGCAGGCAAGCAACTCAGGTTGCGCAGCGGTGGGTCTTCATGAAGATCTGCATGCCTCCACGCAGGTGCCTGCCCAGCTGGTTGGGTCGGCAGCTGCATGCGAACGGCGGTGGAGGTTTGATTGGCCTGGGCCTGATGGTGGCCCTACGGGTGTTCTTGGCAAGGGCCTTGCCGGGGCCCCGACAAGGGTCTTGCCATGGCGCCTGCTGTCATCCCCGGCAAGGCTCTTGCCGGGGGCCTTGTGGTCCTCCTTGGCTGGGATCCCGCCGAGGATCATCATCTTCTGAAGGGTGTATCTGATCTTGAATGTCTTCACAAAGATCGGCATGCCACCACGGGGATGTCTCCCGAATCCTTGCCCCATGGGGGCAGTGGACTCAAGGGTGACTCACTCCGTAGGTGTGGGGCGAGCTGCCATGGCAAGGGTCTTGCCGGGTTTGCTAATACCGCCTCCCGGCAAGGATCTTGCCGGGGGGAGTCCGTTTCGTCCCCTTTGCTCTTTGTGGTCTTGGTCTTGGCGTCGTTCTGCCTCTCCTGAGCTTTAGCCTTACCTTGGCTCACCTCCCTTGCCTTGTGCAGTGTGGTGTGTCCGTGGCTCAGACTGCCCGTGCACAGTTATAGGGGTATAAAAAGCGCACCCCTCTTTTTGTACACCGACAGGAGCCCCTGTGCCTGGGCCACACATAAGCGCAATCGCGTCGTTGGGCTAGGCCCAAAAACGGTGCGCGGGCAGGTGGGGCGGTTCTTACCACTGTAAGTCTCTTTGCGCGCTGTGCTTCCCATGCTTCCTGCGCATGGCGCGGTGTGGGGAGGCGTGTGTGATGTGGGCGGCATGCGTGGGGTTGCTTCCCGCGGGCATGCGTCACATCACAGTTAACCGTGGGCGCGCTGCTCACTTTCTCCTCTTCCGTCGTGCCTTTTCCGGGCTCAGAGCCGCCGTTCCCTTTCTTCCTTCCTTCCTAAGCTTTCGCTGTCACCCGCTGCCGCTGCTTTGCCATCCCCCTTCCTCAGCCCTCTGAACTTCTTGGTCGCCATGGCTCCGAAATTCGCCAAGGGCAAGGGGGTGGCTAAGGGCGCCGGGACGGTGGAGCCACCGGAGAGCGCTCTGGCGGGGGATCGGACGAAGTCCGCCTTCTTCTTACCCTCGACGGTTGATGTTCAAGAGCTCCGGGCCTCCTTCAAGCCCTTATGGGGAGTGAAGACGGGGGGAGAGGATTTGGGACACCCGGCGACGCGCATCATTCCTGCTGCTTGCGCTGATCCTGCCTCAAATCGGTACCCCTTCTTCGTTGATTACTTTTCTTGCGGGTTATGCCCTTCTTTCTCCGATTTCTTCTGTAACTTTATGTGCACCTTCGGCTTTCGCCTCTTGGATTTTACTCCGAATGCGGTGGCGTGCATGGCTTTCTTTGCGCATCTTTGCGAAGGCTTTGCCGGGGTGCAGCCCAACACGGCGCTCTTCCGCCATTACTTCTTCCCTCGAATCCAGCCGGGAGGCGCCGTCTCCGGTTGCATCACCTGGATCCCAAGATCCAAGGGGGCGTACCCGGACGGTGCCGTGAAGGAGAGGTGGGAGGAATGGCGTGGCCGGTGGTGTTGGATTGAAGATGAAAACCCGCCGGAATTCTGCAAGGTCCACCGAGTGCCGCCGGTCCGCGGTAGCGATTGGAGCGATGTCGACGCTGCCGATGGGAGGCTCACTGTCGCCACCACCAGGATTCTCCGGCTCACCCAGGCCAGACTCACCCTTGAGATGATCGGGGCGGACTTCATTCGCCGCCGGATCGCCCCGTTGCACAGCAAGGGGAGGCCAGCTTGGCTCTTCACGAACCCGGCTGACATTATGCGACTTCGCCCCGGCCTCAATCACAACTTCACAGTGCTGGCGCATGCCCACTTCTGCCAACGGCTTTTCCAGCTTGATGTGTGTCGCGATGGCGAGGTCGAGCGGACCGGCAAGGCCGCGAGGGCTGCCGCAAAGGTTGGTAAGGCCCTCAAGGGGCCATTTTTCAAGCTGCCAGTGGGGGTGGTCCCGTTGTGCAACAATTCGCGTCGGTCCGAGATCATCGCCATGATGCCGGACTGTAATGCGCACGACCCTGTCCCGAGATGGAAGGAGCCGAAGGTCGAGGATGTGCAGCAATTCTTCGACACCCTGGTCGAGGTATACGTCAATGCCGACGCCGAGCGGTGGCTTATCATGGACACCACCCAGGCAGAGCTGGACTACATCGCCACTAGGGCAAGGGAGGCACAGCTTTCCAAGGAGGCCGGCAGCGCCGGGGGCGTGGAGGACATGGCCGCAACGGTGACGGAGGAAGAGGAGCTCTCTTGGTGGGCGGCGGCCTCCGGGGAGGTCAGCAGCGCCAACATTGGATCTCCGCTCATCGAAGACGCGGCCGACGAGTCATCGGGGGAGGAGGAGGACGCGGCGGCGGGCTCGACGCCAACCAGGGGAAGAGCGCGAGTCCCGCGATGGGCTGGCTCAATTGACCCTAGAGGGGTCTGGGCGCCACACGAGGGCCACGACAGCCAAGAGGCTGACGAAGGCCGCTGAGAAGAAGAAGACAACAGCCCCTTCCTCATCCGGGCGCGCACAAACCCCGCCGCCTCCTTCGCCTCCTCCGGCAGGCGTCGACTCAGATGATGATGCAGAGCTCCCTTTTGATCTCGGGCCTCTCAGCCCGGAGAGGAAAAGGAAACTGGTGGAAGAGGAGGAGACGGATGACGAGTAAGTTCTCCATTCCTTACTGTCATTTCCATTTCCTTGAATTGGGTCCCTTGTCTTGATCCATTTTTGCTTCCGTAGGGAGTCAGAGACGTTGGCCCAGAGGGTGAAGAGGGCGAGGACCTCGGCGAGCAGCCAGCCCCTGGCTGGGGCTTCAAAGACACCACTGGTGGTGCTGAGCAGCCCGGACAGCAGCCCCCGGTGCAGCCCCCAGCGTAAGTTCGTCACCCTCTTCTTACTCGACACATGGTAGGTGCTCGATGCTATGATGCTGACCTTGCCGGGTTTCCAGGAGGGGAGCGGCAGCAGGAGGAGCCACAGAGGGCTACTCCTAACACACCACCCCCATCGACTACGCCATCGCGGGGGGCGTCCCCGGCAAGGGCATCAGGCACGGAGCCCACACCTATGGAGGAAGAGGGGAACTTGGGCGCTGGTGGCTCTGCCACGGCGCCAAATGCTGGCGGAGAGGGGACTTCTGCTTCACAGCCTGGCACTGGTGAGTCGCCTGTCCTTCGTCTCTGATTTTCCCTTATTCTTTTCCTGGCTTCATTGCTCCCGTTGCTGCCCAGGCCCTCCTTTAACAAGTATGGAGGACGTGGATACCGTTGCTGGGAACATTGCTGAGGAGGCCGCCAAGGATGCTGCCGAGGACACCGCGGCGGGGGCCACCAAGGCGACCGGCGAGGCTTCTGCCGAGGGCGCCACCGGTGGACCTGCGGTGAGGCCGGCAAGGCCTCTGCCGAGGAAGAGGTGGTGGGTGACCAGCCTCCCTCCTCCTTAACTCGGGCCCCGGGAGGTATCTGAAGGTGGGTGATGATCTCTTCGTCCACCTCCTAGGGGCGTCAAGCCGGGCGCCCGCCGAAGGGGAAGTTTTCGACGGCGAGGTGCTTGCCGCCACCGGGCTCGAGGTGGTTGATGAGCCGGGCGTTGGTGGCGACAGTTCTCTAGAAGAGCAGCTTTTCCGTGCAATGGGGGCCAATTTCCGGAAGCTCCAAGTGCTCTACTATGCTCGCCTGGACAAGGTCAAGTCCAGGATGGCAACGATGGACAATGCGGAGGCGGACTTCAAGGCACGCGTTGCCGAGACGTAGACCTGGTTCCACCAGGCTCACGAGGAGCAGAGGGCCTTTCAGGAGAAATTGGCCGAGCGCGATGTGGAGCTCACCATGAAGATGACCGACATCGAGAAAGCCCAGGAAAAGGCAGCGAACTTGGCTGCCGCGGCCGAGGCCGCCCAGAACCAGCATCAAGCCACCTTGGATTCCCAAGAAGAGGACCTCACCACGCGTGAGGGGAAGCTTGCCGCAGCACTCCGTGGCAAGGATGAGGAGCTCGAGGCCCTTGTCGCGCAGCGGACTCGCGAGCTGGAGCAGAGGCACAAGGAGGCGCTCGATGCCCAGGCTCTAGCCCATGCCGGCAAGGTAAAGGAGTTGGAGGTGGCGCAGGACGAGCTGAAGGAGCAGGCCCTCAAGCTGTCCAACAAGAAGAGCACACTCAACAGCGCCTTGGTGGAGGCGCAAGAGCGGTCATCAGCAGTGCTGGGGAGCTCTCCGAAGCGCAAAACTCCATCAGAGACCTCAAGCTGAAGCTGGAGGATCTCGAGAACATGCTGTCGGAGAGCAGGGCTCGGGAGGAGACCTTGACCAGGAGCCTGGAGGAGGAGAAGCAGCTGCGGGCGAATGAGGCCGCCTCCCACAAGGATTATGTGGCGGGCGAGAACAGATGGATCAGCCGTCTGGAGGAGGTCGCCGGCAGGGTCACCTCGCAGTTGGCCACCATGGGGATGCCACACATGAGGTACGCCCCTGAGCGCAGCGGGACCGTCAACACCAAGTTGACCCTGTTCTTCGAGGGCGTCCTCAGAGCCTTGGCGTATCTTCACTCCAACAGGACAGCCATGCTGGCCGAGGAGGCCCGGCGACTTTGCCGGAGGGTCGTGACCAAGGTCCTCACCAAGACGGTGTACTGGAATCCCGATCTTGACTTCACGGCCGCGATGAAGACCTTGCCGGATGGTGCTGAGCTCATGGTGCTCAAGGAGCACATCAAGCCCATCACTGACTGCATCGACGAAATCAAGAGGGTGGAAGGCCAGCGCCAGGATTAGGCATCCCGTTCTTCTTCGCCGCTGCGGGTTCCCGACCAAGACTAATTTTATCTTTAGTTAGAACCGCAGCTATGATGTGATGTAATATAACTTTGAAGTACTCTTAATTTTCATGCATGTTATTTCCCCGTTCGATTCCTCTTTGTATGCGTTCCCTACATCGATCGGGAAGGCTTGTCGGCGCGGAAGCCCCTGGCGGCATTTTGAGGACGGATCCCCATGGCCAGCCAGGTACGCGTGCTGCCGGACGAGCCACCTTTCCGTCCTGAACGCGGCCGCTCGAACTGTCGAGCTTGACTCGAGTCAGAATTAGGGGCGTTGCAGATCACGGAAGGCTACTCTGCCATTCTCGACGCAGCCGCTTGAGCTGTTGAGCGGACTCGAAACAAGGCAAGGGCGTTGCCGATCGTGGTAGAGCCCCCTGGCATGTAGGTTTCTCATACAAAGCAAATATCTCCGGGGGGGGATAACCTCAAATAAGAAGGGTAGCACAAATAAGGGTTCAGTGCAACTTAGCTTCTGTTTGCGATCGCTCGAGTGTCGATCTTCTGGCCTCCTTTCTTCTTCAAGGGTCACGAAGATGAAGGAGTGTCGGGCTAACTGCTAGAGCCGATTCTCACAATTGCGCCCCCTACCTGGCGCGCCAAAGATGTCGGTGGGAACGACACCTATGGGATCACAAGAATCTGTACTACGGTTGCGAGGCGCGGGGTCGTGAGAAGAGCGGATCAAACAGATAGCACACGGTTCGTTTACCCAGGTTCGAGCCGCGGGGATGCATAAAACCCTACTCCTGCTTTGGTGGATTGTATATCTGTGTTCTTGAGCTAGCTATGGGGCGTGAGGAGCTCCAAAAAGCCGAATCCTCCTCCTGGTCGCCTCGGGCCTCCTTTTATAGGAAAGGGGTTGCCACAGTAGCACCAGGAGGTGGAAAGGGAACAGTGATGTGAGGTTATCCCTCGCATCACATGACAAGGCACATTTAATGCGTCTTGCCCAGGTGTCCTTGCTTTATCGGGGATGGGAGAGAGACCTGTCTCGTCCGTCGCCGCTCCCTCTCGTGTCGACACGCGCCATGGCCAGCGGCGCCCGGGGTGCCATGTAGGCAGGCAGCTGAGGTGGCACAGCGGTGGGTCTCCACGAAGATCTGCATGCTGCCACGCAGGTGCCTGCCCAGCTGCTTGGGTCGGCAGCTGCATGCGAACGGCGGTGTAGGTTTGACTGGCGTGTGCCTGATGGTGGCCCTACGGGTGTTCTTGGCAAGGGCCTTGCCGGGGCCCCGGCAAGGGTCATGCTGTGGCGCCTGCTGTCATCCCCGGCAAGGCTCTTGCCGGGGGCCTTGTGGTCCTCCTTGGCTGGGATCTCGCCGAGGATCATCATCTTCTGAAGGGTGTATCTGATCAATGTCTTCACAAAGATCTGCATGCCACCACGGGGATGTCTCCTGAATCCTTGCCCCATGGGGGCAGTGGACTCAAGGGTGACTCACTCCATAGGTGTGGGGCGAGCTGCCACAGCAAGGGTCTTGCCGGGTTTGCTAAAACCGCCTCCCGGCAAGGATCTTGCCGGGGGGGTCCGTTTCGTCCCCTTTGCTCTTTGTGGACTTGGTCTTGGCGTCGTTCTGCTTCTCCTGAGCTTCGGCCTTACCTTGGCTCACCTCCCTTGCCTTGTTCAGTGTGGTGGTGCCCGTGGCTCAGACTGCCCGTGCACACTTATAGGGGTACAAAAAGCGCACCCCTCTTTTTGTACACCAACAGTCACTAAGGAACTGACACGTGTTCCAACGGTCAAATTTCAAACACACACGGCAACTTTACTTGAGCTACAAGCAAAGCTGACTTATCTAGCTCTGGATAAGATTTGCTCTCATTGTCTTTGCTCGAAGACATAGGATTTTTGTTAAGCATCACTTCAGTCATTCTGACTGGTTCTCTTGGACCCCACTTCACAGTACGGTGGTTCCTATGACTCAGCAAAGAAGAAAAAGAACGACGAAACAACTATGTCTTCGCGCTCCATAGTCTTCACGCGATGTCTTCTCTTGTCATAGTCTTCAATGTGAATGTCTTCACATACCACCTTTGACTTCAATGTCTTCATACATTTTTAGGGGTCATCTCTGGTAGGAAAACCGAATCAATGAGGGACTTCTACCTGTGTTATCCTACAATTCTCACAAACACATTAGTCCCTCAACCAGGTTTGTCGTCAATACTCCAAAACCAACTAGGCGTGGCACTAGATGCACTTGCAGGCGTCACATTTTCTTGATTTAGTTTGGATCTTTTTTACCTATTTCAGAAATTCTCCACAAAAAGAGTAATACCAATTTTTTTTGTGATTTGTTGTTCCTTGTGAGTTTTTGTTGATTTTGATCCATGGATGTGGTGTTTAGCAAGTAGATCCACCTTCTATTGTGTCCCCATAGCCTAATTTTTTTCTTTCCCCCTTTGAATTTGGAGTTGAAATCTCGAATTTTCTGCCACCCCAGTGCCCACGCCCCCCCAGAAAGTTCTTGGATACCTCGTGCCCATGGAACTTGTACCATGCGCATGGGGCCCCTATGCCCATTGCCCTCCCAGAAACAGCCGCCACCGCTTTACCATTTCGGCCATATCTCCCACTCCCAAACTCCGATTTATGTGTTCTTTGGCTCGTTGGGAAGCTATTTACATGCCCGAGCTGATCATATTGCTTTTACCATAATTTTAATCCAATAAATTTTGTGCATTTTTTGCATCTTTGCATAGGCCCTCCACCATAACTTCCGCACTAGCACATAAAACTTGCGCAACGTGACCCATTTTGGTTCCCATTGCATTTGTAGTTGTTTGAGTTGTGATTTGAGTCTCCTAAGGTGTTTCGGCTACTTAGGGATGGTTAATTCTTCATCAAATATCAGTGACTTATATAGTTCAATTGACTACATCCACCACGAGCTTCCGTAATCCGCATCGACAACGGGCATCCATCCTTTGGGACCACCTTTAACCGGAAGCAAGGCTGGTTACCCCAGTCTTCGTGAAAGGTTAAGTGTGACAAAGGTATCCATTTTGTCATAAACTTTCCCTTCCCTACCATTACATCTTGATAGCCTCACCATCTTTGTGAATACCATCATACCTATGCGGTCCTATCCTCGAAGATAAGGCCATCCATTCTTTGGGACTCATGACCCCGAAGAGTACCTCGAGTGGTAGTGGAAGATGGATGACTACATCAAGTTCCCTTCAAAGATCAAGTGAAGTGTGCCACAAGTAACTTCCATGACTATGCCTCGACATGGTGGCTTCACACACCTTCGAAGAGCTTCAACATGAGTTGGCCCAAGATGAAGAAAGTGATGCAGCTAGAATTTGTGCTTTCCACCTACACGGAACATCTTCTTTGCCAATTGGAGAACACCATACAAGGATCCAAGTGTAATGCCCCAGACACACCCACTGGTGGTCATTACTCCTGATGGGATCTAGACTGGCCCCACAGATCAATACTAGTCTTTCCTGCACACTTTGTCCTGGCCAACTTCCCGGTCAGTAGGGGTGGGCATACAAACCGATGAACCGAAGACCCAACCGAAGCCGAAACCAAAAAACCCGAATTTTTGGTTTTAATGCAATCACAAAAAAATTGGTTTTTAGGTGTGCTAACCGAACTTAATTCGGTTGGTACTGGAGTTTAGTACGATTAACTGAGGAAACTAAAACAACCCGCGCTCACGAAGGCTAAGCCACAATCTCCCGTGGTCACGTGTGGGTGCCTAAGCCTGAATATTTTTCATGCTAGTGCTAGCCTTCGTGTGATAGTGACGGAGTATTTGGCATGGGCCAAGATAACTACGTGCGCGTAAGGCCCAAGTTACTATGGGATTTATTTTCCAGCGCATAGCAACGTACATGCATGTACGTACCAGAAGCAGTAGAGGGCAGAGGCGCTGCTGGAGTGCTGGTTAGTTTAGTCCCACCTCATTTGGCCAAGGAGAATGGTGTGAAGAGCTCATCTATATAATAGAGATTGCAGGTGGAGGAAACAATGCATCTGAAAAATAATCATCACGTACAGCAAGTACGATATAAACTATACACCGAAACAAACATCTCAGTTTACCAAAATTTTGGATAGTCATATTTTAAAGTATTTTTTGGTTTCTAACTCTATTAACCGAATGGTAGTGATGAGGACATAAATACCATTGTTACACCCACATCCCCTGCTGCTATACATACTGGACCAATTACTAGAGCTCACACACGCCAATTAAATTATCAGGTACTTTCGTTTCTTGGTAATGATTCTAATGTTCATGAGAATATGATGCTGCCTAAATTGGATACATTTGTTATGGTTACAAATGAAGGTCCTGGCATGGATAAGAGGGATGAACACTGGAGCAAGACCAAGCATGGAGATGATGGCATGCGCAAGGGGGCCAAGAACGGAGTTACAAGTGATGATTTTAGGGCTTTGAAGCCACCATAAGGAGTGCATGAAGCCTTGGACGAAATATACAAGATGCCACTTCACGAATTTCGTCTAGAGGCTATTTTAGGTGTTGCATCACCTTATTACTGGGCCAGGCCCATGTATTTTAGAAATACTTAAGTATAGGTTGTTTTTACAGTCCGTATGTGCGGGGAAACAAGAGTTAGGGTTGGTTTCGGACCCCTCCTACAAGGGCCACGAAATTCCCCCCTCTTCCTCCATATATACAGCCCTTAGGGCGTCATCTAGACTTTGGGTTTTGTTTATATTAAAAGTTCGCCATAGCAGCAACTTCACGTACTTCGTTTGTGTTCAGCAACCACACAAAGGCTTCACAGAACCCCGCCTTGATCAATAAAGATTTCCTCTTATATTCGCAATATCCAGATTGCAAATCTTAGTTTCCTGCTTGTTTTTTGTTTGCCTGCAGGAAATAGACCTTCGTGGTCAGGTTGATCGTGCTCCGGCATGGTCAATAACCTCTCGGAATTGGTTTAGCGATTGCTAAGGCGCGACGTCCTCGCGCGTTCGTAGTCGGACCGTCAAAGTCAACTTCCTCCAAAACGATAGCCACCATCTCATCGAAAGACGGGACACCTTTTCCCCTATCAAGTGGTATCAGATTTCCAGGTTGCTCGGTGAGATTTTACAGTTTTTCGTAGTTTAGATCGAGTCTGTTCTTCATACCTACAGTCCACGAAAAAAGCCAAAAAAAATTAGGGTTAGTTCATCATATCTGAACCAGTCTGAGCATTTGCATAGTCTTTTTAGTATTTTTCTTTGTTGAATTTGCGGTTGCATCTCGTGTCTAGTTGCTGGTCTTAGAGTCTAGTCTTTTAGAGTTTCGAGTTCTGGTCATAAGTTGTCACGCAACCGCCGCACCATCAGCATCTCCCCTGCTATCTACCACCACCGCTTAGCCGCCACCGATCCGTCTCCATATACCATCACCAATCTGTATCCATATACCACCACCAATCCATATGCATATACCACCACTAATCCGTATCCATAAACCACCACCGCTGCCATATCCTACCACCATATATCCACCACCAATCCGAGTTCCTTTCATATTAGGTTTGTTTTCGAGATCCATCTAATTTCCGATTCGTGTTTCCTTGCCTGAGTAGGTTTCGAAAAAAAGTCTGGACACCCCCGGGCAGTTTTTAGGCCAAAATTTTCGCAGGCAATCTTTTCCCTATCCTATTTTTAGGCTTTTCTGAGTCTTTTGAGCCACGTGCCATCATATGATTTTTTTGTTGCACTTTTTCATCGTCGCTGCCCTGATTTCCGAAAAAAGTCAAAAAAATATGTGCACATCCTGTCAGTTTGACCCGGGAAGAGTTTTGAGACACTCGCCATTATAGTGATTTTTAGGGGGGGGGGAAGAGGAGCGCAAAAAAAGAGGAGCGCCAAAAAAATAGAGCGAAAAAAATTCCAGAGTGTGCTTTTCCCTTGTTTTGTTAGTGTTCTAGGCTCGCGTCTCTAGCACGGTCTAGCCTAGGACTAGCACAGTAACGTTGTTGAGAGTTTATTCAACTTTGCATCTCTGAACTGATTATTGCTAATCTTTTTGCTATGATATTATAAGCCTTCCTAGCTCCACATAAATCTACGTCGTGCGTTTCACTCTCCCTGGTAATCGCTCTATCCAAGCTTTGAGAGTTTTGACTACATTGTTTGCCGATCACCGCCTGCTGCTGGGTAAGAACTGGTAAGAATTTTAGATTTGCTTGAAGGATTTGTGACATCCAACACCACCACCTGTTAGTAGTCTATAGGATCATATTCTTGTGTGTTTTGTATTGCTGCTAACCATGGCATGATCACAAGCCGACGACATTGACTAGGAGAACTTGAAGATCAAGGAGCTTCTGATAAGTTTCAGCAAATGATGAGTGGACAGGTGCAAGATGTGCTAAACAGATTTAAAGAGACCCTGGAGAAGATACATGGCATGGAGAAGACGTTCGAAACAAATCTCGATAACAAGTTTACTGAATTGCTTTCGCGTTTTCTACCACCATCGCCGGCTGCACCTGTCGCACCTCTAAAACGTCAACAACAATGTCGCCTTCCAAATCAAGTGGGACGAGCACTGTGCGTTTCCATTTACCCTGGGAAAAATTTTGGTGCCGTTGTTGATTCTTCTGTAGCTCCTGCTGCTACTGCAGAGGTGGAGGACCATTACGAGGATGAGGTTGATCAAAATCAGAACTACGTGCAACCACCAGCACCACCACCAGTTCGTCCTCACGTATATCATCGTAATTGTAGGGCTGCACCACCACCTGAGGTACGAGATCATGACCTTTTTCCTAAACTGAAATTGAATATTCCACCATTTGAGTGTAGATATGTTCTTGATATATATCTTACTTGGGAGTTAGAAACTGAACAACGTTTTACATGTTTACAATATCCCAAGGATAGACGTGTTCCTGCTACTGTTTGTGCTTTCACTAGTTTTGCATGTGTTTGGTGGTCTAACATTGTAGATTATATCCTATTCCAGCTACTTGGGCTGCTTTGAAAACTGCTATGCGTACTCGTTGGGTTCCACCATATTATCAACGTGAATTATTTCAAAAATTGCAGTGCTTAAGACAAGGAAAAAATTCTGTAGAACAATATTATCAGGAATTACAAACTGGCATGATTAGATGTGGTATTGTTGAGGAGAATGATGCTATGCCTGCACGTTTTATGGGTGGATTACCATTCTAGAGTATAAGGAGTATAATAATATCAATCGTTTATTCCATCTTGCTTGTAAAGCTGAACGTGAAGTTCAGGATCGACAGGCCTTGGCACGGACTAACTTTTCTGCAGATCGACCTTCATCATGGACACCGCGTGCATCCTCTACTTCCACACATTCTACTGCACCGACACCTCCATCAGCTATTACCTCCATCCTTGATACAAGGAAGCATGCACAACCACCATTATCTGCCAAGAGCACACCTATTGGGCCTGCACAAAGTTCTTCTTCTTCCATGGCATCAACAGGGCACACAAGTGATATTAGTTGTCGTCATTGTAAGGCAAGAGGACATTTGGCGAGAGAATGCAAATCTCAGCGTGTGATGATTGCTACTTAGGATGGTGGGTATGAGTCCGCTAGTGACTATTATGAGGAGACTTTGGCTCTTATTACACGTGAAGAACACGGTGGAGATGATTCTGATCATGAGACGCAATACATGGCTCCTGAAGATGCTGACAGATATGAATTCTTAGTTGCTCAACGTGTTTTGAGAGTGGAGGTCACACAAGCTGAGCAAAATCAGAGGCATAATTTGTTCCATACAAAGGGAGTTGTGAAGGAACGTTTTGTTCACGTCATCATAGATGAAGGGAGCTGCAACAACTTGGCTAGCATGGAGATAGTGGAGAAGATATCTCTCACCACAAGACCACATCCACATCCTTACTACATCCAATGGTTCAACAACAGCGGCAAGGTTAAGGTAACATGTATTGTTCGTGTGCATTTTAGTATCTCTACATATGTTGATTATGTTGATTGTGATGTGGTACCCATGCGAGCATGTTCCTTATTACTTGGTAGACCATGTCAATTTGATAAAAATGTTGTACACCATGGTAGAAATAATCAGTATACTCTTGTTCATAAGGATAGCCATATTACTTTGCTTCTTATGACTCCTGATTCCATTTTAAAAGATGATATTAATAGAGCTAATAAAGCAAAATAGGAGAAAAATAAGAGTGAAAATTAGATTGTAGCAAAAGAATTTGAGCAACAAATGAAGCCTAATAATAAACCATCTAGTGTTGCTTATGAAATTAAAATGCAAAGTGCATGTTTACTTGCCACAAAATCTGATATTGATGAGCTAGATTTCGGCAAATCTATTTTCTATGCTTTTGTGTGCAAAGAGGCATTATTTTCATTCGAGGACGTGCCTTCCTCTTTGCCCCCTGCTGTCACTAATATTTTGCAGGAGTTCGCTGACATCTTCCCACAAGACGTGCCACCAGGATTACCACCTATTCGAGGGATTGAGCATCAAATTGACTTAATTCCCGATGCATCACTACACAACCGTGCACCATACCGTACCAATCCAGAGGAGACAAAGGAGATTATGCGTCAAGTATAGGACCTGCTCGACAAAGGTTACATACACGAATCTCTTAGTCCTTGTGTTGTTCCTATTATACTAGTGCCTAAAAAGGATGGAACATCGCGTATGTGTGTTGATTGTAGAGGCATTAATAATATTACTATTTGTTATCGTCATCCTATTCCTAGGCTAGATGATATGCTTGATGAAATTGAGTGGCTCTACAATTTTCTCCAAAGTTGATTTGCGTAGTGGATACCATCAAATTCGTATGAAATTGGGAGATGAATGGAAAACAACATTTAAAACTAAGTTTGGTTTATATGAGTGGTTAGTCATGCCTTTTGGGTTAACTAATGCACCTAGTACTTTCATGAGACTAATGAATGAAGTCTTACATGCTTTCATTGGACGATTTGTGGTAGTCTATTTTTCTGATATACTGATTTATAGCATATCTTTGGAGGAACATTTGGAACATTTACATGCTGTTTTTATTGCTCTACTTGATGCACGTTTCTTTGGTAACCTTGGGAAGTGCACCTTCTGCACCGACTGAGTATCTTTTCTTGGCTATGTTGTTACTCCAGAGGGAATTGAAGTTGATAAAGCAAAGGCTGAAGCTATTGAAAGGTGGCCGCAGCCCAAAACGGTCACACAAGTAACGAGTTTTCTTGGCCTCGCTGGATTCTATAGGTGTTTTGTGAGAGATTTCAACACCATTGCTGCACCTCTTAATGAGCTTACAAAGAAGGATGTGCCTTTTGTTTGGGGTACCGCATGTAACACCCCAATATCATGCTACAGTAATCACCCCCTAATTGTGGTCATGTCATCATCATTACTATGCAAATTGCCACTTAATAAATATCAAAGTCAAATACCAAGTCAAATAATAATTTTATAAAATAGTAAATTAAATGTTCCTTAGGTTGAAAATTTTCACTACATAATTGTCATGCATTAACAAACATTTTTGGAGATATTTAAAATGCCCCTGGGTATTATAACAGTGGACCAACAACCAATAAATTGGCCAGTTCATTTTTTATAAATAGTTGAACACTCCCAAATGCTTTGAAACTTTTTATACCAAACCAGAATATTGCCCTCTATTTTTGTGCCAAGTTTCATATGTAGCAAAAATCATTTACTAGCTAAACTAGATGCGAAATAGACGAGGAATAAAAAATATAATAGGATGAAAATAAAAGGCCTGAAACTGTGCGCAACTGGGCCTAAGTGCCACAGTGCACTTTGGTCCAGCCCGGCAGGGCCTTCTCCTTCCTCACGCTACAGGAGGAGGCAGTGCCTTGGCGTGTCTCACGCACGCCCGTCCACACGCCCGATTAGCTCGTGTCAAGCATCCATGACACAACCAGAAGGATAAGAGCCCCCTCGTCGCTGTAGACAAACCCTAGCCCGCAAAATTCCACTCTCCCACTCACGTTTCTCCTGAGAACCTCGTGTCCTCGTGGCCACTGGCCTCCCCGGCGACCGCGAGCTTGTCTAGGGACTTCCTAGTTGCCGACTCCGTCATCCCCGTGCATCCGTTCGACCGGAGCCACACTATACGCTCGGGATTGAGCTGATTTACCGCCATGGTCGTCGTCTCTCGTCGTCGAGCTCATCGCATCTAGTCGCCCCCGTGCCTCCAATCCATGTCTACGAGCTTGGTGGTGAGCTCCTCGGCCGATTACACCCCTTTCCCCCTCAATCTGTGTCTCTTTACGCCGTTATTCGCCATTGCCCGAACCCCCGTGTATGTGTACGTGTGTGCATGTAGTTGCTGCTGTCGGCCGCTGCTGTGCCCTTCTCTCGTCACTGCTTGTTGTTGCGCCGGGGCCGCTGCTGTTAAGTGCTGCTGCCGCTCCTCCTATCCCACTAGCTAGTGTTGCTTCTACTTGCTCATGCGACTGCGCTGGTCGTGGCCATGGCTATGGCCTTGTGCGTGTGTTGTGTGTACGTGTGTGAGTACCGACACGGCTGGCTATGCCGTCGGCCGGCCCCTGGTTTAATTAGGATAAGATTAGTAGTTGTACTAGTTTAGTTCTAAGTTAGTCCACTAGTAGATGACATGTAGGCCTGTTTAATAAGTTAGGTTTATTTATTTGTTTAGGTGAATAGTATATGACATGTGGGCCACACCTGCCCGTCCAGTTGACTTGGTCATTTCGAATTAATTAAATATAATAATTCAAGAAATTCTAGAATATTAGTAAATCATTGAAAAAATATATAAAATAATCTGTAACTCGGATGAAAAAGTGTTATACATGAAAGTTTCTCAGAACGACGTGATGAATTCGAATACACGGTCAGTTCGTCCGCCGCACGTCCCTATCATAGCGGACATGCAACCTTTCCCCTCAGGTTCGTCTTTCCAAAAATGCCAAACTTCGGGAAAGCATTCCCGGATGTTATCCCCCTTCGCCGGTAGCGTGTAGCACCGTGTTAGAACACGTCTAGTTCTGCCTGATGTCCTGTTATGCTCTTGCTTGCTATGTATTTACTGTTTCTCCCCCTCTTCTCTTCGGTAGACCCCGTGATGGTTGCCGATGCTGCTGTGATTGACTACGTCACCAACGACCCCTCCTTCTCGTCTAAGCAACCAAGCAAGCCCCCCTTTGATCATTCCGATATCGCCCATTCCATTCTCTCATGCTTGCATTAGATTTTGCTATCGTTATTATTTGCTCCTATTCTGACGCATAGCCTGCTTTTGTAACCTGCTCATTGTACCTCACCTGCTTATCCTGAACTGCTTAGTATAGGTTGGTTTGTGATCCATCAGTGACCCCCACCTTGTCCTTGTTGCCCCTGCTTCATCATCGACGACTCGATCAACATGATCGACGACCAGAGCCCGACACCTCACATCACATCACACCCCTTTTGTTGCTCGACTCTGCAGAGTTACCATCGAGTGCCGAGGGTGGAACCTCATACATCACTCCTGATGAGATCTCTGTAGTGTAGCTATTCGGTCGTGGTCATCGAGGGTGATTTCCTCCTTAACCACTTCCGATACGACTTTGTCGTGCAACCTCTCAAGTGTGAACCTCGAGGGTGGTTCCTCTTACGTTCACCTTGATGATTACATCGAGTGGAATCCACCGAGGGTGGTTCCTCAGGGTTCCCCTTGGTGTTAGACACATAGTTACTATGGTTACTATGACTTACACTGAACCATGTTACTAAAGACGGGTCGGCCCTGAGGGGTACCCGCATGAGCTTAATTGCGAGTGATGTGGAGTCGGGTTGACCTGGAGGGTGCCCGCGAGATAACTACGAGGTGTGGCCGGGCATTCTTAGACTTTGCCGCAAGTCCTCGAGACGGGGCGACGGGGTCACATCTTTCGTGAGTCTTTGCTTGTTAACGTGCATTCCTAATCCAGTACAATTTGGATATTTGATCCGAGGGGCCTCTGGCCTGATAGCGCTAACCATCACGTGGGCATAGTATGGGCGTTCTGCGTCATATGCATCAGCCGAAGCTTATTAGACGTCAGCGACTGAGCAGCGTGCGCCGGGTTGGACTGATAAGCACCTGCCTTTTTGAAGGAGGTAGCTAGGTCTGCTCATTGGTCACCCACGCAATGTGCAGGAGTTCCCAGGGCGATGGCCCAAGACCCCTGGGGGCATAGGTTTAGTCCGGCATGCTGACCTCTCTATTAAGCCTAGGCCGGGTTGCGGCGTATTGTTTGGCTGAGCCCGAGCATGAACCAGAAAGGTGTGTCCGGCCGGAGTTAATCGAGCATGGTGGGTAAGTTGGTGCACCCCTGCAGGGAAGAAAACATCTATCGATAGCTTGTCCTACGGTAACAAACACTTGGAGTGGTATCTCGATCGATACAACTAGAACTCGATACTTGAGATGAGAAATGGATAAGAGAAATGGATAGTATGGCTCTAGGATTGCTTTCTCACAAGGAGTCGAGAAAGGATCTCTGGCCGAGGTTGATAAGACTACTACTACTTTACTTTATGCTACTCTTATCTCTTCTGATGCTGCAAGATGCTTGGAGCTGCTTGAAGATGCTAGTCTTCGATAGGCTAGGCTTTCCCCTTCCCTTCTGGCATTCTGCAGTTCAGTCCACATATACTACCCATTTCATTGACACCTATGCATATGTAATGTAGATCTTTGCTTGCGAGTACTTTGGATGAGTACTCACAGTTGCTTTGCTCCCTCTTTTCCCCTTTTCCATTCTTCTGGGATGATGCAACCAGATGACAGAGTCCAGGAGCCAGATGTCACCACCGATGATTACTACTACACCGAGGGTGCCTACTACCACATGAAGGTCGCCGACGACCAGGAGTAGTTAGGAGGCTCCCAGGCAGGAGGCCTTGCCTTTTCGATCGATGTTGCTTTTCTGCTAGCCTTCTTAAGGCAGACTTGTCTAACCTATGTCTGTACTCAGATAATGATGCTTCCGCTGACTCTTTTATATTTGAGCTTATGCATTCCAGCCCTCGAGGCCCCTGGCTTGTAATATAAAGCTTGTATTATTTTTTAATTTATGTCTAGAGTTGTGTTGTGATATCTTCTCGTGAGTCCCTGATCTTGATCGTACACATTTACGTGTATGATTAGTGTACGGTCGAAACGGAGGCGTCACACCGCACAGGAAGAAGCCTTCACAGTATTGAAAGATAAGTTGACACATGCTCCTTTTCTCCAACTTCCTGATTTTAATAAGACTTTTGAGCTTGAATGTGATGCTAGTGGAATTGGATTAGGAGGTGTGTTATTACAAGATGGCAAACATGTTGCATACTTTTCTGAAAAATTGAGTGGGCCTATTCTGAACTATTCTACTCATGATACAGAATTATATGCTCTTGTTCGGACCTTAGAAACATGGCAACATTATTTATGGCCCAAGGAATTTGTTATACATTCTGATCATGATTCTTTGAAACACATTAGAAGTCAAGCAAAACTAAACTGTAGACATGCTAAATGGGTTGAATTCATTGAGACATCCCCTTATGTCATTAAACACAAGAAGGGTACAGAAAATATTATTGCTGATGCATTGTTTCATTGTTATACTATGTTATCGCAACTTTACTTTAAAATATTTGGTTTGGAGACCATCAAAGATCAATATGTGCATGATGCTGAATTTAAAGATGTATTGCAGAATTGTAAGGAAGGGAGAACTCGGAACAAGTTCGTTGTTAACAATGGATTTGTATTTCGTGCTAACAAGCTATGCATTCCAGCTAGCTCTATTCGTCTTTTGTTGTTGCAGGAGGCGCATGGAGTAGGCTTAATGGGACACTTTGGCGTGAAGAAGACGGAGTATAGACTTGCTACACATTTATTTTGGCCAAAGATGAGACGGGATGTTGAGCGTTTTGTTGCTCGCTGCACTACATGTCAAAAAGCTAAGTCACGACTACATCCTCATTGTTTATATATGCCTTTGCCTGTACCTAGTGTTCCTTGGGAGGATATATCTATGGACTTTGTTTTAGGTTTACCTCGAACAAAGAAGGGGAGGGATAGCATATTTGTTGTCATGGATAGGTTTTCAAAAATGGCACACTTTATACCATGTCATAAAAGCGATGATGTTGTTAATGTTACTGATTTATTCTTTCGTGAAATTATTCGCTTGCATGGTGTGCCAAATACTATTGTTTCAAATCGTGATACTAAATTTCTTAGCTACTTTTGGAGATGTTTATGGGCTAAGTTGGGGACTAAACTGCTTTTTAGTACTACTTGCCATCCCCAAACTGATGGACAAACTGAAGTAGTCAATAGAACATTGTCTACTATGCTTAGGTTTGTTTTGAAGGATAATAAGAAAATATGGGAAGAATGCTTGCCTCACATTGAATTTGCTTATAATCGTTCATTGCATTCTACTACTAAGATGTGCCCTTTTGAAATTGTGTATGGTTTCCTACTTGCACCTATTGATTTGTTGCCTCTTCCATCTTCGGAGAAGGTTAATTTTGATGCTAAACAACGTGCTAAATTGATTTTAACAATGCATGAGTTAACTAAGGAAAACATTGAGCGTATGAATGCTAAATATAATCTTGCTGGAGACAAGGGTAGAAAACATGTTGTGTTTGCACCTGGAGATCTTGTTTGGTTACATTTGCGTAAGGATAGATTTCCTATTTTGCGCAAATCAAAGCTAATGTCACATGCTGATGGTCCTTTTAAGGTGTTAGAGAAAATAGATGACAAGGCATATAAACATGAGCTGCCTGCAGATTTTGGGGTTAGTCCCACTTTTAACATTGCAGATTTGAAGCTTTATTTGTGTGAGGAAGATGAGCTTTCGTCAAGGTCGACTTCATTACAATACTGGTAGGATAATGAGGACATCAATACCATTGTTACACCCACAACCCCTACTGCTATACATACTGGACCAATTACTAGAGCTCGCGCATGCCAATTAAATTATCAGGTACTTTCGTTTCTTGGTAATGATTCTAATATTCAAGAGAATATGATGCTGCCTAAATTGGATACATTTGTTATGCTTACAAGTGAAGGTCCTGGCATGGATAAGAGGGATGAACACTGGAGCAAGGCCAAGCATGGAGATGATGGCATGCACAAGGGGATCAAGAACAGAGTTACAAGTGATGATTTTAGGACTTTGAGGCCACCATAATGAGTGCATGAAGCCTTGGACGAAATATACAAGATGCCACTTCATAAATTTCGTCCAAAGGCTATTTTAGGTGCTGTGTCACCTTATTATTGGGCCAGTCCCATGTATTTTGGAAATACTTAAGTATGGGCTATTTTTAGAGTCCGTATGTGTGGGGAAACAAGTTTTAGGGCTGGTTTCGGACCCCTCCTACAAGGGCCATGAAATTCCCCCCTCTTCCTCCATATATACAGCCCTTAGGGCATCGTTTAGACTTTGGGTTTTGTGTAGATTAAAAGTTCGCCATAGCAGCAACTTCGCGTACTTCATTTGTGTTCAATGACAACACAAAGGCGTCACAGAACCCCAGCTTGATCAATAAAGCTTTCCTCTTATATTCGCAATATCTAAATTGAAATCTTTGTTTCTTGCTTATTCTTCATTTTCCTACAGGAAACAGACCTTTCTGGTCTGGTTGATCATGCTCCGGCATTGTCAATAACCTCTCGGAGTTGGTTTAGCGATTGCTAAGGCGCGACGTCCTTGCACATTCGTAGTCGGATCGTCAAAGTCGACTTCCTCCAAAACAATAGCCACCATCTCATCGAAAAACGGGACACCTTTGCCTCTATCAGGTGGAAACTGAAAATTTGGTTTATACCGAATGCCCAGGCCTACCGATCGGTCACCCATCCTGAAATTACTCCAAGCTAAGCACGCTTATATTTGGAGTTATTTCCGAATGGGCTCCCTAAAAAGAAGGTATTTCTTATTGATATGAGTAGTCTATCATCCCTAATAAGCCAGTCTATCACATACACCCCACTCAAAGGAACTAACGTCCCCGTCGGTCCATAGGAATGTTTCCTCTTGGCACATACGTTTGTGCGTCCGGTCCAGTACATGTATCATGCCATATGCCATGACGGGTCACAAACGTCATGAAAAACATGACCGTGCACCTGACCCGCAAACATCCATGTAACTGCGAGGGTCGGCTTTGATACCAACTTGTAACAACCCGGACACACCCGCTGGTGGTCTTTACTCCTAGCGGGATTTCGACTAGCCCCACATATCAATACTAGTCTTTCCTTGGCACTTTGTCCTCACTCATGCGCACCCGGGACCAACTTCCCAGTCAGTCACCCATCCTCAAATTATTCCAAGCTAAGCATGCTTATCTTTGGAGTTCTTTCCGAATGGGCTCCCTAAAAATAAGGAATTCCTTATTGATATGAGTAGTCTATCATCCCTAATAATACAGGCTATCACATGAACCTAGCTCTGATACCAACTTGTAACGCCCCGAACACACCTACCGGTGGTTGTTACTCCTGACGGGATCCAGACTGGCCCCACAGATCAATACTAGTATTTCTTGTGCACTTTGTCCTGACTCGTGCACACCCAGGACCAACTTCTCGGTTGGTCACCCATCCTAAAATTACTCCAAGATAAGAATGTTTAACTTTGGAGTTCTTTCTAAATGAGCTCCCGGAAAAGAATGAATTCCTTATTGATAAGAGTAGTCTATCATCCCTAATTAGCCAGTCTATCACACCAAGTCCCTCGACGAGTACTTTAGGGAGATGCAGGAAGCCTTGTGATGAGCCAGTGTGGACGACCCATTTGGATGAAGTTCTACTTCACGATGGAATTGAACAACTGCATCGCCAAGACCCTCTTCGCCAACAAGTACGAGTACCTCGACGACATGTACTTTGGTGATCTTAAGGCAGAACAAGAACTCAAGAACGCCGAGTCTACTCGACCCCAAGGACACTTCGCAATGACCAAGTGATGACCCACAAGGAAGGCCAAGTCTACTCGACCCCAAGCACACTTTGCAATGACCACGTGATGACCCACAAGTATATGTGATCAAACGTAGTCCTTTCAATAAGTAACAGTGTCGAACCCAATTAGGAGCAGAAGGAAATGACAAGCGGTTTTCAGCAAGGTATTTTCTGCAAGCACTGAAATTATCGATAATAAGTAGTTTGATAGCGAGATAATTTGTAACAAGTGATGAGTAGCAATAGTAACTAAGGTGTAGCAAGGTAGCCCAATCCTTTTTATATCAAAGTATAGGCCAGAACGATCTTCTATAATAAGAAAAGCATTCTTGAGGACACACGGGAATTTCGCCTAGTCATTTTCATCATGTTTATTTGATTCGTGTTTGCTACTTTGATAATTTGATATGTGGGTGGACCGGTGCTTGGGTGTTGTTCTTACTTGAACAAGCCTCCCACTTATGATTAACTCCTCTCGCAAGCATCCGCAACTACGAGAGAAGAATTAAGATAGATCTAACCATAGCATTAAACATATGGATCCAAATCAGCCCCTTACGGAATAGCGCATAAACTAGGGTTTAAGCTTCTGTCACTCTAGCAACCCATCGTCTAATTACTACTCGACAATTCATTCCCTTAGGCCCAAATATGGTGAAGTGTCATGTAGTCGACGTTCACATAACACCACTAAGGGAAACAACAACATACATATCATCAAAATATCGAATGAATACCAAATTCACATGATTACTTATGAAAAGACTTATCCCATGTCCTCAGGAATAAAAGTAACTACTCACAGATCATATTCATGTGCAAGATCAGAGGGGTATTGAATAGCATACTGGATCTCAACATATAATCTTCCACCAAATAAACCAAGTAGCATCAACTACAAGATGTAATCAACACTACTAGCACCCCACGGGTGCCAATGTGAGGTTTTGACACAAAGATTGAATACAAGAGGTGAACTAGAGTTTGAGATGAGATGATGCTGGTTAAGATGTTGATGAAGATTAGTCCTCCCACAATGACAGGATTGTTGAGATGACGATGGCTTCATTTCCCCCTCCTAAAGGGAAGTTGTTGGAGATATTCCCTATAGGAAATCATGTATGATGATATTACCTATGTGTTTATGAATAAAGATAGTTGTTGGGCATTATCAATGATGGGTATTAGCAAGTACATGACTTTTTTGTGGGACTATGCATTTTATGATCAATGTACTAAAAGGTCCCTAGTTGAAATGGTTGTGTGGACGCACATCCAACTAGACTAGCATATGACACGGTGGATGGATCTGTCTCACTAGCCATAGAGCATTGGATGCTAACCGGATAATATGGACTCAGAAGGATCTGGTCGGATTCGATGTAGTTGGATCTGAGTCGAGATAAGGTCCGAGTTGGAAAGACCCGAATGTGAGACACGGCGATATTTCATCCGTGAGTCCCTAGTACAACATATGTTCGATGTCCTAAGACCTGAGCTGGCGCATGTACTCGGGATGGTGACAGACTTGCTTTGGGCCAACCAAACGCTACTCCATAACTAGATAGTTACAAAGGTGGGTTTCGGGCTTGTCCAGACCCATGCTGCGAGACATGGTCGAGCAAGATGGGATTTGCCCCTCCGATCCGAAGAAATATACTCTGGGCCCCTCATGTGATCCGACCAAGATAAGCATGGCCATGCGACAAGGTTTATGAGATATTCGTTTTGTGGTCGGTAGCACTAGAACGAGAAAGAGGTCAGGCTAGCACAAGGATGACAGACTTGCCTTGAGCCTGACAACATATATCGTGTGGAAAAGGGAACAGAAGTGTTGATGCGAAGCATCCTACGGTCATCCCCATGGACCTACCTTCATCTCCTATGACACCAAATGGACCTATGGCAAGAGCTCCAGCAAAGGGCTATAGAAACTAAGGTGAACTTGCTCCTCTCCGAATTACCACTTTCTACATGTGATACATGGCTACTACCTCAAGCGGAAACCCTATGTGTGATCAGGTACTTAGAGGGAAGCCACAGAACCACTACATCGAACGAAGGAGCTAGCGAGGACACCAAGTACAACGACCGTGAGAAGGAACTGCCAGGAGTCTACAGCCACCAGACGACTGGCCTGGACCAGACGTCCGACGCCTAGAGCATCACCCAGATAGCCCAAGACCCAGCCAGCGAGGACTCCATTGGCCGGACGTCCGACACCTGCCAGTGCCCGGACAGCCGAGCCCCTCCAGACGACCGGTGTCACACAACAGAATGGAAATTATCGGAAGTCTGAAGTCTCTGGACGACCGATGATAGGACGGCTGAACTCCTCTGAAAATCCGACGCCGCCTGATCCGAGCTGAATTGTTGGACGTCCCACCGCTCCAGGACATACGGACCCTCACGAGCCACCGGACGTCCGGTAGCTGCCGGACGACCGACACTAGTCTCTGCATAGCGTGTTGGGCCGAGCCCCATGTACCCTTTCGTGACCCTAGACAATATATACTCCTCATCGTCCCCCTTTCTAGGGTTAGCATTGGTTTAGGTCACATGAGAAATAGAGCTTTGCTCATCTACTTGATACCTACTCCATTGGAGGCCAAGTCCTTCATCTAGGAGAAGATCCCCCAAGTGGATTCAAGCCCTCCACCTAGTAGAAGATCCCCTAGTGGAAGACCTCCTCTTGGAGAAGAACTAGCTACTTGTATCCTTACTTTGTAGTGTTTGGATCTTTGTGACCTCTTTGTATTCATGGATCTAGCACATGTGTGGTCGATTCTCGTTGATTTGAGTGTTTCCTTTCATTTCCCCTCGTGTTACCCCTTGTGTTCTTCGTGGGATTCCTTCCAAATCGTGAAAGATCGGCCTTAGGGTATCCACCCTACATCATCTTGGTATCATGAGCATTGGTTGATCACAAATTTGGAGCCCCTACCCTTTGATTTCTAGCCTAATTTTATTGATTTTGTCCCAATTTCAAAAATTCCCCACCAAAAATAGCCAAATTGTTTTGTGATTTGTTGGTATGATGAAGTTTTGTTGGATTCGATTCATGGATTTGCTTTGCCACGAGTGGATCTAGCTTTCCCCCGTCATTTCCCCTAGATTATCATAGGTGACCCTACATTCTTGTCTGTCTGCCATGCTATACTATTGGGCCGTGATCACTCGGGAGGTGATCACGGGTATATACTTATATACATAATATATGATACTTGTGGTGACTAAAGCCGGGTCGGCTCGTAGAGTACCCGTGAGTGATTCACGGATTGGGTGCTAAAAGGACATTTGTCCCGACGACCCTCTGAGTGGATCTTTGTGGCGGTGTGACAGGGCGGGTTGAGACCACCTAGGTGAGAGGCAGGCCTCGTCCTGGTCGGCATCCACGGTTACTTAAAAATAAACGCTTAACGAGATCTTGGTATTTGATATGAGTCTGGCTACGAGCCTATATGCACTAACCAACTTTGCTGTAATAGATATCGGTACTCGAAGTCGTGGTATCAGCTGAAGCCTCCTAGGCATCAGCGACTGAGTGGCGCGTGCCGTGTTGGACAGTGTAACGTAATTTCCTTTGTAATGGAGGTTGCTACATCTGCTCGTCGGCCGCGTACGCAACGTGCAGGTGTGCAACGGGCGATGGGCCCAGACCCCTGTGTGCATAGGGTTTAGACCGGCGTCCTGACCTCTCTATTAGGCCTAGGTAGGGTTGCGACGTGTTGATCTTTTGAGGCCGGGCATGACCTAGGAAAGTGTGTCCGACCACAAGGATCAAGCATGTTGGGTAATGTGGTGCAGCCGTGTAGGGAAGTTTATCTATTCGAATAGTTGTGTCCCTCCGTAAAAGGACGAACCGGAGTTGTACTTCGACCTTATGACAACTAGAATCGGATACTTAATACACACCCTTTCAAGTGCCAGATACAACCCGGTGATCGCTCTCTCACAGGGCGACAAGGAGAGGATCGCCGGGTAGGATTATGCTATTCGATGATACTTGGTGAACTCACCATCTACTATCTTCTATATGCTTCAAGATGGAGGCTGCTAGAAGCGTAGTCTTCGATAGGACTAACTATGCCCCTCTTATTCTGGCATTATGCAGTTTAGTCCACAAACACTACCCATTTCATTTGATACCAATGCATATGTAGTATAGATCCTTGCTTGCGAGTACTTTGGATGAGTACTCGCGGTTGCTTTGCTCCCCCTTTTCCCCCTTTCTATACCCGGTTTTTGCGACTATATGTTGGAGCCCAGGAGCCAAATGCCACTAACGACGACTCCTACTACACCGGAGGTGCCTACTACTATGTGCAGGCTGCCGCCGACGACCAGGAGTAGTTTAGGAGGATCCCAGGCAGGAGGCCTATGCCTCTTTCGATCAGTATCCCAGTTTGTGCTAGCCATCTTATGGCAACTTGTTTAACTTACGTCTGCACTCAGATATTTTTGCTTCTACTAACTTGTCTATGATCAAGAACTTGTATTCGAGCCCTCGAGGCCCCTGGCTTCTATTATGATGCTTGTATGACTTTTTATTTTTAGAGTTGTGTTGTGATATCTTCCCGTGAGTCCCTGATCTTGATCGTACACGTTTGCGTGTATGATTAGTGTATGATTGAATCAGGGCCGTCACAATCATCGATAGAGGACGTGGCCACAATTTGGTAAGTGAAGAGCCATGTTCCAAGCTATAATTGGTCAAGATGAAGTATCCTCGTCCCTACAAGGTCCAATGGCTTAGCGACTCCGACACCATTCAAGTGGAGCACACCATTCAAGTCTCCTTCAGGATCGGAGCATACGAAGACACCTTGGAGTGTGATGTGGTTACTATGTCCATTTGGTACCTCCTACTTGGACGACCTTGGCAATTCGACCATGGCGTCATCCACAATGGGCGAACCAATCACTATAGCTTCAAGATGAAGGGACAGGAGTACGTGCTATGACCTATGTCACCAAGACAAGTGATCACCGATAAGCAAGCAACCACCCATCATGGAGAGAATAGTGAGAGAGTGAACCACCAAAAAGAGAGTGAAAGCCACAAGACAAAATTGAGTGCCTCCACGATGAGCGACAAGAAAATCTTAGTGCTATTCGCTACCAAAAGTGAGATGAGAGAAGTGTGTGAGAACCCATCAAGTGTTATGCACTATGTCCTCTTGTGCAAGGACGAGGCACCTAAAACTAACACCTCTCACCATCTACCTTTAGTGTTATATTCTCTATTGCAGGAATTCAAGGACGTCTTCCCTGATGAGCTACCTCCGGGACTACCTCCTCTAAGCGGCATCGAACATCGAAACCCCGACACACCGTTACCAAACAAGGCACTGCTACTTCTTGAGCTTGCGTTCCCTCAGTTAGAGAACCAAGGTATCAATCTAGAAGGAGAAGAACACACAGATCACCAATACCTTCACAAACAATCAAACACTTGCACCCAACGCGATAAAGGGGTTGTCAATCCCTTCACGGTCACTTGCAAAGGTTAGATCTGATAGAGGTACATAAAACTAAACAAAAGACTGAACCCAAAGCTAAGCACTTCTCCCATTGAAAGATTGAACCCAAAGCTAAGCACTTCTCCCATTGTCACTGGGTCAGGACACCTCAAGATTGAACCCCAAGCTAAGCACTTCTCCCATTGCAAGAAAAACCAATCTAGTTGGCCAAACCAAACCGATAGTTTGAAGAGAATTACCAAGATATCAAATCATGCATAAAAGAATTCAGAGAAGATTGAAATAATATTCATAGATAAGTTGATCATAAATCCACAATTCATCGGATCTCGACAAACACACCGCAAAAGAATATTACATCGGATATATCTCCAAGAACATCGAGGAGAACATGGTATTGAGAATCAAAGAGAGAGAAGAAGACATCTAGCTACTAGCTATGGACCCGTAGGTCTGTGGTAAACTACTCATGCTTCATCAGAAGGGCGATAGAGTTGATGTAGAAGCCCTCCGTGATCGAATCCCCCTCCGGTAGGATGCTGAAAAGGACCCAAGATGGGATCTCACGGGAATAGAATGTTGTGGCAATGGAAAAGTGTTTTCGTGGGTACTTCTGGTGGTTTGGGAATATATGTTAATTTATAGGAGGAAGATTTAGGTCAGGGGTCACCGAGGGCCCATAAGGTAGGGGGCGCACCCTACCATGCTGGGCGCGCCCTCCACCCTTGTGGATACCTCATGGCTCTTCTTACTTGCACTCCAAGTCTCCTGGGTGTCTTTTGGTCCAAGAAAAATTAGTGCAAATCTTTATTCCTTTTGGTATTCCTTTTCTGCGAAGCTCAAAAACAAGGAAAAACAAAAACTGGGACTAGGCTCTAGGTTAATAAGTTAGTCCCAAAAATATTATAAAATAGCATATTAATGCCTATAAAACATCCAAAACAGATAATATAATAGCATGGAAAAATAAAAAATTATAGATACGTTGGAGACATATCAAGCATCCCCAAGCTTAATCCCTCCTCGTCCTCAAGTAGGTAAATGATAAAAACATAAATTTTGATGTGGAATGCTACATAACATATTTATCCATGTAATTTTTCTTTATTGTGGCATGAATGTTCAGATCCACAAGATTCAAAACAAAAGTTTAATATTGACATAAAAACAATAATACTTCAAGCATACTAAGAAGGTAATTATGTGTTCTCAAATAACATGGCCAAAGAAAGCTTATCCCTACAAAATCATATAGTCTGGCTATGCTCCATCTTCATCACACAAAATATTTAAATCATGCACAACCCCGATGACAAGCCAAGCAATTCTTTCATACTTTTGATGTTCTCAAACCTTTTCAACTTTCACGCAATACATGAGCGTGAGCCATGGACATAGTACTATAGGTGGAATATAATATGGTGGTTGTGGAGATGATGAGGACATCACTAACAAAGTTACAGCCACATCCCCTACTGATACATATACATGACCAATTACTAGATCTCGCGCACGCCAATTAAATTACCAGGTACTTTGATTTCTTAGTAATGATTCTAATGTTCGTGAGAATATGATGTTGCCTAAATTGGATACATTTGTCTTGCTTACAAATGAAGGGCCTAGCTTGGACAAGAAGGATGATCATTGGAGCAAGATCAAGCATGGAGATGATGGCATGCGCAAGGGGAACATGAACGGAGTTACAAGTGATGATTTCAGGACTTTGAAGCCACCATAATGAGTGCGTGAAGCCTTGGACGAAATATACAAGATGCAACTTCATAAATTTTGTCCAGAGGCTATTATGGGTGCTGTGTCACCTTATTATTGGGCCAGACCCATGTAATTTCTAAATACTTGAGTATAGGCTGTTTTTAGAGTTCGTATGTGTGGGGAAACAAGAGTTAGGGTTTGTTTCGGACCCCTCCTCCAAGGGCCATGAAATTTCCCCCCTCTTTCTCCATATATACAGCCCTAGGGGTGTCGTTTAGACTTCGGGTTTTGTTTAGATTAAAGTTCGCCACAGCTGCAACTTCGCGTACTACGTTTGTGTTCAATGACCAAACAAAGGCGTCACAGAACCCAACCTTGATCAATAAAGCTTTCTTCTTATATTCGCAAATCCAGATTACAATCTTAGTTTCTTGCTTGTTCTTCGTTTGCATGTAGTAAACAGACCTTCGTGGTCAGGTTGATCCTGCTCCGGTGTGGTCAATAACCTCTCGGAGTTGCTTTAGTGATTGCTAAGGCATGACATCCTCGCATGTTCGTAGTCGGATCGTCAAAGTCGACTTCCTCCAAAATGATAGCCACCATCTCATCGAAATATGGGACACCTTTGCCTCTATCAAGTGGTATCAGATTTCTAGGTTGCTCGGTGAGATTTTATAGTTTTTCGTAGTTTAGATCGAGTATGTTCTTCATACCTACAGTCCACGAAATAGCCACACAAAAAATTAGGGTTAGTTCATCATATCCGAACCAATTTGAGCATTTGCATAATCTTTTTAGGGTTTTTGCTTTGTTGAATTTGCGGTTGCATCGTCGTGTCAAGTTGCTGGTCTTAGCGTCTAGTACTTTAGAGTTTCGAGTTCTATTCACAGGTTGTCACGTCGCTGCTGCCATATATCACCACTGCATCATCATCATCGCTGCTGCCATATACCACCACCGCATCAACTTCATCGCCGCTGCCATATACCACCACCACATATTCATCGCCAATCCGAGTCCATATACGCACCACCTATCCGCCGCCATCACGCCAATCCGAGTCCACCTGCAACATATATCCGCCACTAGTCTGAGTTACACCAGATTCATCGCTGCCACCAGTCCAAGTTCCACCAAATTCATCTTCGCCACCAGTCCTAGTGCGAGTCTAGTATTTTGTTACTTTGTTTTGGATTTCCGGATCACGCCATACTCCGAGTCGTGACAAAGTCGGACTACCCAACTTCTGTGCTACCTGCAGCAGAAAAATAGTTCTAGTTTAAAAAAACTAAGTCTGGTAAATTCTAGCTAGGCAGTTTTTAGACCATTTGTAGAATTTTTCGAAAAAAAATTGTTGCGTAGAAAAAAAAGAGGGAAAAGTGCAAAAAAGGAGAAAAAAGAGAGAAATATTCAGAGTGTGATCCTCCCTTGTTTACGTGTAGCGCCGTGATTTTGTTAGTGTTCTAGGCTCGTGTCTCTAGCACGGTCTAGCCTAGGACCAGCACAATATCGTCGTTGAGCGTTTATTCAACTTTGCATCTCTGAATTGATTATTGTTGACCCTTTTTGCTACCATATTATAAGTCTTCCCATCTCCACATACATCTACGTTGTGCTTTTGACTCTCCCTAGTAATCACTCTATCCAAGCTTTGAGAGTTTTGACTACAACGGTTGCCGTTCACCACCTGCTGCTGGGTAAGAACTGGTAAGAATTTGAAATTTGCTTGACGGATTTGTGACACCTCACCACCTCCATTTTCTAGTAGAGTGTAGGATCATATTCTTGTGTGTTTCTATTGCTGCTAACCATGGCAGGATCACAAGCCAATGAGACTGACTGCGAGAACATGACGAACAAAGAGTTACATGATAAGTTTTAGCAAATGATGAGTGGACAGGTGGAAGATGTGCTAAAAAGATTTGGAGAGGCCATGGAGAAGATAGATGGCATTGAGAAGGCATAATAGACAAAGCTCGATAACAAGTTTAATGAATGGCTCGCGCGTCTTCCACAACTACCGCCCGCTGCACCTGTCGCACCTATACAACAACAACAACAACAACAACAACAACAACAACAACAACATCGCCTTCCAAATCAAGTGGGACGAGCACAATGCGTTCCCCTTGAGCCCGGTCAAACTTCTGGTGCTGTTGTACCTACTGTTGATGCTTCTGTAGCTCCTGCTGCTACTGCAAAGGTGGAGGACCATTACGAGGATGAGGTTGATCGAAATCAGAACTATGTGCAACCACCAGCACCACCACCACCAGGTCGTCCTCATGCATATCATCACAACGGTAGGGTTGCACCACCACTTGAGGTACGAGATCATGACCATCTTCCTAAACTAAAATTGAATATTCCACCATTTGAGGGTAGATATGTTCCTGATATATATCTTACTTGGGAGTTAGAAACTGAACAACATTTTACATGTTTACAATATCCCGAGGAGAGACGTGTTCCTGCTGCTGTTTGTGCTTTCACTAGTTTTGCATGTGTTTGGTGGTTTGAACATTGTATATTATTATCCTATTCCAGCTACTTGGGCTGCTTTGAAAATTGCTATGCGTACTTGCTGGGTTCCACCATATTATCAACGTGAATTGCTTCAAAAATTGAGCGTTTGAGACAAGGAAAAAAATTATGTAGAAGAATATTATCAGGAATTACAAACTGGTATGATTAGATGTGGTATTGTTGAGGATAATGAAGCTATGCTTGCTTGTTTTATGGGTGGATTAAATAAAGAGATTTAGACCATTCTAGAGTATAAGGAATATAATAATATCACTCGTTTATTCCATCTTGCTTGCAAAGCTGAATGTCAAGTGCAGGATCGACAGGCATTTGCGCGAACTAACTTTTCTGTAGGTCGACCTTCATCATGGACACCGCGTACATCCTCTACTTCGACACGTTCTACTGCACCGTGTGACGCCCCCGATTCAATCGTACACTAATCATGCACGCAAATGTGTACGATCAAGATCAGGGACTCACGGGAAGATATCACAACACAACTCTACAAATAAAATAAGTCATACAAGCATCATAATACAAGCCAGGGGCCTCGAGGGCTCGAATACAAGTGCTCGATCATAGACGAGTCAGTGGAAGCAACAATATCTGAGTACAGACATAAGTTAAACAAGTTGCCATAAGATGGCTAGCACAAACTGGGATACAGATCGAAAGAGGCGCAGGCCTCCTGCCTGGGATCCTCCTAACTACTCTTGGTCGTCGTCAACGGGCTGCACGTAATAGTAGGCACCTCCAGTGTAGTAGTCGTCGTCGACGGTGGCGTCTGGCTCCAGGGCTCCAGCATCTGGTTGCGACAACCAGAAAGAAAGGAAAGGGGGAAAAAGGGGGGAGAAAGCAACCGTGAGTACTCATCCAAAGTACTCGCAAGCAAGGAACTATACTACATATGCATGGGTATATGTGTAAGAAGGCCATATCAGTGGACTGAACTGCAGAATGCCAGAATAAGAGGGGGATAGCTAGTCCTATCGAAGACTACGCTTCTGGCAGCCTCTGACTTGCAGCATGTAGAAGAGAGTAGACTGAAGTCCTCCAAGTAGCATCTCCAAGTAGCATCTCCAAATAGCATCTCCAAGTAGCATCTCCAGATAGCATCTCCAAGTAGCATCTCCAGATAGCATCTCCAAGTAGCAACGCATAGCATAATCCTACCCGGCGATCCTCTCCTCGTCGCCCTATAGAAAAGCGATCACCGGGTTGTCTGTGGAACTTGGAAGGGTGTGTTTTATTAAGTATCCAGTTCTAGTTGTCATAAGGTCAAGGTACAACTCCAAGTCGTCCTGTTACCGAAGATCACGGCTATTCGAATAGATTAACTTCCCTGCAGGGGTGCACCACATAGCCCAACACGCTCGATCCCATTTGGCCGGACACACTTTCCTGGGTCATGCCCGGCCGCGGAAGATCAACACGTCGCAGCCCCACCTAGGCTCAACGGAGAGGCCAGCACGCCGGTCTAAACCTAAGCGCGCAGGGGTCTGGGCCCATCGCCCTGAGCACACCTGCACGTTGCGTACGCGGCCGGTGAGCAGACCTAGCAACCTCCATTACAAAGGAAGTTGCGTTAACGCAGTCCAACCCGGCGCGCGCCGCTCAGTCGCTGACGTCTGAAGTGCTTCGGCTGATACCACGACGTCGGGATACCCATAACTACTCCCGCGTAGATGGTTAGTGCGTATAGGCTCGTAGCCAACTCAGATCAAATACCAAGATCTCGTTAAGCGTGTTAAGTATCCGCGAACGCCGAACAGGGCCAGGCCCACCTGTCTCCTAGGTGGTCTCAACCTGCCCTGTCGCTCCGCCACCAAGTAACAGTCGGGGGCCGTCGGGAACCCAGGCCCACCTCTCCCGGGATGGAGCCACCTGCCCCTTCAGCCCCCAACTCCGAACATTATCACAGGTAATGTAACAGTGTAAAGTATATAGTATATGCCCGTGATCACCTCCCGAAGTGATCACAGCCCAGTAGTATAGCATGGCAGACGGACAAGAGTGTAGGGCCACTGATGGAACGCTAGCATCCTATACTAAGCATTTAGGATTGCGGGTAAGGTATCAATGACTGTAGCAGCAATGACAGGCTATGCATCAGAATAGGATTAACGGAAAGCAGTAACATGCTACACTACTCTAATGCAAGCAGTATAGAGGAGAATAGGCGATATCTGGTGATCAAGGGGGGGGCTTGCCTGTTGCTCAGACAAGGAGGGGTCGTCGGTGACGTAGTCGTACTCGGTGGCATCAGCGTCGGTCTCGTAGTCTACCGGAGATAAGAGGGGGAAGAAACAATGAATACGGAGCAAACAAAGCATCACAAAATATAACAAGGCAATACGCGGTGTTCGGTGTGCCCTAACGCGGTAGTAGGTGATACCGGTGAGGGGGAAAAACATCCGGGAAAGTATCCCCGGTGTTTCACGTTTTCGGACAGAGGAGCCGGAGGGGGAAAGTTGCGTGTTTGCTATGCTAGGGATGCGTGGCGGACGAACGGGTTGCGTATCCGGATTTGTCTCGTCGTTCTGAGCAACTTTCATGTACAAAGTTTTTTCATCTGAGCTACGGTTTATTTTATATTAATTTTAAAAGACTTAATTTCATTTTTAGGATTTATTTAACTATTTAAATTCAATATTATCCGGAACAGTGCATGCTGACGTCAGCATGACGTCAGCAGTCAACAGAGGCGTTGACTGGTCAACTGACGTGTGGGTCCCATTCGTCATTGACTGATTAGTCTAATTAGGGTTTAATTAAACTATCTACTTGATTAGTTTAATTAAACATGGTTAATTAACTTAATTAATTCATTAACTATTTTAATTATTAATCAATTAATTTTTAATTAATTAATTAATTATTTATTTATTTTTATTTCATTTTTTTTATTGAAACGTTCTGGGGCTGGGGCCCCCATGTCATTGGCCCCAGGGGGCCTTGCGGTTTTCGGGCGCATGGCCGCGCGGTTGTCGCCCGAACGGGCGCGGGCGCAACGGTGCCCAGCACCCGCTCTTTCGGGCACACCACAGGGGCGGGCGGAGCCGGCAGATCACCGGAGCAAGGGGATTGGTGACCACGGCGGGGCTCGCCGGGCGCCAACCGGGCGGAGGACGAGGATTGCGACGGCGCACGGAACAGGGGCGGACGGAGGGAGGAGCGGGCTCGGCAGGGGCGCCGCTTCGACTGGAGCAGCGGCAGCGGCCAAGGGACGGCGCCGGCGTGGGCGCAGGGCGGCGACAGGGGGGCCGCGGGGTGCGGTGAGGGAGTGCGGTGAGCGGGCGCGGGGAGGGGCCCGAGGCGCGTGGGAGCGCGGCCAAGGCACGCACGAAGCGAAGCTCCGGCCATGGTGGCCTAACTCGGGCGGGGCTCCTAAGGGGAGGAACTCGAAGGGGAGAGGCGGGGAATCGGCAGAGGGGCTCACCATGAGCCTGTAGAGGTGCTAAGTGGGCTCGGGGGGGGGGGGGGCTCGACGACGCGGCACCGGCGACGAAGAGGACGGCGGCGATGGCGTTCGGTGATGGGTCGGCGAGGCGGGCGTCGGGGTCGCCTGGGTCGGCGGCAACGCGGCGTTGGCATCACGGCGAGAAGGAGGCCGATGACGGAGTGAGGCGGCATCGGGGACGGGCACCGATGTCGGGGCGCGAGGCGCAATCGTCGGGGGCGGATCCCCGATCCAGATCGAGGAGGAGTGGGAGGAGCGAAGGGGATGAGTGGGGGGGGTTTCGTGCGGGAGGAGTGGGGGGTTCGTGCGGGGCCACGGGGATGATCCCGATCCAGATCTGTATCGATGGGGGAAATGGGGGGGTGGTTGCCCTAGGGTTCGATCGGGGTGGGGGATATGGAGGAGGGGAGTGGGGCGCCGGCTGGGCCGGCCTGGCGGCCCGATGGCCTGCTGGGCCATGGTCCAGCGGGGGGGGGGGATCTTCTATTTCTTTTTTTTGTTTAACTGTTTATAACATTTTTCTTTTACGGTTTTAATTCATACTATTTTTGTTTTATGAAATATAATTCTAGCACCTAAATTAGTGGTAGTAATTATATTACTGCCACAATTATCCTTTTATTTATTAAAAGTAGTTTTCAATAATTTAATCATTTAAGTGACGATTAAATAAATAATTTAGCTATTGTTTCTATCATTTAGTGCATCTAAGCATTTTATAAAATTTTGGGTTCACCACCCTGATCATATATGATCTATTTGCTACACTTTGAACATTTTAGATTTGACTTTAGAAAACTTTTATCGTTTAACTTTATTTTAAGTTAGAATTCGAAAGGGACGTGATACACCGCAAGATTAAAAATAGTAACCATGATGACGTGGCATCATTATCGTGAGATTACTGTAGCCTAAGTATCCGAACGTCACACACCGACACCTCCATCAGCTGCCACCACCAACCATGATATAAGAAAGCAGGCACACCCACCACTATCTTCCAAGAGCACACCTTTTGGGCCTGCATAGAGCTCTTCTTCATCCATGACATCAACAAGCCAAACACGTGATATTACAAGTGAAGAACACAGTGGAGATGATTCTGATCATGAGACGCAATACATGGCTGCTGAAGATGCTGACAGGTATGAATGTTTAGTTGCTCAACGTGTTTTGAGTGTGCAGGTTACACAAGCTGAGTAAAATCAGAGGCATAATTTGTTCCATAGAAAGGGAGTTGTGAAGGAACATTCTGTTCGCGTCATCATAGATGGAGGGAGCTGCTACAACTTGGCTAGCATGGAGATGGTGGAGAAGCTATCCCTCACCACAAGACCACATCCACATCCTTACTACATCCAATGGTTCAACAACATCGGCAAGGTTAAGGTAACACGTACTGTTCGTGTCCATTTTAGTATCTCTACATATGCTGATTATGTTGATTGTGATGTGGTACCTATGCAAGCATGTTCCTTATTACTTGGTAGACCATGGCAATTCGATAAAAAATATGTACACCATGGTACAAACAATCAGTATACTCTTGTTCTAAGGACAAAAATATTACTTTGCTTCCTATGACTCCTAATTCCATTTTGAAAGATGATATTAATAGAGCTAATAAAGTAAAATAGGAGAAAAATGAGAGTGAAAATCAGATTGTGGAAAAAGAATTTGAGAAACAAATGAACCTAATAATAAACCATCTAGTGTTGCTTCTGAAATTAAATTGAAAAGTGCATGTTTACTTGCCACCAAATCTGATATTGATGATCTAGATTTCAGCAAATCTGTTTGCTATGCATTTGTGTGCAAAGAGGCATTATTTTCATTCGAGGATGTGCCTTCCTCTTTGCCCCCTACTGTTACTAACATTTTGCAGGAGTTCACTGATGTCTTTCCACAAGACGTGCCACCGGGATTACCACCTATTTGTGGGATTGAGCATCAGATTGACTTAATTTCCGGTGCTTTGCTACCCAACCGTGCAGCATACCATACCAATCCAGAGGAGACGAAGGAGATTATGCGTCAAATCCAGGAGCTGCTCGACAAAGGTTATATTTGCGAATCCCTTAGTTCTTGTGTTGTTCCTGTTATTCTAGTGCCGAAAAAGGATGGTACATCGCGTATGTGTGTTGATTGTAGATGAATTAATAATATTACTATTCGTTATCATCATCCTATTCCTAGGCTAGATGAATTGAGTGGCTCTATAATATTCTCCAAAGTTGATTTGCGTAGTGGATACCATCAAATTCGTATGAAATTGGGAGATGAATGGAAAATTGTATTTAAAACTGAGTTTGGTTTATATGAGTGGTTAGTCATGCCTTTTGGGTTAACTAATGCACCTACGTAGCTAGAAATCCTTCGTTGCTACCTCTTGAGCATGCATTGGTTTTCCCTTCAAGAGGAAAGGGTGATGCAACAAGGTAGCATAAGTATTTCCCTCAGTTTTTCAGAACCAAGGTATCAATCCAGTAGGAGGCAATGCACAAGTCACCTAGTACCTGCACAAACAATCAAGAACCTTGCAACCAACACAATAAAGGGGTTGTCAATCCCTTCACGGTCAATCGCAAAAGTGAGATCTAATAAAGATAGTAAGATAAATATTTTTGGTATTTTTGTTGTATGGATTGGAAAGTAAGATTGCAAAATAGTAAGCGAGATGCAATGTAAATAAAAGAGATGCAACATAATAAGAATGAGACCCGGGGGCCATAGGTTTGACTAGTGGCTTCTCTCAATATAGCATGTATTACGGTGGGTGAACAAATTACTACCGAGCAATTGATAGAGAAGCGCATAGTTATGAAGGTATCTAAGGCAATGATCATAAATATATGCATCACATCTGTGTCAAGTAGATCGAAACGATTCTGCATCTACTACTATTACTCCACACATCGACCGCTATCCAACATGCGTCTAGAGTATTAAGTTCATAAGAACAGTGTAACGCATTAAGCAAGATGACATGATGGAGAGGGATAGACTCAAGCAATATGATATAAACCCCATCTTTTTATCCTCGATGGCAACAATACAATACGAGCCTTGCTGCCCCTACTGTTACCGGGAAAGGACAGCGCAAGATTGAACCCAAAGCTAAGCACTTCTCCTAATGCAAGAAATATCAATCTAGTAGGCCAAACTAAACCGATAATTCGAAGAGACTTGCAAAGATATCAAATCATGCATATAAGAATTCAGAGAAGAACCAAATAATATTCATATATAATCTTGTTCATAAACCCACAATTCATCGGATCTCGGCAAACACACCGCAAAAGAGTATTACATCGAATAGATCTCTAAGAACACCGAGCTGAACTTTGTATTGAGAATCAAAGAGAGAGAAGAAGCCATCTAGCTAATAACTATGGACCCGAAGGTCTGTGGTAAACAACTCATGCTTCATCGGAGTGGCTATGGTGTTGATGTGGAAGCCCTCCGTGATCGATTCCCCATCCGGTAGATCGCTGGAAGAGGCCCCAAGATGGGATCTCATAGGCACAGAAGGTTGCGGCGGTGGAAAAGTGGTTTCGTGGCTCTCTGGGATCGATCTAGGGTATAAGAGTATATATAGGCGGAAGAAGTATGTCGGTGGAGCTACGAGGGGCCCATGAGGGTGGGGGGAGCGCCAACCCCCCTGGGCGCGCCCTCCGTCCTCGTGGCATTCCAGACTTCAACTCCAAGTCTTCTGGTTTGCTTTCAGTCCAAGAAAGATCATCGCGAAGGTTTCATTCCGTTTGCATTTCGTTTGGTATTCCTTTTCTGCGAAACTCTAAAATAGGCAAAAAAGGAAATTGGCACTAGGCCTCCGGTTAATAGGTTAGTCCCGAAAATAATATAAAAGAGCATATTAAAGCCAATTAAACATCCAAAATAGATAATATAATAGCATGGAACAATAAAAAATTATAGATACATTGGAGACGTATCAAGCATCCCCAAGCTTAATTCCTCCTTGTCCTCGAGTAGGTAAATGATAAAAACAGAATTTTTGATGTGGAATGGACCTATCATAATTATCAATGTAATTTTCTTTATTGTGGGATGAATTTTCAGATCCGAAAGATTCAAGACAAAAGTTTAATATTGACATAAAAATAATAATACTTCAAGCATACTAATAAAGCAATCATGTCTTCTCAAAATAACATGGCCAAAGAAATTTATCCCTACAAAATTATATAGTCTGGCTATGCTCTATCTTCATCACACAAAATATTTAAATCATGCACAACCCCGATGACAAGCCAAGCAATTGTTTCATACTTTTGATGTTCTCAAACTTTTTCAATCTTCAAGTAAAATACATGAGTGTGAGCCATGGACATAGCACTATAGGTGGAATAGAATGGTGGTTGTGGAGAAGACAAAAAGGAGAAGATAGTCTCACATCAACTAGGCGTATCAACGGGTTGTGGAGAGGTCCCGAAGCTCCGACGCGTCGACCGTCGAGGGGAAGAAGAAGACGGACTGCATCCGTTGCACCGACAGCGCGCACTCCGGTGGCTCCATAGCCCCAACATCCTTGGCCACCCCCTTGCCCCTAGAGGATTTTGGCGCCATGGTGGCTGAAGGAGGAGGGTGGAGCGGAGGGCGGCAGAAGCACAACGGCGGCGGGTGGAGGCGAAGCTTGGAGAAGAAGAGGGAGATAGGCGGAGGTTTCCGAGATTGGGGTTGCGCGAAGGGTAAAAGGAACAGAGCGCCCACGGTTATCCCTCTTTATGGGGAAGCCGCGGGTCGTGCCACCCATTTACCATGATGTGACGCCTGTGTGTGGAAACCGCCCCACGCATGCCGCCCATGTCAGGCACGCCCCACCACCCCGCGCCGCGCGCGGGGGTCGTGGGAAGCACAGCGCACGAAAAACCTTACCGTGGTAAAAACCGCCCCGCCTGCCCACACACCGTTTTGGGCCTGACCCAACAACGTGTCGCGCCTATGTGTGGCCCAGGCCCGGGGGCTCCTGTCGGTGTACAAAAATAGGGGCACATTTTTGTACCCGTTTACCTGTGCACAGGCAGTCAGAGCCGCGCCTGTGACCACACCGAGCACAGCAAGGGAGGTAAGCCTAGGTAATATCAAAGCCCAAGAAGAAGCAAAGCAACGACAAGGACCAAGGCCACAAAGATCAGATGGGCAAAGCAGGTTTCCCCGGCAAGGACCCTTGCCGGGGCGGCCTCAGCGGCCCAGGCAAGACCCTTGCCGGGGCAACTCGCCCACGCCAGCCGAGCGAGCAACCCTCAAGCCCACCAACACTTGACAAATGCATTGGACAGGGCTCGGGAGGCACCCCTGTGCTGGCATGCGGATCTTCGTGAAGACAAAGAAAAGTCAAGGTCAAATGAGGATAGGAAGGCAGCCATCCTCACCGAAGAAACCCACAAGACACCCCGAAAGATCCATGCCGGGGACGCCTACACGCCACGGAAAGACCCTTGCCGGGCCACCCGGCAAGGCCCTCGCCAAGCGCACTAGCAGGGCCACCGTCATGCCCACACCAGCCAAGTCTCCGCCGCCGTTTGCATGCAGCTGCCGACCCAACCAGCTGCTAGGCACCTGCGTGGCGACATGCAGCCCTTCGTGGAGACTCCACAAACGTGCCACCTCAGCTGCCTGCCTACCTACATGGCACCGCATGCATTGCTGGCCAGGGCGCATGTCGAAGCTTGGAGGAGCGGCGACGGACGGGACATGCCTCGCCCCCGCCCCCGATAAAGTGGAGGGACACCTAAGCCTCGCATTTAATGCACTTTGTCTTGTAATACCAGGATAACCTCGCAACACTGTTGCCTTTCCACCTCATGTGTGCCACTGTGGCAACCCCTTTTTCTATAAAAGGAGGCCCAAGGCGACGAGGGGAGGGATTCGGCTTTTTGGAGCTCGTCACACCCCTTAGCTACTTCAAGAACTCAGAATACATCCACCAAAGCAGGACTAGGGTTTTATGCATCCTCGTGGCCCGAACCTGGATAAACGAACCGCATGCTCTCTGTTAGACCCGCTCTTCTCTCAACCCCGCGCCCCGCAACCGCAGTAGGGATTCTTGTGATCCCATAGGTGTCGTTTCCACCTTGTCCAGGCGGGCGCGGTGGAGCGCCTGGAGCTTCCGGAAGCTGGCGCCCATGGCATGGAGGAGCCACCCTTCCTGCGAACCACCGCCACCGACGATTGGCTCGTCAACGAGTTCGAGCCCGGCGGCGGCAAGCACCTCATCGTCGAACACCTCTCCTTCAACAGGTGTCCTGGTGCTCGACGCGCCTGGAAGGTGAACGAACAAGTCATCCCTCACCCTCAGGTACTTGCCGGAGCCGGAAGCAGCAGAGGAGGAAGGCCAGTCACCAGCCTCCTCCTCTGTCTCCCCGGCAAGCCCCTTGCCGGCCTCCTCAGCGGTAGCCTTGTCGGTCTCCTTGGAAGGCCCCCCGGCGGCCTCCTCGGCAGCGTCCTTGGCGGCATCCTCGGCGGCGACCTTCTCGGTGTCCTCCCCGGCGGCCTTGGCGACACCCTCGATGGCGGTGTCCACATCCTCTGGGTCCACCAAGGAGGAATATGGGCACCAAAGACAGGGGTGAGGCAAAGCCAAGACCAAGAGCCGGAAAGAAGAAGAAGCAGGGACGAAATGGCGAACGACTTACCGATGCCGGCACCCGGCTGGGAAACGGAAGTCCCCTCTTCGCAAACATTCGGCGTCGAGGCAAAGCCACTGGCGCCCAAGTTCTCTTCCTCCTCCTCCACGTGTGTGGGCCCAGTGCTTGGCGCCCTTGTCGGGGACGTTCCTTGGGGCGGCGTGGTCGATGGGGGCGGCGTGTTGAGAGTAGCCCCCTGTGGATCCTCCTGCTGCCGCTCCCCTCCTGCACATCTGGCAAGGTCAGCACCAAAGTGTCGCGCCCCTGACACATGTCGAAGAGAGAAGAATGATGAACTTACGCTGGGGGCTTTGACGGGGGCTGCTGTCCGGGCTGCTCAATACCACCAAGGGCGCCCTCGAAGTACTAGCCAGGGGCTGGCCACCCACCGAGACCTTGGCCCTTTTTGCTCCCTGGGCCAGTGTCTCCGAATCTCTGCAAAGATGAAGACAAGTCAAGATTAGTAACCCAGGTTGGGGAGGCCGAGATAACAGGGAGGAACTGGATGCTTACTCATCGTCCTCCTCCTCCTCTGCTGTCTTCCGCTGCCTCCTCGGACCGAGGGATCCATAATCAAAGGTGATCCATGTGCCGATGTTCGCCGGAGGAGGGGAGGGAGGCGGCGTCTGGGCACGCTTGGATGAAGAAGGAGCGGCCATCTTCTTCTTCACCGCGACCTTCGCCGGCTCCTTCGCCGCCGCGGCCCTCGTGTGGGGCTGGGACCCCTTTGAGGTCTGCTGCGGCTGCAAAGCCCTACGAGGCCAGACCGGCTCGCCGGAACTAGCGCGCCACAAGACCCGCCCCCTCCACATAGGTAGCGTCGGATCAGCGGTCTCGGCCTCCTCCGACGATGACTCGCCGGTCACATCCTCGACCAGAGGAGCCTTGGTGCCGGCGCTGCTGGCTTCCCCGGCTGCCGCCGCCCACCGGACGAGCTCCTCCACCTCCGCAGCCATCGCGGCCTCGTCCTCCACACCACCGATGTTGCCGGCCTCCCTGGCAAGCAGTGCCTCCATCGCCCTGGTGGCGATGTAGTCCAGCTCCACCTAGGTTGTGTCCATGACACGCAGTTTCTCGGTATCGGCATCGACGTACCCCTCGTGCAAGGTGTCAAAGAACTGCTACACTTCGACGTCCTCCGTCTCCTTCCAGCTCTGGTCGGGGCATGCGCATTGCAATCCGGCATCATGGCAATGATCTCGGACCGACGCGAATTGTTGCACAACGGGACCACCCCCGTTGGTAGCTTGAACAACGGCCCCTTGAGGACCTTGCCGGCCTTTGTGGTGACCCTCACAACCTTGCCGGTCCGGTCAATCTCGCCGTCGCAGCCCATGTCAAGCTGGAAGAGCCGCTGGCAGAAATGGGCGTGCGCCAGCACCGTAAAGTTATGGTCGAGGCCAGGGCGGAGTCGCATGATGTCTGCGGGGTTCGTGAAGAGCCAGGCTAGCCTCCCCTTGTTATGCAACAGAGCAATCCGGCGGCGGATGAAATCCGCCCCGATCATTTCAAGGGTGAGCCCGACCTGGGTAAGCCGGAGAATCTTGGTGGTGGCAACCATGAGTCTCCCATCGGCAGCATAAACGGCGCTCCAATCACTGCTGTGAACCGGTGGCACCCAGCGAATTTTGTAGAAGGCCGGCGGGTCCTTCTCTTCAATCCAGCACCACCAGCCCCGCCATTCCTCCCACCTCTCCTTCTTGGCGCCGTCCGAGTACACCCCCTTGGATCTTGGGATCCAAGTGACGCAACCAGAGATGGCACCCCCCGGCTGGATCCGAGGGAAGAAATAGTGGCGGAAGGGTGCCGTGCTGGGGTGTACTCTGGCAAAGCCCTCGCAAAGGTGCGCAAAAAGGGCCATGCACGCCACCGCATTCGGAGTAAAATCCAAGAGACGGGAGCCGAAGGTGTGGATGATGTCGCTGAAGAAATCGGAGAAGGGAGGACAGAGCCCGCAAGAAAGGTAATCAACGAAGAAGAGGTCCCGAAGCTCTGACGCGTCAACCGTCGAGGGGAAGAAGAAGGCGGACTGCATCCGTTGCCCCGACAGCGCGCACTCCGGCGGCTCCATAGCCCCAGCATCCTTGGCCACCCCCTTGCCCCTGGTGGATTTTGGCGCCATGGTGGATGAAGGAGGAGGGAGCAGCGGAGGGTGGCAGAAGCATAATGGCGGCGGGCGGAGGCGAAGCTTGGAGAAGAAGAGGGAGACAGGCGGAGGTTTCTGAGATTGCGGTCGCGCGAAGGGTAAAAGGAACAGTGCGCCCGCGGTTATCCCTCTTTTTGTGGAAGCCGCGGGTCGCCCCGCCTGAGGGAGTCCGGGATTAGGGGGTCTCCGGACAGCCGGACTCTATCCTTCGGCCGGACTATTGGACTATGAAGATACTAAATTGAAGACTTCGTCTCGTGTCCGGATGGGACTCTAATTGGCGTGGAAGGCAAGCTAGGCAGTACGGATATGGATATCTCCTCCTTTGTAACCGACCTTGTGTAACCCTAACCCTCTCTGGTGTCTATATAAATCGGAGGGTTTTAGTCCGTAGGACACAATAACATACAACCATACCATAGGCTAGCTTCTAGGGTTTAGCCTCTCCGATCTCGTGGTAGATCAACTCTTGTAATACTCATATCATCAAAAATAAATCAAGCAGGACATAGGGTTTTACCTCCATCAAGAGGGCCCGAACCTGGGTAAAACATCATGTCCCCTGCCTCCTGTTACCATCCGCCTTAGATGCACAGTTCGGGACCCCCTACCCGAGATCCGTCGGTTTTGACACCGACATTGGTGCTTTCATTGAGAGTTCCTCTGTGTCGTCGCCGTTAGGCTTGATGGATCCTTTTATCATCGATAGCGATGCAGTCCAGGGTGAGACTTTTCTCCCCGGACAGATCTTTGTGTTCGATGGCTTCGCACTGCAGGCCAACTTGCTTGGCCATCTGGAGAAGATTGAAAGTTACGCCCCTGGCCACCAGGTCAGGTTTGGAAGCTTAAACTATACGACCGATATCCGCGGAGACTTGATCTTCGGCGGATTCGATCCTCTGCCTTGTGCATCACGCGGTCACGATGAGTACGATTTAGCTCTACCATCAGACAATGTTCGGGAGACCGCACCGGCAGCTGCTCCGACCCTCAATTCGGAGCCAGTTGCGCCGTCCATGGATGGGTGGATGGACCCCTCCACGGAGGCCTTACCCTCAGCGGCGATCGAGCCGAACATCGACCCTACCCTGCACGAGAGCTGTGTTGTCAGACTGCCGGATCCTTCTCCGGCCACGGACTCTGAACCACCTGCGCCCGTTCCTATCGAATCCGATTGGGCACCGATCATAGAGTTTACCTCCGCGGATATTTTTCAGCACTCGCCCTTTTCCTACATACTGAACTCATTAAGGTAGCGCTCCTTGTTAGGAGGATCCTGGCCGAACTATGTCCGGCAGGATCGGGATGCGGATGACGAAGAAATTCGCGGCCCACCCACCACCCACTTAGTAGCCACTATCAACGACTTAACCGACATGCTCGACTTCGACTCCGAAGACATCGACGGTATGGATGACGATGCAGGAGACAAAGAGGAACCACTGCCCACAGGGCACTGGACAACCACCTCATCATACGATATATACATGGTGGACACACCCAATGAAGCAAATGGCGACGAGACAGCGGAGGATGACCCCTCCAAGAAGCAACCCAAGCGCCAACGTCAACGGCGCCGCTCTAAGTCTCGCCAAAGCAAAAGTGGTGATACCGACACAGGAGATAATAACACTCCAGATAGTGCTGAAGATGGCAACAATCCCCTCCAGCACGATCAAGGACAGGAGGATGGAGAGGCCAGCTCTCCAGAGAGAGCGGCAGATGGAGAGGCGGAGGATGATAATTACATGCCCCCCCTCCAAAGACGAGGCAAGCCTCGATGATGACGAATTCGTCGTGCCGGAGGATCCCGTCAAACAAGAGCGCTTCAAGCGTCGGCTTATAGCCACGGCAAATAGCCTTAAGAAGAAGCAGCACCAGCTTCAAGCTGATCAAGATCTGCTAGCTGACAGATGGACTGAAGTCCTAGTGGCCGAGGAATATAAACTCAAACGCACCTCCAAGAGTTACACAAAATATAGGTTGCTACCCCGACTAGAGGAAGAAGCATATGACGCGGCTGACCGGCCACCTCGTGGCCGTGACAGAGAGGCATTCCAGCCAAAAGCTCAGCCTGCACCCCGATGCCATTCAAATAAAAAGGCATGGGGAAATATGCCAGACCTGTGAAACGTATTGGAGTACAAAGAAAAACATGCAAGATCGATCTACGGATCACGAGGGTGCGCCACTACGCGAGACGATAATCATCACGCCGGACACAGTAAAAGTAAATCCGGCCGGGCCGAGCATAGCGGGAAAGACTCATTGGAGTTGCGTCGCGATATAGCCCAGTACAGAGGCACCACACACCCCTTATGCTTCACAGACAAAGTAACGGATCATCAAATCCCAGAGGGTTTCAAACACGTAAATATAGAATCATACGACGGCACAACAGATCCTGCGGTATGGATCGAGGATTTCCTCCTGCATATCAACATGGCACATGGTGATGATCTACACGCCATTAAATACCTCCCACTCAAACTCAAAGGACCAGCTCGGCATTGGCTCAATAGCTTGCCAGCAGAGTCCATTGGCTGTTGGGAAGATTTGGAAGCCGCATTCCTCGACAACTTTCAGGGCACTTATGTACGACCACCAGATGTCGATGACTTGAGGCACATAATTCAGCAGCCAAAGGAATCGGCCAGGCAATTCTGAACACGGTTCCTAACAAAGAAAACTCAAATTGTCGATTGTCCGGATGCAGAGGCTCTAGCAGCTTTCAAGCACAACATCCGCAACGAGTGGCTATCCCGGCACCTTGCTCAGGAAATGTCGAAATCTATGGCAGCCCTCACGACACTCATGACCCGCTTTTGTGTGGGAGAAGACAGCTGGCTGGCTCGCAGTAACAACATATCAAAGAACCATGGTACTTCGGATACCAAGGACGGCAGTAGTAGGTCATGTTGCAACAAACATTAGCGCCGCATTAATAGCGACAATATCGAGGATACGGCAGTCAATGCCGGATTCAAAGGCTCTAAACCCGGCCAGCGGAAAAAGCCATTCAAACGAAGCACTCTGGGCCCGTCCAGTTTGGACCGTATACTCGATCGCTCGTGTCAAATACATGGCACCCCAGACAAGCCAGCCAACCACACCAACATGGATTGTTGGGTGTTGAAGCAAGCCGGCAAGTTAATTGCCGAAAACAAAGATAAGGGGCCACATAGCGATGACGAGGAGGAGCCCCGGCAGCCGAATACCGGAGGATAGAAGAGGTTCCCCCCACAAGTGCGGATAGTGAACATGATATATGCAACCCACATCCCCAAGAGGGAGCGGAAGCGTGCGCTCAGGGACATATATGCGTTGGAGCCAGTCGCCCCAAAGTTCAACCCATGGTCCTCCTGTCCGATCACCTTCGATCGCAGGGACCACCCCACTAGTATCCGTCATAGCAGATTCGCCACACTGGTCCTAGACCCAATCATTGACGGATTTCACCTCACTCGAGTCCTTATGGATGGCGGCAGCAGCCTGAACCTGCTTTATCAGGACACAGTGCGAAAAATGGGTATAGACCCCTCAAGGATCAAACCCACAAAAACGACCTTTAAAGGCGTCATACCAGGTGTAGAGGCCCATTGCACAGGCTCAGTCACACTAGAAGTGGTCTTCGGATCCCCGGATAACTTCCAAAGCGAAGAGTTAATCTTCGATATAGTCCCGTTCCGCAGTGGTTATCATGCACTGCTCGGGCGAACCGCATTCGCAATATTCAATGCGGTACCGCATTATGCATACCTCAACCTCAAGATGCCAGGACCACGGGGGGTCATTACAGTTAATGGAAACACAGAGCGCTCTCTCCGAATGGAGGAGCACACTGCGGCCCTTGCAGCGGAAGCGCAAAGCAGCCTCTTAAGGCAATCCACTAGTTCGGCGTTTAAGGACCCGGACACCTTCAAGCGCGCCCGGAGTAATCGACAACAGGACCGCCTGGCATGTTCCGAGCTCGCATAGCAATGCGGCCCCCACCCCGGTCCCAGCCAAACGGCGAAACCCGTGCCACACGTACATAATTACGCATTAAAAATACCATGGGCATAGGCGGGGAAGGGGGCACGACTACGACACGCCCCAAGACGCGGCTTAAACCGCACTAGGGGCTTCGCGCTTTGTTATTTTTCTCTCTTTCAGGACATTAATCCCTGGAAACCTTGTCCGGCAGCATGATTGCCGAACACATGATGCAGCAACCAAGGAGGCAGCAAGGTACATCACACCACGGAACTCCCAGGTGGATTATGATAACGAGTGAAATACTTGCTTTAATATTACTCCTCAGCTTGCCCTTGGAGGGGACATAGTCCTATTTTTTGCTTATCGCACTACCTATATCATTCTGCTCTAACGCACATTTTTTAATAAACAATGCATTGCATTGAGGCTTTTATTGCATTCTTATTTTTTATACATATATGTTCGTTCGTGACATCCAGCACCCGTACACTCTGGTACGGCGAATACGCTAGGGGCTTCACAGTACCCCACAATACGACGTGAGAAGTCCAGACACTTTCAATAGTGCAGCACCCCGAACTTATAGCATTATATGCATCAGCTCTGAATCATGTTTGGATCAATAGTTGGGTTTGCCCGGCTCCCATGTTTAGGTACCTTACGTTCCGCTATATCGGCTAAGGTAGCACTGGGAGAACTACTGCGGTTGTGCCCCGGTTCTGCTGGGCTAAGCACCTCAGTAGAGAAAGCTAAAACTGACTGTCATGATAATTAAGGCGAGAGACTGGTCGCTGTTCCAAAGGTTTTTCGAGTCCTTAAAGACTTATGCCGCTTAGAGCGAGGAATCGGCCCTGTCCGGTTTAAGGCGTGTATCGCGCCCCAGATTCGGCCTTCCGAATACTAGGGGCTTCATAGAAATTTAAAATTATAGAATTCTATGGCTAAGTGAGAGTGATAACGCATTATAGTCCAATTGCCTTGTTCGTTGTGCTGAGCACCTCCCTCGAAGGACCCAAAAATGGGAACAAGAGTGCTCAGGTTCATCCCGAACACCCCAGCACTCGTGGCATGGGGGCAGAAGCCGACGACTAGCCATCTCTCACATATGATAAACAGCCGAACAGATGGTAATATTTTAAATTCAAACAAGCGTTGCATAGCGCATATGAACAAGTTTTCATAAATACATGATTACACGAGCGAATTTACTCGAATATTATATCTTTCGTACACTCGTCCACTACGAGACGAGAACCCTTCAGGACACCCTCATAGTACATCTCGGGGTGGCGATGCTCCTTGCCCTCCGGCGGCCCTTCCTTAATCAGCTTCACGGCGTCCAGCTTGGCCCATTGCACCTTCACACGGGCGAAAGCCCGGCGTGCACCTTCGATGCAGACAGACCGCTTGACGACTCCCAGCCGTGGGCAGGCATCCACAAGCCGCCTCACCAGGCCGAAGTAGCTGTTCGGAAGGGCGTCGCCAGGCCACAGCCGGACTATAAAGCCCTTCATGGCCTGTTCGGCCGCCTTGTGTAGCTCGACCAGCTGCTTTAGCTGGTCGCTCATAGGCACCGGGTGATCGGACCCAGTATATTGGGCCCAGAACAACTTCTCCGTTGAGCTTCCCTCCTCGGCTTGGTAAAACGTTGCGGCATCCGACACGTTGCGAGGCAAATCTGCGAATGCTCTTGGAGAGCTCCGGATTCGGGTAAGTAACAAGTAATTTACTTTCACATGCTTGCTTTGCATATAGAATGCCTTACTCTCCGCTATCTTCTTCATCGCATCAATCTCCTGGAGGGCCTTTTGGGCTTCGGCCTTGGCACTCTTTGTGCTCTCGAGGGCCGCGGCAAGCTCAGACTCTCGCGCCTTCAAGTCAAGCTCCAACGCCTCGTGCTTCGTCACGACAGCGTGGAGCTCTTGCTGCACCTCGCCCACCCATGCCTCGTGCCTTTTCCGCTCGGTGCGCTCCTTGGCCGCTTTGTTTTCGGCCTCGGATAGCGCTTGCTTCAGGGTCGCCACCTCGGTCGTGGCCCCTGGCAAATTTACGATGATCCTGTCATTTTGCAATCGCATTCTTTTTATACATATCCATAGACTAGGTACTACTTACCTTTGTTCTCCTCGAGCTGCCTCTTGGCAAGGCCGAGCTCGTCCTTGGACCCTTTAAGGTCCTGCTTCAGTGCGGCGACCTCCGCAGTCAGTGCGGCAGATGCCAGCAGCGAAGCCTGCATACACATATTGACATACTTATATTAGACTCCTGCGCTATTGTTTGATCCTCTGTTCGGCTTTTCTTTGTGAACACCGAACAGAGCATCAGGGGCTACTATCTATGCGGTAATATTTTTCCCCATATTCCAAAAACTTACCTCAAAGCCTGTTAGAAGGCTGGCACAGGCTTCAGTCAGTCCGCTCTTGGCGGACTGAACCTTCTGGACCACGGCACTCATAATAGTGCGGTGCTCTTCGTCGATGGAAGCATTGCGAAGCGCTCCCAGCAGATTGTCCGGTGCCTCTGGATGGACAGGGGTCACCGACGCAGGCGTCTTGCCCCTTATGGAAGAAAGTCGCCTGCCCGAGTCCGTAACCACTAGGGGTTCCGGCGCGGTGTTCGGCTGAGGACTGAACTAGGAGCCCTTGGGAGCCTTGCTCCCTCTGCTCCCGGAGTCCGTAAGGTCGCCTTGAGGCGCCTCTAGGACTGTCTCCCCTCGACCTGGTGCCTCTTGATACAATACCTCAGCGTTGTCCATAGGGCAAGGGGAGGTGGCGGTCGGAAGTGGGTCGCTATCCATATCCAACGAGCCCAAGGAGCCGTCCGACGATACGTCGATATGGGCTCATGGCGGTCTGCATAGTCGTAATTTGGCGTTAGGAGAGGCAGTGCGACAAAGGTATGCTATGAGTTACTCTGGCATCCGAATACTTACGACTTCACGAGGGGCTTGGCCCTGAGTAGCCACTCGTCTTCGCCTTCAGCGGCGGTGGTGGAGAAGTCCGGAAGGAGTGTCCTTGCCTTCTTGGACCCTCGCCCCCCAGTTGGGGCGGCCTTCCTTTTCTTGTCTCCCCCGACTGGAGGGGGAGCATCTTCATCTTCCTCCTCGTCTTCGGGGGAGGAGTGCGTCGTGCAGTTATCGGACGATAAGTCCGATCACGCCTGGCGTCAGGAACTCTTTCGGGTTCCCTTGGCCTTCTTGGTCTTCTTCGGCACCTTGTAAGGAGCCGGAGGCAGCATCTCCGTCAGGAGAGCGTCCGTAGTGTCTTCGGGCAGAGGGGCCGGACAGTTAATCTGCCCCGATGTCTCCAGCCAGTCCTGTCAAAGGCATGGAGATCAGACCCCGCACATGGTTAAGCTAGGGGAAATAGATATCCTACCAGAAGTATGGAACTCACCGAATGCGCTCGGCGCTTCGCGCTTAACCCGCGGTCCTCGGTGAGAGAGGGAGGGACCTCTGCGCCCTTGAACAACACCTTCCAGACGTCCTTGTGCGTCGTGTCGAAGAGCTCCCTCAGAGTCTGGTGTTGGGCCGGGTCGAACTCCCACTAGTTGAAGTCACGTTGTTGGCACGGGAGGATCCGGCGGACGAGCATGACCTGGACTATGTTGACAAGCTTGAGCTTCTTGCTTGCCATGTTCAGGATACATTTCTGGAGTCCGTCCAGCTCCACCAATGAACCCCACGACAAGCCCTTCTCTTTCCAGGAAGTGAGCCGTGTGGGCAATCCGAATCAAAACTTGGGGGTTAGCCACCCATTTGGTGTCATGCGGCTCGGTGATGTAGAACCACGCCGATTGCCACCCCTTTATGGTCTCCACGAAGGAGCCTTTGAGCCATATAACATTGGGCATCTTGCCCACCATGGCTCCACCGCATTCTGCTTGTTGGCCGCCCACCACCTTCGGCTTGATATTGAAGGTCTTCAGCCATAGACCAAAGTGGGGGCGGATGTGGAGAAAGGCCTCACAGACGACGATGAATGCCGAAATGTTGAGGATGAAGTTCGGGGCCAGATCATGAAAGTCTAGCCCGTAGTATAACATGAGACCACGGAAGAATGGATGAAGGGGGAAACCCAATCCGCGGAGGAAGTGGTGGAGGAAAACTACCCTCTCATGAGGTTCCGGGGTAGGGACGATCTGCCCCACAGCGGGCAGCCGATGCGCAATATTCACGACTAAGTATCCGGCTCCGCGCAGCTTTTTGATGTGTCCCACCGTAACGGAGGAAGCCATCCATTTGCCTCCCTCTCCAGACATGATTGGAGAAGGTTGAGGGGAAGGATGTGGACTTGGGCGTTGGAGCTCGAGTGCGCAAGAATGGATGAGCGAGGAGGAAGAAGGCGAGGGTAGAAAAGGTGAGACCTTGTCCCTTTATAAGGGCGGACTAAACTATGCACCTCCACTAGCCTGGTAAAACTCGCTTATCCACCAAGTGCCGTAGTTGATGGCGCGGTTGGGTTACCCATGTCCGTATTGATGAGAATCCCGTAATAAGGGGAACACGATCTCTGCTTTGACAAGACGTGTCAAGAAACTGCCTCGCGTTGTGTGAGAGGCTAGTTAAAGGAAACGGTTCGAATAATTACCAGGCCATGGCATAATGTCATGTTGCCAAAACGTGTCAGCAGATTACATTTGTGGAAATATTATTCTCTCTACGGTGGTATGTGGAAATTATTTTGCAGGGTCGGACACTATCCTTGTATTCAAATTCTTCCATGATGTATTCGGAGGAGGAACCCGCCTTGCAATGCCGAAGACAATACTGCGCGCCGAACTCATCGTTGTTGAAGCCTAGTTCAGGGGCTACTGAGGGAGTATGGGATTAGGGGGTCTCTGGACAGCCGGACTTTATCCTTCAGCCGGACTATTGGACTATGAAGATACTAAATTGAAGACTTCGTCTCATGTCTGGATGGGACTCTACTTGGCGTGGAAGGCAAGCTAGGCAGTACGGATATGGATATCTCCTCCTTTGTAACCGACCTTGTGTAACCCTAACCCTCTCTGGTGTTTATATAAACCGGAGGGTTTTAGTCCGTAGGACACAATAACATACAACCATACCATAGGCTAGCGTCTAGGGTTTAGCCTCTCCGATCTCGTGGTAGATCAACTCTTGTAATACTCATATCATCAAAAATAAATCAAGCAGGACGTAGGGTTTTACCTCCATCAAGAGGGCCCGAACCTGGGTAAAACATCGTGTCCCCTACCTCCTGTTACCATCCGCCTTAGACACACAGTTCGGGACCCTCTACCCGAGATCCGCCGGTTTTGACACCAACACCGCCCATTTACCACGATGTGACGCCTGCGTGTGGAAACCGCCCCACGCATGCCGCCCACATCACGCACGCTCCTCACCCCGCGCCGCACGCACAGGTCGTGGGAAGCACAACGCGCAACCTTACCGCGGTAAAAACCGCCCCGCGTGCCCGCGCACCATTTTGGGCCTGACCCAACAACATGTCGCGCTTATGTGTGGCCCAGGCCCGGGGGCTCCTGTCGGTGTACAAAAATAGGGGCACATTTTTGTACCCCTTTACCTGTGCACTGGCAGTCAGTGCCACGCCCGTGACCACACCGAGCAGAGCAAGGGACGTAAGCCAAGGTAAGATCGAAGCCCAAGACGAAGAAAAGCAACAACAAGGACCAAGGCCACAAAGATCAGATGGGTAAAGAAGGTTTCCCCGGCAAGGACCCTTGCCGGGACGGCCTCAGCGGCGCCGGCAAGACCCTTGCCGGGGCAACTCGCCCACGCCAGCCGAGCGAGCCACCCTCGAGCCCACCAACACTCGACCAATGCATTGGACAGGGCTTGGGAGGCACCTCTGTGCTGGCATGCAGATCTTCGTGAAGACAAAGAAAAGTCAAGGTCAAATGAGGATAGGAAGGCAACCATCCTCACCGAAGAAACCCACAAGACCCCCAAAAAGATCCTTGCCGGGGATGCCTGCTGATGAGGACATCAATACCATTGTTACACCCACAACCCCTGCTGTTATACATACTGGACCAATTACTAGAGCTCACGCATGCCAATTGAATTATCAGGTACTTTCGTTTCTTGGTAACGATTCTAATGTTCATGAGAATATGATGCTGCCTAAATTGGATATATTTGTTTTGCTTACAAATGAGGGGCCTAGCTTGGACAAGAAAGATGAACCATGGAGCAAGTTCAAGCATGGAGATGATTGCATGCGCAAGGGGAACAAGAACGGAGTTACAAGTGATGATTCCAGGACTTTAAAGCCACCATAATGAGTGCATGTAGCCGTGGACGAAATATACAAGATGCCACTTCATAAATTTCGTCCAGAGGCTATTCTAGGTGTTGTGTCACCTTATTATTGGGCCAGGCCCATGTATTTTCGAAATACTTAAGTATGGGCTATTTTTAGAGTCCGTATGTGTGGGGAAACAAGAGTTAGGGTTTGTTTCGGACCCCTCCACCAAGGGCCATGAAATTCCCCCTCTCTCCTCTATATATACAACACTTAGGGCATCGTTTAGACTTTGAGTTTTGTTTAGATTAAAAGTTTGCCATAGCTACAACTTCGCGTACTTCGTTTGTGTCCAACGACCAGACCAAGACGTCACAGAACCCCACCTTCATCAATAAAGCTTTCCTCTTATATTCGCAATATTCAGATTGCAATTTCAATTTCTTGCTTGTTCTCCGTTGCTTGCAGGAAATAGACCCTCGTGGTCAGGTTGATCGTGCTACAGCATGGTCAATAACCTCTCGGAGTTGGTTTAGCAATTGCTAAGGCGCGGCGTCCTCGCACGTTCTTAGTCGGATCGTCAAAGTCGACTTCTACCAAAACGATAGCCAACATCTCATCAAAAGATCAGGCCCCTCGCCTCTATCACCTGCACGCCACGGAAAGACCCTTGCCGGACCACCCGGTAAGGCCCTCGCCAAGCGCACCAGCAGGGCCACCGTCAGGCCCACACCAGCCAAGTCTCCGCCGCCGTTCGCATGCAGCTGCCGACCCAACCAGCTGGGCAGGCACCTGCGTGGTGACATGCAGCCCTTCGTGGAGACTCAACCACCACGCCACCTTAGCTGCCTGCCTACCTACATGGCACCGCATGCATCGCTGGCCAGTGCGCGTGTTGAAGCTTGGAGGAGCGGCGACGGACGGGACGGGCCTCGCCCCTGCCCTCGTTAAAGTGGAGGGACACCTAAGCATCACATTTAATGCGCTTTGTCCTGTAATACCAGGATAACCTCGCAATACTGTTGCATTTCCACCTCCTGTGTGCCACTGTGGCAACCCCTTTTTCTATAAAAGGAGGCCCAAGGCGACGAGGGGGCGGATTCGGCTTTTTGGAGCTCGTTACACCCTGTAGCTAGTTCGAGGACTTAGAATACATACACCAAAGCAGGACTAGGGTTTTACGCATCCTCGCGGCCCGGACCTGGATAAACGAACCGCGTGCTCTCTGTTAGACCCGCTCTTCTCTCAACCCCGCGCCCCGCAACCGCAGTAGGGATTCTTGTGATCCAACAAGTGTCGTTTCCCATCGACACTACTATTACTCCATACATCAACCTCTATCTAGCATGCATCTAGAGTATTAAGTTCATAAGAACATAATAATGCATTAAGCAAGATGACATGATGTAGAGGGATAAACTCAAGCAATATGATATAAACCCCATCTTTTTATCCTCCATGGCAACAATAAAATACGTGCCTTGCTGCCCCTACTGTCATTGGGAAAGGACACCGCAAGATTGAACCCAAAGCTCAGCACTTCTCCCATTGCCAGAAAGATCAATCTAGTAGGCCAAACTAAACCGATAATTCGAAGAGACTTGCAAAGATATCAAATCATGCATATAAGAATTTAGAGAAGAACCAAATAATATACATAGATAATCTTGTTCATAAACCCACAATTCATTGGATCTCGGCAAATACACCGCAAAAGAGTATTGCATCGAATAGATCTCCAAGAACATCTAGGAGAACTTTGTATTGAGAATCAAAGAGAGAGAAGAAGCCATCTAGCTAATAACTATGGACCCGAAGGTCTGTGGTGCAGAGCATCCCAAGATCATCCCCATGGACCTACCTACGTCTCCCATGACACCACTTGGACCAATGACAAGAGCACGAGCCAAGGCTATCGAAGATAAGGTGAACTCGCTCCTCTCCGAACTACCACTTTCTATGCATGAGACAAGGCTACTACCTCAAGCGAAAACCACATGTGTGATCAGGTACTTGGAGGAGAGCCATGGATCAGCTATGCCCAATGGACAAGACAGTGAGGACACCAAGCTCAATGGACAAGAAGAAGGACTGCTCAAAACTCCCAGGCACCGGACCACCGATGAACCCTGGACGTCCGATGAACTCCAGGGTCCGGACGACCGGCCCCCTTCGGATGACCGGCAGTACCACTCCCGAGCCAAAACGCCGTATTTCCGAAGACCTCCAGACGATCGATGCCCCAGACATCCGACCCCGACCGGACGTTCGACCGAAGCACACCCGAGCCGAATCTATGGACGCCCGACGAGCACCGGACGTCTGGACCCTCGCGAGCCTCCAGACGACCGGTAGCTTCCGGACGTCCGATGCTTGTGTGCTATTCTCGTGTTGGGCCGAATCCCATGTACCCCTTCAACCTCTAAGACTATATATAGACCCCCACCTCCTCTTTTCTAGGGTTAGCGTTGTGATAGCTCATATTAGAGATAGAGCCTCGCTCATCCACATCGGATCTACTCCACGAGAGAGACCAGGGCCCCTCTACGAAGAAGATCCCCTTGGATTCAAGACCCCCTTTTTGGGTGGCCCCATCAAGACCTCCTTTGGAGAAGAACCGGTTACCGTGTATCGTCCCTTGTTGATCGTGGATCATGTATCTCCTTTTGTGTTCATGGATCTAGCACATGTTTGATCATACTTGTTGGTTTGAGTGTTTCTCTTGTGTTCCCCTTTGTGATTTCCCCTCGTGTTTCCCCTCGTGCTCTTCGTGTTCCTTGCAGGATCCGCTCCTTTCGTGAAAGATCGGCCATCTAGGGTTCCACACTACATCATCTTGGTATCAGAGCCACGTTGATCACGATTTCGTAGCCTTCCCGTTGTGTTTTCTAGCCTTGTTTTGTTGATTTTGTCCCTAATTCGAAAACTCCCCCACAAAAATAGCCCCAAATTGTTTTTTTGTGATTTGTTGGTGTGACGAAATTTTGTTGGATTTGATCCGTGGATTTTCTTTGCGTTGAGTGGATCTAGCTTTCCCCCTTCATCCCCACCTTTTCCATCCACAAAATTGCCCAGATTCGACATATCATTGGTGCATATCATCTCTTGTGTCACAAAGTATCATCGCATACTCAATTGATATCTTGGTTCATGAAGCATCGCAGGAGAAAATAACTCAAACACAAAGAGCCAAACAAGCTTTTAAGCAAAAGGGAAAGATAATCAAAGATCTTTTTGTTGGGGAACGTAGTAATTTCAAAAAAAATCCTACGCACACACAAGATCATGGTGATGCATAGCAACAAGAAGGGAGAGTGTCGTCTACGTACCCTCGTAGACCGTAAGCGGAAGCATTATGACAACGCGGTTGATGTAGTCGTACGTCTTCACGATCGATCGATCATCAATACCGAACGTACGACACCTCCGCGTTCAGCACACGTTCAGCTCGATGACGTCCCGTGAACTCATGATCCAGTAGAGCTTTCGGGAAGAGCTTCGTCAGCACGACGGCATGGTGACGGTGTTGATGAAGCTACTGACGCAGGGCTTCACCTACGCACCGCTACGATATGACCGACGTGGATTATGGTGGAGGGGGGCACCGCACAGGGCTAAGAGATCAATGATCAACTTGTGTGTTCTAGGGTGCCTCCCTGCCCCTGTATATAAAGGAGCAAGGGGGAGGCCGGCCGGTCCCTGTAGGGCGCGCCAGGAGGAGGAATACTCCTCCTAGTAGGATTAGGACTCCGCTTTCCAACTCCTACTAGGAGGAGGAAAGGAAGGAGGAAGGGAAGAAGGAAGAAGAGGGAGGAAAGGAGGAAAGGGGGCCCGGACCCCTAGTCCAATTCGGTTTGGGCTAGGGGGCCACGCGCCCTGCCTCCTCTCTTCCACCACTTGGCCCATGAGGCCCAATACTTCTTCCCCGTATTCCCGTAACTCCCCGATACTCTGAAAAATACCCGAATCACTCGAAACCTTTTCGATGTCCGAATATAGTAATCCAATGTATCGATCTTTACGTCTCAACCATTTCAAGACTCCTCGTCATGTCCCCGATCTCATATGGGACTCCGAACTACCTTCGGTACATCAACTCACATAAACTCATAATACCGATCGTCACCGAACGTTAAGCGTGCGGACCCTACGGGTTCGAGAACTATGTAGACATGACCGAGACACGTCTCCGGTCAATAACCAATAGCGGAACCTGGATGTTCATATTGTATCCTACATATTCTACGAAGATCTTTATTGATCAAACCGCATAACAACATACGTTGTTCCCTTTGCCATCGGTATGTTACTTGCCCGAGATTCGATCGTCGATATCTCAATACCTAGTTCAATCTCATTACCGGCAAGTCTCTTTACTCGTTCCGTAATCCATCATCCCGCAACTGACTCATTAGTTACATTGCTTGCAAGGCTTATAGTGATGTGCATTACCGAGAGGGCCCAGAGATACCTCTCCGACAATCGGAGTGACAAATCCTAATCTCGATCTATGCCAACTCAACAAGTATCATCGGAGACACCTGTAGAGCACCTTTATAATCACCCAGTTATGTTGTGACGTTTGGTAGCACACAAAGTGTTCCTCCGGTATTCGAGATTTGCATAATCTCATAGTCATAGGAATATGTATAAGTCATGAAGAAAGCAATAGCAGCAAACTAAATGATGAAGTGCTAAGCTAACGGAATGGGTCATGTCAATCACATCATTCTCTAATGATGTGATCCCGTTAATGAAATGACAACTCATGTCTATGGTTAGGAAACATAACCATCATTGATTCAACGAGCTAGTCAAGTAGAGGCAAACTAGTGACACTCTGTTTGTCTATGTATTCACACATGTATTATGTTTCCGGTTAATACAATTCTAGCATGAATAATAAACATTTATCATGAAATAAGGAAATAAATAGTAACTTTATTATTGCCTCTAGGGAATATTTCCTTCACTTTTAAGCAAGAACCATAGCATCATACAACATTAAGATTGTCACACTAGATCATCTTGGATCATATCATCGGCATACCATACATAGAACATACTTGGGATAGAAGTTGTTGCATTTTTGCTTAGTAGGTTGTGCACAAGTCTTCGTATCCGCCTATTGTGCAATCGTGCTAGCGTCTCTCTAGTGTTGTGCAACCAGATCATTTTCGTGGATTCCACATTTTGGCTCATCCTTGGTTGCATGACCCCATTCATCTCTTTGCGTGTGTGTTTCCGTGTACCATATTTTGCTATTGGTCCACTTGTTGCTTTGCAAACTTGCGAATCTTTTCCAACATTATTGAAGCTCACTAACAATTGCATCAAATTTTGTGCCACCATCCTAACCGAGCTCCACCATAAGCTTTTACTTGTCTAGGTGTGAGAAACTGACAAGAATTGGTACCAATTGTGCTATTTCCTTGTTCCACATTGGAGTGATCTTTGATCCATCTTCAAAAACGGTTAAGGTACATTTGGTATACGTTCTTCTCTTTCTCCCACTCACATATTTCCCTTGGAAAGATGGATAGGCCAAGTACTTCTACCAACCCACTCTTAATCGGGCAAGACAACGACATGAAATCCTACGTCACAAAGAGCCACCTCTTTGGTGCACAACGTGCTTTGCATCAAGAGCAACAAGAAATGAGCGAACACATCGAGAACCTCGCCACCGACTTGCGACTCTCCGAGCAATGTATAAGAGACTACTTTGACCACAACCTCGACGACCACAAGCAAGAGAATGATGCAAGAATGGACGAGATTCGTGCTTTTTTGCTCAACCGCTCTTCTTCCACTTCGTCCTCATCATGATGGAGCCGCTCAAGTCGGCACTCCGACTACACCATCTCCATCTCAAGTACACCGACATCGAACACTCTTCGTCGTGCTGCGCACCAAGATCGTCAAGCCAACCGCAACCCTCTACACGACAACAACTCCCAAGAACAACGACATTGTCAAAAACAAGCTAACTTTGCGCAAGCACGAGAACGACAACGAAAACGCCAACACGAAGAGGAAGAGCGAGCGCGACTACACCAAGAAGAACAAGATGCCAAAGCACAATGTCAAGAACAAAAATTGCGAGAAGCTCAAGCACTTGAGGCGCAACAAGCCCTCCGAGGATCAAGTCGAGCCGTAGCCAACCGAGGTCGACAAGCTCGTGCGAATAAAGAAGCGCTCCATGATGAAGTTCACGAACGAATATATCAAGCTCGCGTGCAACATCAAGCTCGACAAGTCCCTCCACAAGCTCGCCAAGAACATCAAGTTCAACAAGAGCAACAAGACATTGGAAATCTTCCACAACAAGAGCAAGGTGTGAGAGACGATCCTCCTCATCAAGGACGTCATCATCCCCGTCCCGAACACAATGAAGAGCAACGCTACGGCAAGCTAAAGTTCACCATGCCCAAGTTCAATGGAAGCAATGATCCCGAAGAGTACCTTTCATGGGCATTGAAGGTCGACAAAATCTTCCATTTGCACAACTATGAAGAAGAGAAGAAGATCGCGATGGCATCCCTTGAGTTCCAAGACTATGTCCTCGTTTGGTGGGAAAAGGTCATTGAGCGTCGAGAGGCAAAAGGTGAACCACCCATCACTACTTGGGCGCAAATGAAGGATGTCATGAGACCACGCTTCGTGCCAACCTACTACAACCGCGACCTCTTCAAGAAACTCCAACTCCTCAAGAAAGGAACCAAGAGCGTTGAAGAGTACTAAAAGGAAATGGAGATTGCAATGATACGAGCCAATGTCACGGAAGATGATGACCAAACTATGGCACGTTTCTTGAATGGACTCAATCACCCTATCAAGAAGATCGTCGACTTCCAACCATACTCAAACCTCATCGAGCTAGTGCATCAAGCTACCAAAGCGGAATGTCAAGTGCAAGATGACTTCAAGTATGCCAAGTTCTCATCCAAGTCCTATGGTTTCTCCAACACCCAAGCTTCAATGACTCCAACACCGTCTACCTCAACCAAGCCTTCTACAAGCAACATCGACAAGTCGAGTTACAAGAAAACTTCGACAACTACAAGTCATCATCCTACTACAAGTGATAGAGGCAAAGGTGTCCCGATGTTTTGATGAGATGGTGACTATCGTTTTTTGTGGGAGTCAACCTTGATGATCCGACTACGAATGTGCGAGACATCACGCCTTAGCAATCGCTAAACCAACTTCCGAGGGGTTATTGACCATGCCAGAGCACGATCAACCTGACCACAAGGATCTGTTTCCTGTGAGCAAACAAAGAACAATCAAGAAACAGAGATTGCAATCTGGATATTGCGAATATAAGATGAAAGTTTTATTGATCAAGGTGGGGTTCTGTTTCGTCTTGGTCTGGCTGTTGAACACAAACGAAGGACGCGAAGTTGCAGCTATGGCAAACTTTTAATCTAAACAAAACCTAAAGTCTAAACGATGCACTAAGGGCTGTATATATGGAGGAGAGAGGGGGGGATTTCATGGACCTTGGAGGAGGGGTCCGAAACCAACCCTAACTCTTGTTTCCACGCATACGGACTCTAAAAACTTCCTATAATCAAGTATTTTGAAATTACATGGGCCTGGCCCAAAAATAAGGTGACGCGGCACCTAGAATGGCCTCTGGACGAAATTTATGAAGTGGCATCTTGTATATTTCGTCCAAGGCTTCATGCACTCATTATGGTGGCTTCGAAGTCCTGAAATCATCATTTGTAACTCCGTTCTTGTTCCCCTTGTGCATGCCATCATCTCCATGCTTGAACTTGCTCCAAGGTTCATCTTTCTTGTCCAAGCTAGGCCCTTCATTTGTAAGCAAAACAAATGTATCCAATTTAGGCAGCATCATATTATCATGAACATTAGAATTGTTACCTAGAAATGAAAGTACCTGATAATTCAATTGGCGTGCGTGAGCTCTAGTTATTGGTCCAGTATGTATAGCAGCAGGGGTTGTGGGTGTAACAATGGTATTTATGTCCTCATCAACAAGCAACTTCAAGCCGAGAGCTTCACCATCATCGACCCAAACCGATGAGACCGTCAAGACAAGTTCCTTCAAATGCTTCACATGCGGAGGCCGAGGCCACAAGTCCTTTGAGTGTACCAACAAGCGGACCATGATCCTCAACAAAGATGGTACATACGACTACATGAGTGAAGGAGAAACGGAAGCACTTGAGCAAATCGCCATGCACCGGCAAGTGAACGATGAAGAGGAACAAGTATTTTGTGATGAAGATTCACGTCCCGCTCCCGTTGTCTCCAAGGTCTTGGTCCTTCAACATCACCAAGAAGAAGACCGCCACATATTCCATACCAAGGCCGGCATCAATGGAAGGTTCGTCAAGGTCACCATCAATGGAGGGAGTTGTCATAACTTAGAAAGTGAAGAACTTTGCTCCAAGCTCCACTTGCCCAAGACGAAGCACCCACATCCCTACAAAGTTCAATGGCTAAGCGACTCCGGAACCATCCAAGTCGAGCATAGAGTGCAAGTCTCCTTCAAAATCGGAGCTTACGAAGACACTTTGGAGTGTGATGTCGTTCCAATGACTGTTTGACACCTTCTTCTTGGACGACCATGGCAATTTGATAGAGGTGTCATCCACAATGGCCAGCCGAATCACTACATCTTCAAAATGAAGGGAAAGGAGTACACACTTTGTCCCATGTCTCCAAGCCAAGTGATCGCCGACAAGCAAGCCACCCATCATGGACATAATAGTGAGAGAGCGAACCACCAAAAAGAGAGTGAGCGCCACAAGCCGAAATTGAGTGTCTCCATGATGAGAGAAAATAAGAACCTAGTTCTATTTGCCACCAAACGTGAGATAAGAGAAGTGTGCGAGAACCCATCTATTGTGATACACTATATCCTTTTGGGCAAGGACGAGGCACCAAAAGCTAACACCTCTCACACTCTACCTTTAGTGTTGTCTTTTCGTTTGCAGGAATTCCAAGATGTTTTCCCCGACGAGCTACCTCCGGGTCTACCTCCACTACGAGGCATCGAGCACCGCATCGACCTCATCCCCAGAGCACCATTTCCAAACAAAGCTTCCTACCGCGTCAACCCCGAAGAAGCCAAAGAAATACAAAGCTCCTTGTGCCGTACCGGTGATTCTTGTGCCAAAAAGAGATGGTAGTTTTTGCATGTGTTCCGATTGTAGACCTATCAATGCTATCACCGTTCGCTATAGGTACACCATTCCACTCCTTGATGATATGCTTGATGAACTTAGCGGTGCCACTATCTTTTCCAAAATTGATCTTAAAAGTGGTTACTATGAAATCCGCATACAAGAGGGTGATGAATGGAAGACCTCTTTCAAAACAAAGTTTGGCTTGTATGAGTGGTTAGTCATGCCTATGGGTTTATCGGAAGCACCGGGTACTTTCATGCATCTTATGCATCATGTGTTTCGCCCTTACATTGGTGAGTTTGTTATGGTCTACTTAAACGATATCCTTGCTTTTAGCAAATCTATCAAAGATCATGTCACCCATGTCCGCACCATGTTGCAAACTCTTCGAAAAGAGCATCTATATGCTAACATGGAAAAATGCCTTTTTGGCATTGATAAGCTTGTTTTCTTGGGGTTTGTTGTGTCCTCTCAGGGTGTTCATGTTGATTATTCTAAGATCAATGCTATTCAAACTTGGCCCCAACCAACCAACTTGCAACAAGTGCATAGCTTCCTTGGTTTAGTCAGTTTCTATCGTAGATTTGTGAAGGACTTTAGCACCATTGCTTCACCTTTGCATGCTTTGAGCAAGAAGAATGCACCCTTTGTTTGGGGACCATCACAAGATTCCGCATTCAATGAGATTAAGAATTTTCTTACTCATGCTCCTGTGCTTGCATTACCCAACTTTGACCAACCCTTTGAGATTCATTGTGATGCTAGTGGTAATGGCATAGGAGGTGTGTAAACGCAAGAGAAGCACCCCATAGCTTACTTTAGTGAAAAACTTTCCGGAGCGCAACTCAATTACCCCATCTATGAAAAAGAGCTTTATGCTTTAGTGTGAGTTTTTAATGAATGGGAACATTATCTTCGCCCTCATGAATTTATCATTCATACGATCATGAAACGCTTAAATACCTTAAGGGTCAAACTAAGTTGAACAAGCGTCATGCTAAATGGAGTGAATTCATTGAGTCTTTTCCTTATGTCATCAAGTACATTAAAGGTAAGGAAAATGTTGTGGCGTATGCTCTTTCCGGCATATGCATGCTTGTTACTCAATTTTAATGGGATGTCATTGGCTTTGAGCACATAAAAGACTTATATGCGCATGATCCTACTTTTGCTATTCCTTATGCCAAGTGTTTGACGCATACCTCTTGGGATCGTTATTACATCAAAGAAGGAAATCTTATGAGAGCTAACAAACTTTGCATCCCCAAGTATTCTCTTCATTTGTTGCTTTTGCAGGAATCTCATGGAGGACTAATGGGACATTTTGGACGCGACAACACTTTCCCTACGCTCTCCAAGAACTATTATTGGCCCAAAATGTTTCGCGACGTCAACCGCTTCAGAAACCGATGCTCTACATGTACCAAAGCTAAGTCTAAAGCTCAATCCCATGGCCTTTATATGCCTCTCCCAATTCCATATCAACCATGGGAAGATATTAGCATGCCTTTTGTACTGGGATTGCCTAGAACTAGAAATGGGAAGGATTCGATATTTGTTGTTGTGGACCGATTCTCTAATCTGGCACATTTCATTCCTTGCAACAAAATAGACGATGCTTCACATGTTGCCAATCTCTTTTGTAGGGAAATACTCTGTCTAGAGGGAGTGCCAAAGACGATAGTCTCGGACCGCGACGTCAAGTTCCTAAGCTACTTTTGGAAAACCTTATGCGCCAAGCTCGGAATCAAGCTACTCTTCTCCACAGCTTACCACCCACAAACTGACGGCCAAACAGAGGTGACCAACCGCACACTCGCCTCTCTACTTCGCGTGCTAATAAAGAAGAACATCAAGGAGTGGGAGGAGTGTCTACCTATCGCCGAGTTCGCCTACAACCGCGCAAGACACTCAACTACCGGCTAGTCCCCTTTTGGGGTCGTCTACGGATTCAACCCATTGTCAACATTGGACATTCTTCCTCTACCACTCCAAGAGCGCATCAATATGGACGCAAGTGCACGTGTGAACCATCTCAAGAAGGTGCATGAAGGTACAAGGCACACCATCGAGCACCCAGTACAACGACTTGCGACCAAGCTCAACATCAACAAGCACCCCATGGTATTCAACATTGGTGATCTTGTGTGGCTAAATCTTCGCAAGGACTGCTTCCCTACCGAACGCAAGTCCAAACTCCTACCACGAGCGGATGGACCCTTCAAGGTGCTTGCACGCTACAACAACCAACACGAAAAGTACAACATGAGCGACGTCTTCAATGTCAAGGATCTCTCGCGTTACCATGGTGATGAAGAATTCGATCCGAGGTTGGATATTTCCCAAGGGAGGGGAGATGATGTAGAGCATCCCAAGATCATCCCCATGGACCTACCTACGTCTCCCACGACACCACTTGGACCAATGACAAGAGCACGAGCCAAGGCTATCGAAGATAAGGTGAACCTGCTCCTCTCCGAACTACCACTTTCTATGCATGAGACATTGCTAATACCTCAAGAGGAAACCCTAGGTGTGATCAGGTACTTGGAGGACAGCCACGGATTAGCTATGCCCAACGGACAAGACGGTGAGGACACCAAGCTCAATGGACAAGAAGAAGGACTACTCGAAACTCCTAGGCACAGGACCACCGGCGAACCCCGTACGTCCGACGAACTCCAGGCTCCGGACAACCGGCCCCCTCTGGATGACTGGAGCTACCACTCCCGAGCCAAAACGCTAGAGTTCCGAAGACCGTCGGATGACCGATGCCCCAGACATCCGACCCCGACCGGACATCCGACAGAAGCACACCCGAGCCGAATTTACGGATGCCTGACGAGCATCGGACGTCCGGACCGTCGCGAGCCTCCTGATGACCGGTAGCTTCCGGACGTCTGACGCCTGTGTGATGATCTCGTGTTGGGCTGAAGCCCATGTACCCCTTCGAACTCAAATACTATATATAGACCCCCACCTCCTCTTTTCTAGGGTTAGCGTTGTGATAACTCATATTAGAGATAGAGCCCCGCTCATCCACATCGGATCTACTCCACGAGGGAGACCGCGGCCCCTCTACGGAGAAGATCCCCTTGGATTCAAGAACCCCTTTTTGGGTGGCCCCATCAAGACCTCCTTTGGAGAAGAACCAGTTACCGTGTATCATCCCTTCTTGATCGTGGATCATGTATCTCCTTTTTTGTTCATGGATCTAGCACATGTATGATCATACTTGTTGGTTTGAGTGTTTATCTTGTGTTCCCCTTTGTAATTTCCCCTCGTGTTTCCCCTCGTGCTCTTCGTGTTCCTCACGAGATCCTCTTCTTTCATGAAAGATCGGCCATCTAGGGTTCCACCCTACATCACTATGGTGTTGATGTAGAATCCCTCTGTGATCGATTCCCCCTCCGGCATATCACTTGAAGAGGCCCCAAGATGGGATCTCACAGGTACAGAAGGTTGCTGCGTGGAAAAGTGGTTTTGTGGCTCTCTGGGATCGATCTAGGGTATAAGAGTATATATAGGCGGAAGAAGTACGTCGGTGGAGCTACGAGGGACCCACGAGGGTGGGGGCGCACCCTCCTGCCTCGTGGCCGCCTGGTGGCGTTCCAGACTTCAACTCCAAGTCTTCTGGTTTTCTTTCGGTCCAAGAAAGATCATCGCGAAGGTTTCATTCCGTTTGGATTCCGTTTGGTATTCCTTTTCTGCGAAACTCTAGAATAGGCAAAAAAACAGAAACTGGCACTAGGCCTCCGGTTAATAGGTTAGTCCCAAAAATAATATAAAAGAGCATATTAAAGCCCATTAAACATCCAAAATAGATAATATAATAGCGTGGAACAATCAAAAATTATAGATACGTTGGAGACGTATCACTCATCATAAAGTTTTATAGGGGTAGAAACTTCCAATTCAAGCTTTTCTTCAAAAGATTTCATCATAGCATCAACGATATGTTTAGTAAAAGCTTTGTTTTGATTATAAGCATGAGGACAATTCAACATGGATTGCAACAAGGAAATACAATCTATTAAACAACAATTATCATAATTAAATTCCTTGAAATCCAAAGGAGTCGGTTCATCACTACTTAAAGTTTTGACCCCTCCAATCCCACTTTTATGAAATTTTTGCATCTAGATCTAAAAACTCTGAATCATTGGGACGTATTTTATTTAATGTTGACTCATCTCCAGTCCCATTTTTATCAAGATTTATATTGGAAATAAAGATTCTATAGGAGTCACATCAATCACTGTAAGATCTTCATCATTATTTTCACAAAAACTAGAAGAATAAGCTTTTACCAATCTCGCTTAGCACACATCTTAGCGGTTCTTTATTTGCACTCATCAATGGAGATTATCATAGCCTTTAGAGATCCATTGATACCCTGCTTGGGTGGAATAGATCTAATTTTCAAAGGATCAACATCAATAGAAATTCTTTCCACGTTCCAAGCCAAATTATCAATCTTAAGCAATTTTTCTTCAACCAAAGCATTGAAATTCTTTTGCGAACTCATAAATTCTTTAATAGTATTCTCAAAATCAGAGGTCATCTTCTTATAATTTCCATAGGAATTTTTGTAGGAATTACCATAATTATTAGAGGAATTACTAGGACACGTCATAGGAAAATTAGCTCTATATATACGCGTTATTACCAAAATTGTTCCTACCAACAAAATTCACATCCATTGATTCATTATTATATTAAATCAAGTAGACAAATGCATATCATTAGGATCAATAGGAGCACTCTTGGTAGAAAATAGTTTCATAAGTTCATCCATCTTTCCACTCAAAATATTAATCTCTTTAATCGCATGCACTTTTTTACTAGTGGAAGATCTTTCGGTATGCCATCGAGAATAGTTAACCATAATATTATCTAGGATTTTAGTATCTTATCCTAAAGTAATTTCCATAAAAGTACCTCCTGCGGTCGAATCTAAAAGATTTCTAGAAGCAAAATTCAATCCGGCATAAAAAATTTGTATAATCATTCACAAATTCAAACCACGAGTAGGGCAATTTTGTATCATCAATTTCATCATATCCCAAGATTGTGCACCATGTTCATGATCAAGTTGCCTAAAATTCATAATATTGTTCCTAAGGGAGATGATCTTAGCGGGAGGAAAATACTTAGAAATAAAACCATCTTTACACTTATTCCATGAATCAATACTATTTTTAGGCAAAGATGAAAACCAAGTTTTAGCATGATGTCTAAGTGAAAACGGAAATAGCTTCAATTTAACAATACCATTATCCACATTATTCTTTTGCATATCACACAACTCAACGAAATTATTAAGATGGGACGCGGCATCTTCACTTGGAAGGCTGGAAAATTGATCTTACATAACAAGATTCGGCAAAGCAGCATTAATTTCATAAGAATTCACACTAGTGGCGGGAGCAATCGGAGTACTAATAAAATCATTGTTGTTAGTATTGGAAAAATCACACAGTTTGGTATTCTCTTGAGCCATCATGAAAAAGCAAGCAATCTAACACACGAGCACACAAAAAGCAACTGAAAAGACGAACAGAAGAAGGGCGAAAGAAAAGGCAAATCTTTTCAAAAATCATTTTAGAAGTGGGGGAGAGGAAAACAAGAGGCAAATGGCGAATAATGTAATCCAAGAGATGAAAGTTCAATGATGGGTACGTGGTATGTCTTGACTTGGCGTAGATCTCCCCGGTAACGGCGCCAAAAATTCTTCCTGCTACTTCATGAGCTTGCGTTCGTTTTTCCCTTGAAGAGGAAAGAGTGATGTAGCAAAGTAGAGATAAATATTTCCCGCAGTTAGAGAATCATGGTATCAATCGAGTAGGAGAAGAACGCACAAATCACCAATATCTGCACAAACAATCAAACACTTGCACCCAACGCGATAAAGTGGTTGTCAATCCCTTCATGGTCACTTGCAAAGGTGAGATCTGATAGAGATAGATAAAACTAAACAAAAGATAAAGTAAATATTTTTGGGTTTTTTGGTTTATAGATCTGTAAATAAAAGATTGCAAAATTGTAGATCGGAAAATTGTATGATGGAAAATAGGCCCGGGGGACATAGGTTTCACTAGAGGCTTCTCTCAAGATAGCAAATAATACGGTGGGTGAACAAATTACTCTCGAGCAATTGATAAAAAAGCACAAAGTTATGACGATATCCGAGGCAATGACTATGAAATATAGGCATCATGTCCGTGTCAAGTAGACTGACTCCTGCCTGCATCTACTACTATTACTCCACACATCGGCTGACTCCTGCCTGCATCTAGCGTATTAATTTCTTGAAGAGCAGAGTAACGCTTTAAGTAAGATGACATGATGTAGAGGAATAAACTCAAGCAATATGATGTAAACACCATCTTTTTATCGTCGATCGCAACAATACAATATGTGCCTCACTGCCCCTAATGTCACTGAGTGAGGACACCGCAAGATTGAATCCAAAGATAAGCACTTCTCCCATTGCAAGAAAAACCAATCTAGTTGGCGAAACCAAACCGATTGTTCGAAGAGAATTACGAAGATATCAAATCATGCATAAGAGAATTTAGAGAAAATTCAAATAATATTCATAGATAAGCTGATCATAAATCCACAATTCATTGGATCTCGACAAAGACACCGCAAAAGAAGATTACATTGGATAGATCTCCAAGAACATCGAGGAGAACATGGTATTGAGAATAAAGGAGAGAGAAGAAGCCATATAACTACTAGCTATTGACTCGTAGGTCCGTTGTAAACTACTCACGCTTCATCAGAAGGGCAATAGAGTTGATGTACAAGCCCTATGTGATCGAATCCCCCACCAATGGGATGCCAGAAAAGGCCCCTAGATGGGATCTCACGGAAACAAAAGGTTGCGGCGGTAGAAAAGTTTTTCCGTGGGTACTTCTGGTGGTTTGGTAATATATGTAAATCTATTGGAGGAAGATCTAGGTCAGGGTGTCACCAAGGGGCCCACAAGGTAGGGGGCGCGTCCTACCCCCTGTGCGTGCCCTCCACCCTTGTGACCACCTCGTGGCTCTTCTGACTTGCACTCCAAGTCTCCTGGGTGTCTTTTGGTCCAAGAAAAGTCATCGTGAAGGTTTTATTCCGTTTGAACTCTGTTTGGTATTTGCTACCTCTTGAGCACTGCGTTGGTTTTCCCTTGAAGAGGAAAGGGTGATGCAAAAAAGTAGCGTAAGTATTTCCCTCAGTTTTTGAGAACTAAGGTATCAATCCAGTAGGAGGCTGCGCACGAGTCCCTCGCACCTACACAAACAAATAAATCCTCGCAACCAACGTGATAAGGAGTTGTCAATCCCTTCACGGTCACTTACGAGAGTGAGATCTGATAGATGTGATAGGATAATATTTTTTGGTATTTTTACGATAAAGAGAAATAAAAGATGCAACGTAAAATAAATGGCAAAGGAAATAACTAAGTATTGGAAGATTAATATGATGGAAGATAGACCCGGGGCCATAGGTTTCACTAGTGGCTTCTCTCAAGAGCATAAGTTTTTATGGTTGGTGGACAAATTACTGTTGAGCAATTGACAGAATTGAGCATAGTTATCAGAATATCTAGGTATGATCATATATATAGGCATCACGTCCGAGACAAGTAGACCGACTCCTGCTTGCATCTACTACTATTACTCCACACATCGACCGCTATCCAGCATGCATCTAGAGTATTAAGTTCAAGAGAATAGATTAACGCTTTAAGAAAGATGGCATGTTGTAGAGGGATAAACTCATGCAATATTATATAAACCCCATCTTGTTATCCTCAATGTCAACAATACAATACGTGCCTTGCTGCCCCTACTATCACTGGGAAAGGACACCGCAAGATTGAACCCAAAGCTAAGCACTTCTCCCATTGCAAGAAAGATCAATCTAGTAGGACAAACCAAACTGATAATTCAAAGAGACTTGCAAAAATAACCAATCATACATAAAAGAATTCAGAGAAGATTCAAATATTGTTCATAGATAAACTTGATCATAAACCCACAATTCATCGGTGTCAACAAACACGCCGCAAAAGAAGATTACATCGAATAGATCTCCACAAGAGAGGGGGAGAACTTTGTATTGAGATCCAAATATAGAGAAGAAGCCATCCTGCTAATAACTATGGACCCGTAGCTCTGAAGTAAACTACTCACACTTCATCGGAGGGGCTATGGTGTTGATGAGAAGCCCTCCGTGATCGATGCCCCCTCTGGCGGAGCTCCGGAAAGGGCCCCAAGATGGGATCTCGTGGATATAGAAAGTTACGGTGGTGGAATTAGGGTTTTGGCTCCTTATCTGGTAGTTTGGGGGTACGTAGGTATATATAGGAGGAAGGAGTACGTCGGTGGAGCAACAGGGGGCCCACGAGGGTGCAAGGCGTGCCTAGAGGGGTAGGCGCGCCCCCTACCTTGTGCCTTCCTCGTTGATTGCTTGACGTAGGGTCCATGTCCTCTGGATCATGTTCGTTCCGAAAATCACGTTCCTGAAGGTTTCATTCCGTTTGGACTCCGTTTGATATTCTTTTTCTGCGAAACCCTAAAATAGGCAAAAACAGCAATTCTGGGCTGGGCCTCCGGTTAATAGGTTAGTCCCAAAAATAATATAAAAGTGTATAATAAAGCCCAATAATTTCCAAAACAGAATATAATATAGCATGGAACAATAAAAAATTATAGATATGTTGGAGACGTATCAAGCATCCGCAAGCTTAATTCCTGCTTGTCCTTGAGTAGGTAAATGATAAAAACATAATTTTTGATGTGGAATGCTACTTGGCATAATTTCAATGCAATTCTTCTTAATTGTGGTATGAATATTCAAATCCGAAAGGTTTAACACAAAAGTTCCATATTGGCATGGAAATAATAATACTTCAAGCATACCAACTAAGCAATTATGTCTCTTCAAAATAACATGGCCAAAGAAAGTTATCCCTACAAAATCATATAGTCTGGCTATGCTCTATCTTCACCACACAAAGTATTTAAATCATGCACAACCCCAATGACAAGCCAAGCAATTGTTTCATACTTTTGGTGTTCTCAAAAAATTTCAATCTTCATGCAATACATGAGAGTGAGCCATGGACATAGCACTTTAGGTGGAACAGAATGGTGGTTGTGGAGGAGACAAAAAAGGGGAAAGATAGTCTCACATCAACTAGGTGTATCAACGGGCTATGGAGGTGCCCATCAATAGATATCAATGTGAGTGAGTAGGGATTTCCATGCAACAGATGCACTAGAGCTATAAGTATATGAAAGCTCAACAAAAGGAACTAAGTGGGTGTGCATCCAACTCGCTTGCTCACGAAGACCTATGGCATTTTGAGGAAGCCCATCATTGGAATATACAAGCCAAGTTCTACAATGAAAAATTCCCACTAGTATATGAAAGTGATAACATAGGAGACTCTCTATTATGAAGATCATGGTGCTACTTTGAAGCACAAGTGTGGTAAAAGGATAGTAGCATTGTCCCTTCTCTCTTTTCCTCTCATATTTTTTTATTTGGGCCTTTTTATGGCCTTTTTTATTTGGGCTTCTTTGGCCTCTTTTTTATTTTATTTTATTTTTCATCTGGAGTCTCATCCCGACTTATGGGGGAATCATAGTCTCCATCATCCTTTCCTTACTTGGGACAATGCTCTAAAAATGATGATCATCACACTTTTATTTACTTACAACTCAACAATTACAACTCTATACTTAGAACAAAATATGACTCTATGTGAATGCCTCCGGTGGTGTACCGGGATATGCCATGAATCAAGAGTGACATGTATGAAAGAATTATGAATAGTGGCTTTGCCACAAATACAATGTCAACTACATGATCATGCGAAGCAATATGACAATGATGGAGCATGTCATAGTAAACAGAACGGTGGAAAGTTGCATGGCAATATATCTCGGAATGGCTATGGAAATGCCATGCTAGGTAGGTATGGTGGCTGTTTTGAGGAAGGTATATGGTGGGTGTATGATACCGGCGAAAGGTGCGCGATATTAGAGAGGCTGGCAATGGTTGAAGGAAGAAAAGTGCGTATGATCCATGGACTCAACCTTAGTCATAAAGAACTCATATACTTATTGCAAAAATCTACAAGTTATCAAAGAAAAGTATTATGCGCATGCTCCTAGGGGGATAGATTGGTAGGAAAAGACCATCACTCGTCCCTGACCGCCACTCATAAGGAAGACAATCAATAAATAAATCATGATCCGACTTCATCACATAACGGTTCACCATACGTGCATGCTACGGGAATCACAAAATTTAACACAAGTATTTATCAAATTCACAACTACTCAACTAGCATGACTCTAATATTACCATCTCCATATCTCAAAACAATTGTCAAGTATCAAACTTCTCATAGTATTCAACACACTCATAAGAAATTATTTATAAATCTTGAATGCCTAACATAATTAAAGAAAATTACCATGCTGTTTTGTAGGACTCTCAAAATAATCTAAGTGAAGCATGAGAGAACAATAGTTTCTATAAAACAAATCCACCAACGTGTTCTAAAAGATATAAGTGAAGCACTAGAGCAAAAACTGTATAACTCAAAAGATATAAGTGAAGCACATAAAATATTCTAACAATTTCTTAATCATGTGTGTCTCTCTCAAAAGGTGTGTACAGCAAGGATGATTGTGTAAAACTAACAAATAAAGACTCAAATAATACAAGACGCTCCAAGAAAAACACATATCATGTGGTAAATAAAAATATAGCTCCAAGTAAAGTTACCGATGGAAGTAGATGAAAGAGGGGATGCCTTCCGGGGCATCCCCAAGCTTTGGATTTTAGGTGTCCTTAGATTATCTTGGGGTGCCATGTGCATCCCCAATATTAGACTCTTTCCACTCCTTGTTCCATAATCCATCAAATCTTCTACCCAAAACTTGAAAACTTCACAACAAAAAACTTAAAGTAGAAAATCTCGTGAGCTCCGTTAGCGAAAGAAAACAAAACACCACTTCAAGGTACTGTAATGAACTCATTCTTTATTTATATTGGTGTTAAACCTACTGTATTCCAACTTCTGTATGGTTTATAAACTATTTTACTAGCAATAGATTCATCAAAATAAGCAAACAACACACGAAAAACAGAATCTGTCAAAAACAGAACAATCTGTAGTAATCTGTAGCTAACGCAAGATCTCGAACCCCAAAAATTCTAAAATAAATTGCTGGACGTGAGGAATTTATCTATTAAACATCTACAAAAAATTAACTAAATAGAACTTTCCAAATAAAAATTGCAGCAATTATCGTGAGCGCTAAAGTTTCTGTTTTTTACAACAAGATTAAAAAGACTGTCCCCAAGTCTTGACAACGGTTCTACTTGGCACAAACACTAATTAAACACAAAAAACACAACCAAAACAGAGGCTAGATAAATTATTTGTTACTAAACAGGAGCAAAAATCAAGGAATAAAATAAAATTGGGTTGCCTCCCAACAAGCGCTATCGTTTAACGCCCCTAGCTAGGCATAAAATCAATGATAGATCTAGGTATTGCCATGTTTGGTAGGCAATCCACAAGTGGCTCTCATAATAGATTCATAAGGTAATTTAATTTTCTTTCTTGGGAAGTGTCACAAGCCTTTCCTTAATGGAAATTGGAATCTAATATTCCCTTCCTTCATATCAATAATTGCACCAATCGTTCTAAGGAAAGGTCTACCAAGAATAATAGGACATGAAGGATGAGACTTGCCTGCTCCCTCAGCGTGCGCCAATCCGTGCTCCTGCATATGTGGCATGATTTGATTGGAACAAAATAAGGCCCGGCCCCACCCCCTTAAAATCAGGGGGGAGATGATTAGATTAGAAAGAAAAAAGAGAAAAATACAGCCGTAGGATGAAGTGGGAGCACGGATGGGAGCATGGGGAGGGAGCAGGCAAGCCGGATCCGGACATGAAGGATTGCAATCTATGTCAACAACAATAAAATCTATGGGCACATAATTCCTATTTGCAACAATAAGAACATCATTAATCCTTCCCATAGGTTTCTTAATAGTGGAATCCGCAAGGTGCAAGTTTAAAGAGCAATCATCAAAATTAGGGAAACCTAGCAAATCACACAGAGTCTTTGGAATCGTGGAAACACTAGCACCCAAATCACACAAAGCATAGCATTCATGATCTTCAAATTTAATTTTAATAGTGGGTTCCCACTCATCATAAAGTTTTCTAGGGATAGAAACTTCCAACTCAAGTTTTTCTTCATAAGATTGCATCAAAGCATCAACGATATGTTTAGTAAAAGCTTTATTTTGTCTACAAGCATGAGGATAATTTAGCACGGATTGCAACAAGGAAATACAATCTATCAAAGAGAAATTATCATAATTAAATTCCTTGAAATCCAGAATAGTGGGTTCATTAATATTTAAAGTTTTGACTTCTTCGATCCCACTTTTAACAATTTTAGCATCGAGATCTAAAGAATCTGAATTCTTGGAACACCGTCTAGGTAAAGGTGGATCATATTCAGTCCCATTATTATCAATATTCATATTTCAAAACAAAGGATTAATAGGGGACACATCAATAACTTTTAGATCTTCATATTTATCTTCCAAAAAAATTCCGGCTTAGCGGCCATCTTATAAACTAAGGTGGCTTGCTTATCCGAAACTTCAGCTATTAACTTCTCAAGATGAACAATCTGAGATTTTAAACCATCAAATTCTTTAGACATATCATCGAGCTCTTTATTCATATAACCCATAAAACTTTTTTGTTCTTTAAGCTCATTTCTAAAGAAATTGTTATGCTCAAATTGAAAAACCATAAAACTCCTGACGTTGCTTTCGATCTCTTCTAACATTTTAAGGTGAAGATCACCAAATCTAGGTAAAGCCATCGTGACAAGAAAGCAATCCAACACACAAGAAAACAAGAAACAGGCAAAAAGAGGCAAATAGAGAAAGAGAGGGAGGACGGAGAGAGAGAGAGAGTGCGAATAAAATGGCAAGGGCGAAGTGGGGGAGAGGAAAACGAGAGGCAAAGGGCAAATAATGTAATGCGGGAGATAAGGGGTTGTGATGTGTACTTGGTATGCCTTGACTTGCAACGGCGCCAAAAGTGACTCGTTGCCGGGAGTCAAATCTTGACTTGTCTTGCGCGAACCTCCCCAGCAACAGCGCCAGAAATCCTTCTTGCTACCTCTTGAGCACTGCGTTGGTTTTCCCTTGAGGAGGAAAGGGTGATGAAGCAAAGTAGCGTAAGTATTTCCCTCAGTTTTTGAGAACCAAGGTATCAATCCAGTAGGAGGCCGTGCACCAGTCCCTCGCACCTACACAAACAAATTAATCCTCGCAACCAACGCGATAAGGGGTTGTCAATCCCTACACGGTCACTTACGAGAGTGAGATCTGATAGATATGATAGGATAATTTTTTTGGTATTTTTATGATAAAGAGAAATAAAATATGCAAAGTAAAATAAATGGCAAAGGAAATAACTAAGTATTGGAAGATTAATATGATGGAAGATAGACCCGGGGGCCATAGGTTTCACTAGTGGCTTCTCTCACGAGCATAAGTTTTTACGGTGGGTGAACAAATTACTGTTGAGCAATTGACAGAATTGAGCATAGTTATGAGAATATCTAGGTATGATCATGTATATAGGCATGCATCTAGAGTATTAAGTTCGAGAGAACAGAGTAACGCTATAAGCAAGATGACATGATGTAGAGGGATAAACTCATGCAATATGATATAAACCCCATATTGTTATCCTCGGTGGCAATAGTACAATATGTGCCTTGCTGCCCCTACTGTCACTGGGAAAGGACACCACAAGATTGAACCCAAAGCTAAGCACTTCTCCCATTGCAAGGAAGATCAATCTAGTAGGCCAAACCATACTGATAATTCAAAGAGACTTGGAAAGATAACCAATCATACATAAAAGAATCCAGAGAAGATTCAAATATTTTTCATAGATAAACTTGATCATAAACCCACAATTAATCGGTCTCAACAAAAACACCGCAAAAGAAGATTACATTGAATGGATCTCCACAAGAGAGGGGGAGAACTTTGTATTGAGATCCAAAAAGAAAGAAGAAGCCATCTAGCTAATAACTATGGACCCATAGGTTTGAAGTAAACTACTCACACTTCATCGGAGGGGCTACGGTGTTGATGTAGAAGCCCTCCATGGTCGATGCCCCCTCCGGCGGAGCTCCGAAAAAGGCCCCAAGATGGGATCTCGTGGATACATAAAGTTACGACGGTGGAATTAGGGTTTTGGCTCCGTATCTGGTAGTTTGGGGGTACTTAGGTATATATATAGGAGGAAGGAGTACATCGGTGGAGCAACATGGGGCCCACGAGGGTGGAGGGCGCGCCTAGGGGGGGTAGGCACGCCCCCTACCTCGTGCCTTCCTTGTTGATTGCTTGATATAGGGTCCAAGTCCTATGGATCATGTTCGTTCCGAAAATCATGTTCCCGAAGGTTTCATTTCGTTTGGACTTCGTTTGATATTCTTTTTCTCCGAATCCTAAAATAGGCAAAAACATCAATTCTGGGATGGGCCTCCGGTTAATAGGTTAGTCCCAAAAATAATATAAAAGTGTATAATAAAGCCCAATAATGTCCAAAACAGAATATAATATAGCATGGAACAATCAAAAATTATAGATATGTTGGAGACATATCAGTATTCCTTTTGTGCGAAGCTCAAAAACAAGAGAAAAAACAGAACCTGGCACTGGGCTCTAGGTTAATAAGTTAGTCCAAAAATAATATAAAATCGCATATTAATGCATATAAAACGTCCAAAACAGATAATATAATAGCAGGGAACAATAAAAAATTATAGATACATTGGAGACATATCAGGCACCCTACCGCATCAACCCCGAAGAAACCAAGGAAATACAACGCAGTACAACAACTCAATCACAATGGACACGTATGTGAAAGTTTAAGTCCTTGTGTCGTACCAGTAATTCTTGTGACTAAGAAATACGGTAGTTTTCACATGTGTTCCGACTGTCGTCCTATTAATGCTATCACTGTTCGTTATCGTTACCCCATTCCACGCCTTGATGATATGCTAGATGAGCTTAGCGGAGCCACCATTTTCTATAAGATTGATCTTAAGTGTGGCTATTACCAAATTTGCATCCAAGAGGGTGATGAATTTAAAACCGCTTTCAAAACCAAGTTTGGCTTGTATGAATGGTTGGTTATTCCTATGGGCTTATCCGAAGCACCCGGCACCTTTATGCGTGTGATGCATTATGTTCTTAGTCCTTACATTGGTGTTTTTGTTGTGGTCTACTTTGGTGATATCCTTGTGTTTAGCATGTGTCTAGAAGATCATGTCACCCATCTTAGAACCGTTTTGCATAATCTAAGAAAAGAGCACCTTTATGTTAATATGGACAAATGCCTTTTTGGTGTTCACAAGTTTGTTTTCTTGGGTTTTGTTGTGTCTTCTAAGGGTGTTCATGTTCTTGAAGCTAAAATAGATGCTATTAAAACTTGGCCACAACCAACCAACTTGTGACAAGTACGAAGTTTCCTTGGCCTAGCCGGCTTCAAATGTAGATTCATTAAGAAGTTTAGCACTATCGCATCCCCATTGCATGCCTTGAGTAAAAAGTATGCACCGTTTGTTTAGGGACCAGCCCAAGATACAACATTTCATGAGGTTAAGAATTTGCTTACACATGCACCTTTGCTTGCTGAGGGAGTCCTGGATTAGGGGGTCTCCGGACAGCCGGACTATATCCTTTGGCCGAACTGTTGGACTATGAAGATACGAGATTGAAGACTTTGTCCCGTGTCCGGATGGGACTCTACTTGGCGTGGAACGCAAGCTAGGCAATACGGATATGGATATCTCCTCCTTTGTAACCGACCTTGTGTAACCCTAGCCTCCTCCGGTGTCTATATAAACCAGAGGGTTTTAGTCCGTAGGACAACATACAATCATACCATAGGCTAGCTTCAAGGGTTTAGCCTCTCTGATCTCGTGGTAGATCAACTCTTGTACTACTCATATTATCAAGAATAATCAAGCAGGACGTAGGGTTTTACCTCCATCAAGGGAGCCCGAACCTGGGTAAAACATCGTGTCCCCTGCCTCCTGTTACCATCCGCCTTAGACGCACAGTTCGGGACCCCTTACCCGAGATCCGCTGGTTTTGACACCGACATTGGTGCTTTCATTAAGGGTTCCTCTGTGTCGTCATCATTAGGCTTGATGGCTCCTTCAATAATCGATAGCGACGCAGTCCAGGGTGAGACTTTTCTCCCCGGACAGATCTCTGTATTCGGTGGCTCCGCACTGCGGGCCAACTCGCTTGGCCATCTGGAGTAGATCGAGAGCTACGCCCCTGGCTATCATGTCAGATTTGGAAACTTAAACTATGCCCCTGGCTATCATGTCAGACTTGATCTTCGACGGATTCGAGCCCTTGCCGAGTGCGTCGCACGGTCACGATGAGCATGATTTAGCTCTACCATCGGACAGTGTTCGGGAGATCACACCGGCGACCGCTCCGACCCTCAATTTGGAGCCAATTGCACCATCCAGGGACGGGTGGATAGACCCCGCCACGGAGGCTGCATTTTCATCGGCGATCGAGCCGAGTATCGACCTTACCCTTCACAAGAGCCGTGACGCCAAACTGCCGGATTCTTCCCCGGCCACGGACTCCGAACCGATTGCGCCCGTGCCTATCAAATCCGACTGGGCGCCGATCATGGAGTTCACCTCCGCGGATATCTTTCAGCAATCGCGCTTCGGCGACATACTGAGCTCATTAAGGTCTCTCTCCCTGTCAGGAGAGTCCTGGCCGAACTATGTTCGGTAGGATCGGGATGCGGATGACGAAGAAATTCGCTGCACACCCACCACCCACTTAGTAGCCACTGTCGATGATTTAACCAACATGCTCAACATCGACTCTGAAGACATCGACGGTATGGATGACGATGTAGGAGAGGAACAGGAACCACTGCCCACAGGGCACTGGACGCCCACTTCATCATATGATGTATACATGGTGGACACACCCAAAGAAAACGACGACGAGGAACGGAAGGACGCAGCGAAGGGTTATTCCCTCGAGAAGCAGTTAAAGCGGCAGCGTAAGCGCCGCTCTAAATCCCGCCTCGGTAGAAACAACGATCATATAGATCCAGCGATAGAGTAGGGTGAACCATCGCCCGACCACGGCAACACGGAGAATCAAACCGAACAACCCGACTCTGTCGAAGATAACAGTCTGGACGACATCACACCGGACAGGCACCCGGAGCAACAGAATGCCCATCAAAGGCTTGTTGCCACTACGAGGAGTCTGAAAAAGCAGAAGCAAAGGCTCAGGGCTGCACAAGACACACTCAGAATCAGATGGAGTGAAGTACTCAACACTACAGTGAAGTATGGCAGTAATCGCCACACTAAGAGCTACCCGAAGCGAAAGTTGCTACCTGAATTCGATGAGGAGGCCTTAGATCCCCCGCAACCAAAAAACAAAACGGCCATCCGGTCGGATAGACGACCTCGTGGCCAACATAGAGCAGCAAACGACGCCACACATAAGCCTGTACGCGATCCACGTGAGGGCTCGCATCAAAAGGACGGCGCACCCAGATCCATCTATGGGCCACGCAAGCGCGCTCCAACATGCAATGCAACACAACAAACACGCCAACATCACGGTACACCCAAATACAGGGGTGCCGCACACCCCCTATGTTTCACCGATGAGGTGTTGGACCATGAATTTCCAGAGGGATTCAAATCCGTTAACATAGAGGCATACGACGGAACGACAGACCCTGGGTCTGGATTGAGGACTACATCCTCCATATCCATATGGCTCGAGGAGACGATCTCCACGCCATCAAGTACTTATCGCTCATGCTCAAAGGGCCAGCTCGGCACTGGCTTAAAAGCCTCCCCGCAAACTCCATTGGAAGCCGGGAAGAGCTCGAAGATGCCTTTCGGGCAAATTTTCAGGGGACCTATGTCCGACCACTGGATGCAGACGATTTAAGTCATATAACTCAACAGCCCGGAGAGTCAGCCCGAAAGCTTTGGAACAGGTTCCTCACTAAAAAGAACCAAATAGTCGACCCTCCGGACGCCGAAGCCTTAGCAGCTTTCAAGCACAGCGTTCGAGACGAATGGCTTGCCAGACACCTCGGCCAAGAAAAGCCGAGAACAATGGCAGCATTAACAAGCCTCATGACCCGCTTTTGCGCGGGTGAGGATAGCAGGTTAGCCCGATGCAGCACCAGCGACCCAAGTACATCCGAAGTCAGGGACGGAAATGGGAAGTCATGACGCAGCAAAAACAAGCACCGTAATAAAGAAGACAACCCGAAGAGCACGGCGGTAAACGCCGGATTCAGAAGCTCTCGGCCAGGTCAGCAAAAGCTGCCCTCCAAAGGCAACATAGACGAACTGTCCAACCTAAACAAGATTCTGGACCAAATATGTCAGATCCAAAGCACCCCCGATAAACCTGCAAATCATACCCATAGAGAATGTTGGGTCTTCAAGCAGTCCGGCAAACTCAACGCTGAACAAAAGGGGCAGGATACACCAATCGAAGACGAGGACGAGCCTCGCAAGCAAAGCAGTGGGGACCAGAAGAAATTCCCACCAGAAGTCAAAATAGTCAACGTGTTACACGTGATAAAGGGGAGAAACAAAGCAGCACTCCTGAAGACACATGCCCCAGGGCCTATCACCGCGGAGTTCTACCACTGGTCGTCCCAACCAATCACCTTTGACCATCGGGATTACTCGGCAAGTATCCGGCATGCAGGATGGGCTGCCTTGGTGTTAGACCCGATAATTGGCGGATACCACTTCATAGAAGTCCTGATGGACGATGGCAGTAGTTTAAACCTGATATATCAGAACGCAGTCCGCAAAATGAGGATAGACCCAACAAGAATCAGCCATAGCAATACTACCTTTCAAGGAGTAACGCCAGGCCCAGAAGCCCATTGCACGGGCTCTGTAACGCCCTCGATGCGACTATATCTCCCACGTGTCGAGGCACGACTTAGAGGCATAATCGCATTGAAGGCATATGTTGCAAGTGAGGTAATCTTCACACAACCCATGTAATACAATAAGGAAAAGGATACATAGTTGCCTTACAATCGCCACTTCACACAATTACATGAATAAGCATTACATCATCCAGATACAATCAAGGTCCGACTATGGAACCAAAATAAAAGAAGAACCCCAAATGCGACAAAGGTCCCCGATCGATCCCAACTGGGCTCCACTACTGATCAACTAGAACGGAAACAATACAAAGGACAAGATCTTCATCGAACTCCTCCTGAGCTTGGTTGCGTCATCTGCACGGACTCAACGGCACCTGCAAGCTGGTTTTTGGAAGTATCTGTGAGCCACGGGGACTCAGCAATCTCGCACCCGCGAGATCAAGACTATTTAAGCTTATAGGAAGGATGGAGTAATGAGGTGGAGCTGCAGCAAGCGACTAGCATATAAGGTGGCTAACATACGCAAATGAGAGCGAGAAGAGAAGGCAAAGCACGGTCGATAAGAGTATGATCAAGAAGTGATCCTATAGCAACCTACGTCAAGCATAACTCCAACAACCATGTTCACTTCCCGGACTCCGCCGGAAAGAGACCATCACAGTTACACACACGGTTGATGTATTTTAATTAAGGTCAACTTCGGGTTTTCTACAACCGGACGTTAACAAATTCCCATCTGCCCATAACCGCGGGCACGGCTTTCGAAAGTTCAAATCCCTGCAGGGTGTCCCAACTTAGCCCATCACAAGCTCTCATGGTCAACGAAGGAATAGACCTCCACCCGAGACATTCCGATCAGACTTGGTATCCCGGTACAACAAGACATTTCGACAGGGTAAAACTAAACCAGCAACACCGCCCGAATGTGCCGACAAATCCCGGTAGGAGCTGCACATATCTCTTTCTCAGGGCACACTCAGATTGTCTTAGGTGCGGGTAGGCCAACCCAGAGTTGCCCCTGGTGGCCACCGGCAGCTGACAGGTTGGACCAACACTCGGAGGAGCACTGGCCCGGGGGGTAAAATAATGATGACCCTCAGGAGCGCGACTCCCAAGGGAAAAGAAAAGGCTAGGTGGCAAATGGTAAAACCAATGTTGGGCATTGCTGGAGAAGCTTTACTTAAGGCGAACTGTCAAGGGGTTCCCATTATGGCCCAACCGCGTAAGGGACGCAAAATCCGGGAACATAACACCGATATGACGGAAACTAGGGCGGCAAGAGTGGAACAAAACACCAGGCATAAGGCCGAGCCTTCCACCCTTTACCAAGTATATAGATGCATTAATTAAGTAAGATATATTGTGATATCCCAACAAGTAAACATGTTCCAACAAGGAACAACATCTCCATGTTCCAACAAGGAACAAACTTCGATCTTCACCTGCAACTAACAACGCTATAAGAGGGGCTGAGCAAAGTGGTAACATAGCCAATCAACGGTTTGCTAGGACATGGTGGGTTAGAGGTTGAACATGGCAATTTGGGTGGCTGACAAGCAAGTGGTAGGCATCGTAGCATTGGCATGGCAAAAGAGCGAGCAAACTAGCATAGCAAAGATAGTAGTGATTTCGAGGGTATGATCATCTTGCCTGAAATCCCGCAAGGAAGAAGAACGAGTCCATGAAGAAGACAAACGGACGTAGTCGAACGGGTCCTCACAAAAGCGACGTTATCGGAACCAACCCGAAGAAGCAAACACCGGAAAAGAAGCACACAACATAGTAAACAACCACCACAACAACATGGCATGATGCACAAACGAGTATGATGCATGTCCGGTTTAATGAAGCATGGCATGGCAAAGTGCACAAACAATACTACAAGTTAAGTGGAGCTCAATATGCAACGAGGTGCATGTTGACGGAACACCACATCAATTATTTAGTTATCTCTCGTTTAAGCTACCCAACAATATTAACTGTTGTTAAACATGGCAAGAGGTGAAGCATAATATAAACTATACCATCTAAACAATTTAAATGGGGCCGGATATAAAAACAACAAATCCGGTAAATCCCCATATGCATTTAGCAATTTAATGCAACAACAAGTTTAAACATTTTAAATGTTGTTATCATGATGCGGATGACATATACAAGTTTTATGCAATTTTATGAAAAGTTGACATGAGCATTATGAAGCATTTAGTCGTCATGGCGGAACAAAAAGGGTGCCACGCCAACAACTCAATGAGACGTCGGTGCAAAAGAAAGTGACGGGAGCGTGTCATGTGATGAACGGTGGGGTGCTCCCGGTAACCGGGTTCCCACGGGTTAGGAGCATGGAAACGAGTGTCAAAACGGACACGGTGCAGACAAAGGGGTGCGTCTCATACAACACAAGCATTCGTTCTCGGACGTATCTCGGTGGCTATACCTTTGTAGCGTGCAAACGGGACGGTTCTTGTTCGTAGAGGGAAGTAGACGTTCACGGGTCGACGGTAGTGGTACATCTCGTAGACGTTCACGGGTCGTCGTGGAGGTAGACGTTCACGGCGTAGTCGTACATGTCGGCGGTAGTGGAAGTAGTGGTACACGGCGACAAAGTACTTGCGGTCTCGGCGATGGTAGTCGTACACGTTCGGAGAGGAACTTGATGTACCCATGTGCTTCACGGGTCGTCGTTGAACTTGACGAAATCCATCCGTAGGTAGCCGTCTGTGGTCGTACTCATGTTGGCGTGCAACCCGATAGTCTCGAGGATCGTAGTCGAACTTGGCGGTCCATATGGTCACCGAAACGAAGCAACACGAGGGCCTTGAGTGGGCAGCAGCAAGGACAGGCGGAGGTGGGCAGCGGCAGGAAGCGGGCACGCTCAAGGAGAGCAGCAGAGGGCAGCAGCAGCAGTGAGGCGAAGGTGGTGGCCTAGCACGGCGCCGGAGACGGGGAACGGGTGGATCCGAGGTCCCCAGCAGCAGGGAAGGCATCCGGCAAAACGGCAGAGGCAGGGCGAGGTCGACGACGAGCTGGAGAAGGCGCTGTGGGGCTTCACTGACGCCTGCACTTGTCGGAGATGGCGAGCGAAGGCGGGGAAGGCGGTCACGGCGGCCGGCAGAGTCGAACGGACTCGGGCACGCGTTCCAGCGAAAAGACGGAAGGCGAGGCGTCTAAAGCGGGGAAGGAGCACGGGCGACGCGCTTGGGTGCCGGCACGATGGTCGATGGGGAGGGGCTTGGCGCGGCGGGGGCGAGCTCGTGCTCGAGCGCCTGAAGAAGATGGCGCGGCGGCGCTGGAAGAAGGCAGCGGCGACGGGAGCCGGCGCTGACGAGGCTGCGCGCAGAGGAGATGGGGGTCGGGCGAGTGATGGGACGGGCGCGATGCGGGCGAAGGGGAGGACGAGGGAGAGATGGATGGGGATCGGGCAGAGGGTAGCGGCGCTGGAGGAGAACGAGGGAGAGATGGCGACCGATGGGAGTCGGGCTAGGGTTAGGTGCTGGGGCCGGCTGGGCCGGATGGGCCTTGGCCTTGGGCCGGCGTGGGAGGATGGGAGGCCCAGGCTGCTGGGCTCCTTCTTTTTTTCCTTTTTCGTTTTTCTTCAGACAGAAAACAAAAGGAAAACCAGAGGGGGATTTGGGAGGATTTAGAGAGATGTGACAAAATTCTCAAGGTCCTGAATTTGCGTAGTATTCAATAAAACTGATTTGGGAAATTTTAAAGGCCAAAAAATATTTCAAGTTTGAATTAGGTTCCAACTTGAAGCATTTTTTATCCCAACCAAACCAGCTCCAAAATAGGTGAAACTTGGCAGGGAGGTGAGTGGCATGATGCTTGAATTGTGAGGAAGAGATGAACATTAAAGGAGGAGTGAAAAATGGTACTTGCCAAATAGAAGCAAGAGAAGGAGGGGAGGGGTGATGCAAGGGGTGATCAGGCATGAAACACACAATGCACATGATGAGCATGAAGAAATGCAACATGATGCAAGGATGAATGCAACAAATAAAACAAATCACACGACGAAACTCAGAATAGCTGGAAGGCATCTGAAGCTCCGGTCTTGGGGCGTTACAACACTCCACCACTACGAGAGGATCTCGTCCCGAGATCTAGAATGGCACCGGAGGGAAAACGGAGGAGAAAGAGAATAGGTAAAACTAAGTTGCTTCTTTGACCAATGAGTGAAACCAAGGAACCTTGAGGTTGAAGGGAAGATATATATTGAGAACACTCCGGTTACAGAAGGGGATCAAGAAAGACCAAATTCGGGCAGCACTCCGGTTGGAAAGAAAAGAATTGAATAAGGTCTTGATAAGATGAGAAGATACTTGATGAAATCACAACACACTGCCACCGGAACTATTGAATGAATGGAGCAAGGGGTAACAAAGATCTCAGACAGCACTCCTGTTGAGAAGGTAGTCAAAATTTGATAAGATGAGATAGCTCAAATGAAAACACGACACTCTGGTTGAGAAAGGGATGCAAGACTTGATAAGGCGAAAAGAACTTGAACAAAGGGGCACAATACTCCGGTTAAGCAAGATAGGGAAGGAATAAGAGTGACATAATTTGGACAGCACTCCGTCTGTAAATGGAAGGAATTGAACTTGACAAAATGAGAGGATACTTGAAAAGAGGACACAACACTCCGGTTAAAAGGATAGGCATGAAAAGGACATGATCTTTGACAAACGAGATGATGGGTTGAAAAGAGCAACATCACAATGACTCCGGAACGAAGGAAAACAAGATGTTGAGAGATCACGGATACAACAAATGCTAGAATGGAGTTGTTGAAAACCAACAACGAAAAGAATAATCTTGATATGGTCTTATGAAATACATCTCAAATTATGAGATGACAACCTGCCACTCACGGGAAGAAGAATTGGATTGATATGAACGAGGAGACGAGAAACTTATTTCACCGGGAGGATAATGAAGTACTTGGATCATTTACAAGCACCATAAATGGCAACAATCCTTAGGGAAGGCTTTAGGTGAAATCTATACCAAGATAACTCCAATGAAGAGATTGACGGTTGAAAAGATCTCTTGAACAAAGAGAAAAAGATGGATTTAAATATGTCACTCTTGAAAACTTGTGAATCACGAAGCAACGAAGGGGAATTACCAAGAAGGACATAATACCACCTCCAAAGATACGGTAGAAAGAAATTGCACTCCGGATAGCAAGATGAAGAATGCTTGAGTTTCTTAGAAAAGAATCTCGATGAACACTTCAAGAAGAAATATAAATCCTTGATGAACCATCATGTAGAGCCTCCATGAAGAACTCTGGTAATAAAAGGATGATAAAAAGAAAGAGAAGTTGAAAACACAAGGTGAAGCCTTGCGATGATTCAGATGGAGTTTCGCGACGAGATAATGCGGAAAACTTAGAACTCCGGAAGAAAGATGAACAACAAGCAGCCAAGAATTTTATTCCTCCTGGACAAACTCTGAAGGAAAGGATTAATCACTTGGATGAAACCAGAATAAGAATTATGTTATGTGTATCCTTCACCAATTTAAATTGATGACAAGCAACGGATTTGGCATACCACTTATTCTTGTAGAAAGGATTAAGAGAGATATGGCGTAAACTTGAGAAGGTCTTCAACGAACCACCGGTAGGATTTGGAAAGAACGAATGAATTGATATGATAACAAAGAAAGAGAACTCTTGAATGAACCACCGTAAGAATTGAAATTGAACGTAGCAAATGCACAAATCACCGGGAAGAATTGCAAAATGAATGAAGATACTTTAGGGTATTTAGATACATGAGACGAAGAGAGCACGAACCGATTAAAGATCACTTGAACAAGGCACCGGTAAGATCAGAGAATGATAACTGCAAACTGAGAATGAATAAATCTGAATTGATGGACTCCGGATAATCAAACTGAGAAGACTCTTGAATTAGTCTAGATGGGTGAAAAAGATTCTCACAATCGAAAATAATTATGAGAGGATGGCAACAAGCTAGCACCATGAATCTTGAAGAGAATAGAGCAAGATTAAAGAGAAACTCTTCTTCGGTCTTCAAATGATGAGAATGACAACGCGAAACACCACCAAGAATTATTTAGACACTCCGAAAGAATCAAAACGAAGAGGTTGAGCCAACGATGAAAATAATTGTGAAAGAACTAGGAGATGGCATTTGACTGATGATAACTCATTCTTACGTCAAACTTCGAAAAGAATTTTAAGGACATCTCTGGGAGAATTAGAAGAGTCAGGTAAGATCCTGGGAAAAGACCTGTGGGTTAGGGCCCACTCAAAAGAACACCGTTGAAAAGATTTAAAAGAGATGTTGCACCGGTTGAATTAAATGACTTGAATGAGATACCAATCTCGAAAGAGCTTGAACGAATGCAGAGTGGAAACACGAATCTTCGAGATATCTTGAGCACTCCGGAACAATAGAATAGCGAGAAATGAATAAACATGAGGAGCACCGTCAAGAGAAGGTATTTGAGACGAGAAAAAGGGGATATAATCGACAAATCTCCCAATCGCTCTGATACCAACTTGTAACGCCCTCGATGCGACTATATCTCCCACGTGTCGAGGCACGACTTAGAGGCATAATCGCATTGAAGGCATATGTCGCAAGTGAGGTAATCTTCACACAACCCATGTAATACAATAAGGAAAAGGATACATAGTTGGCTTACAATCGCCACTTCACACAATTACATGAATAAGCATTACATCATCTAGATACAATCAAGGTCCGACTACGGAACCAAAATAAAAGAAGAACCCCAAATGCGACAAAGGTCCCCGATCGACCCCAACTGGGCTCCACTACTGATCAACTAGAACGGAAACAATACAAAGGACAAGATCTTCATCGAACTCCTCCTGAGCTTGGTTGCGTCATCTGCACGGACTCAACGGCACCTGCAAGCTGGTTTTTGGAAGTATCTGTGAGCCACGGGGACTCAGCAATCTCGCACCCGCGAGATCAAGACTATTTAAGCTTATAGGAAGGATGGAGTAATGAGGTGGAGCTGCAGCAAGCGACTAGCATATAAGGTGGCTAACATACGCAAATGAGAGCGAGAAGAGAAGGCAAAGCACGGTCGATAAGAGTATGATCAAGAAGTGATCCTATAGCAACCTACGTCAAGCATAACTCCAACAACCATGTTCACTTCCCGGACTCCGCCGGAAAGAGACCATCACGGTTACACACACGGTTGATGTATTTTAATTAAGGTCAACGTCGGGTTTTCTACAACCGGACGTTAACAAATTCCCATCTGCCCATAACCGCGGGCACGGCTTTCGAAAGTTCAAATCCCTGCAGGGTGTCCCAACTTAGCCCATCACAAGCTCTCATGGTCAACGAAGGAATAGACCTCCACCCGAGACATTCCGATCAGACTCGGTATCCCGGTACAACAAGACATTTCGACAGGGTAAAACTAAACCAGCAACACCGCCCGAATGTGCCGACAAATCCCGGTAGGAGCTGCACATATCTCTTTCTCAGGGCACACTCAGATTGTCTTAGGTGCGGGTAGGCCAACCCAGAGTTGCCCCTGGTGGCCACCGGCAGCTGACAGGTTGGACCAACACTCGGAGGAGCACTGGCCCGGGGGGGTAAAATAATGATGACCCTCAGGAGCGCGACTCCCAAGGGAAAAGAAAAGGCTAGGTGGAAAATGGTAAAACCAATGTTGGGCATTGCTGGAGAAGCTTTACTTAAGGCGAACTGTCAAGGGGTTCCCATTATGGCCCAACCGCGTAAGGGACGCAAAATCCGGGAACATAACACCGATATGACGGAAACTAGGGCGGCAAGAGTGGAACAAAACACCAGGCATAAGGCCGAGCCTTCCACCCTTTACCAAGTATATAGATGCATTAATTAAGTAAGATATATTGTGATATCCCAACAAGTAAACATGTTCCAACAAGGAACAACATCTCCATGTTCCAACAAGGAACAAACTTCGATCTTCACCTGCAACTAACAACGCTATAAGAGGGGCTGAGCAAAGTGGTAACATAGCCAATCAACGGTTTGCTAGGACATGGTGGGTTAGAGGTTGAACATGGCAATTTGGGTGGCTGACAAGCAAGTGGTAGGCATCGTAGCATTGGCATGGCAAAAGAGCGAGCAAACTAGCATAGCAAAGATAGTAGTGATTTCGAGGGTATGATCATCTTGCCTGAAATCCCGCAAGGAAGAAGAACGAGTCCATGAAGAAGACAAACGGACGTAGTCGAACGGGTCCTCACAAAAGTGACGTTATCGGAACCAACCCGAAGAAGCAAACACCGGAAAAGAAGCACACAACATAGTAAACAACCACCACAACAACATGGCATGATGCACAAACGAGTATGATGCATGTCCGGTTTAATGAAGCATGGCATGGCAAAGTGCACAAACAATACTACAAGTTAAGTGGAGCTCAATATGCAACGAGGTGCATGTTGACGGAACACCACATCAATTATTTAGTTATCTCTCGTTTAAGCTACCCAACAATATTAACTGTTGTTAAACATGGCAAGAGGTGAAGCATAATATAAACTATACCATCTAAACAATTTAAATGGGGCCGGATATAAAAACAACAAATCCGGTAAATCCCCATATGCATTTAGCAATTTAATGCAACAACAAGTTTAAACATTTTAAATGTTGTTATCATGATGCGGATGACATATACAAGTTTTATGCAATTTTATGAAAAGTTGACATGAGCATTATGAAGCATTTAGTCGTCATGGCGGAACAAAAAGGGTGCCACGCCAACAACTCAATGAGACGTCGGTGCAAAAGAAAGTGACGGGAGCGTGTCATGTGATGAACGGTGGGGTGCTCCCGGTAACCGGGTTCCCACGGGTTAGGAGCATGGAAACGAGTGCCAAACGGACACGGTGCAGACAAAGGGGTGCGTCTCATACAACACAAGCATTCGTTCTCGGACGTATCTCGGTGGCTATACCTTTGTAGCGTGCAAACGGGACGGTTCTTGTTCGTAGAGGGAAGTAGACGTTCACGGGTCGACGGTAGTGGTACATCTCGTAGACGTTCACGGGTCGTCGTGGAGGTAGACGTTCACGGCGTAGTCGTACATGTCGGCGGTAGTGGAAGTAGTGGTACACGGCGACGAAGTACTTGCGGTCTCGGCGATGGTAGTCGTACACGTTCGGAGAGGAACTTGATGTACCCATGTGCTTCACGGGTCGTCGTTGAACTTGACGAAATCCATCCGTAGGTAGCCGTCTGTGGTCGTACTCATGTTGGCGTGCAACCCGATAGTCTCGAGGATCGTAGTCGAACTTGGCGGTCCATATGGTCACCGAAACGAAGCAACACGAGGGCCTTGAGTGGGCAGCAGCAAGGACAGGCGGAGGTGGGCAGCGGCAGGAAGCGGGCACGCTCAAGGAGAGCAGCAGAGGGCAGCAGCAGCAGTGAGGCGAAGGTGGTGGCCTAGCACGGCGTCGGAGACGGGGAACGGGTGGATCCGAGGTCCCCAGCAGCAGGGAAGGCATCCGGCAAAACGGCAGAGGCAGGGCGAGGTCGACGTCGAGCTGGAGAAGGCGCTGTGGGGCTTCACCGACGCCTGCACTTGTCGGAGATGGCGAGCGAAGGCGGGGAAGGCGGTCACGGCGGCCGGCAGAGTCGAACGGACTCGGGCACGCGTTCCAGCGAAAAGACGGACGGCGAGGCATCTGAAGCGGGGAAGGAGCACGGGCGACGCGCTTGGGTGCCGGCACGATGGTCGATGGGGAGGGGCTTGGCGCGGCGGGGGCGAGCTCGTGCTCGAGCGCCTGAAGAAGATGGCGTGGCGGCGCTGGAAGAAGGCAGCGGCGACGGGAGCCGGCGCTGACGAGGCTGCGCGTAGAGGAGATGGGGGTCGGGCGAGTGATGGGACAGGCGCGATGCGGGCGAAGGGGAGGACGAGGGAGAGATGGATGGGGATCGGGCAGAGGGTAGCGGCGCTGGAGGAGAACGAGGGAGAGATGGAGACCGATGGGAGTCGGGCTAGGGTTAGGTGCTGGGGCCGGCTGGGCCGGATGGGCCTTGGACTTGGGCCGGCGCGGGAGGATGGGAGGCCCAGGCTGCTGGGCTCCTTCTTTTTTTCCTTTTTCGTTCTTCTTCAGACAGAAAACAAAAGGAAAACCAGAGGGGGATTTGGGAGGATTTAGAGAGATGTGACAAAATTCTCAAGGTCCTGAATTTGCGTAGTATTCAATAAAACTGATTTGGGAAATTTTAAAGGCCAAAAAATATTTCAAGTTTGAATTAGGTTCCAACTTGAAGCATTTTTTATCCCAACCAAACCAGCTCCAAAATAGGTGAAACTTGGCAGGGAGGTGAGTGGCATGATGCTTGAATTGTGAGGAAGAGATGAACATTAAAGGAGGAGTGAAAAATGGTACTTGCCAAATAGAAGCAAGAGAAGGAGGGGAGGGGTGATGCAAGGGGTGATCAGGCATGAAACACACAATGCACATGATGAGCATGAAGAAATGCAACATGATGCAAGGATGAATGCAACAAATAAAACAAATCACACGACGAAACTCGGAATAGCTGGAAGGCATCTGAAGCTCCGGTCTTGGGGCGTTACAGGCTCCCTGCTACTAGAGGTTATATTCGGCTTTCCCGGTAACTTCCGCAGCGAAATGTTAACCTTCCACATCGCTCCGTTCCAAAGTGGCTATCAAGCACTACTCGGACGTGAAGCTTTCGCTCGCTTTAAAGCAATACCGCATTACGATTCTCTCATGCTTAAGATGCCCGGTCAACGCGGCATCATTACAGTAAATGGAAATATTGATTGCTCCTTGCACGCGGAAGACCGTGCGGCTGCCTTGGTAGCCGCACACTAAACGGCCTCACCAACTAAAGCATCTGACAGGTCGTTAAGACCACGGACGCGGTTAGACGAGTCCGGCGCAGCTATATGTAATTGATACAGGTTTGATGGCTATACCCCTATTGCAATACAAGGGGCTCAACGCGCGCAAACAAGTGGCAATTAGGCTCAACTTTACTCATCTTGAACTGTACGTGGTTTATTTAGTATAACCTACCTTTTTGCACGACAACTTTTCAACTAAGTTCCTCTCTTTTACAGATGACCATCGTGCTACACCCGTCCAGGATACAGCACAAGAGAGACACATGTGCAGACGTGCAACAGGGACCTGTTCCAAGGATTCTTTTTAGATTAAGACCCTGCGTAAACCTTTTTTACTGTCTCTTGTTGATACACATCCCTCGGATTCTCAGTACAATTGAGAAGGATGCTGACGTATTGGCATGTGGCTATGTTAGAATATTGCACGTACCTAGACACCAGGGGCTTATTACAAAGGGCACTACTTAAGCCCGGTTTACACCATAAAGACCGAATACTTTAGGGAGTATTCGGCGTCGCGAGTTTGGCCTTATATGCATCAGCTCCGAATCATGTATTTGGTCAAATGTTGGGTTTGCCCGACTCCTATGTTTTGCTACCTTACGTTCCACTCTATCGGCTAAGGCGGCACCAGGAGAACTAGTGCGATTGTACCCTGGTTCATCCGGACGAGCACCTCAGTAGAGAAAGCCGAAAACTGACTGTCATGATATAGCGTGAGACTAGTCAACCACTCGATGACCTAGCGGAATCTTCGGGATTCCTCCGCCTTAACAAAGGGCCGTTTCCTGGCCAGGCATGTACGTGCCCCGAATCCGGATGAGCGCGGAGCCACCAGGGGCTATATAGTAGCCCCACTGTCAAACTCCTCTGGCTAAGTGAAAGTGTTAAAGCATTATAGTACGGTTGCCTAGTTCGCTGCGCTATCACCTTCTTAATGGACCAAGATGTTGGATCAAGTGTGAACATGTGTCTTCTGCGAACACCCCCGCATTGTATGTGTGGGGGCTGAAGCCGACGACTGCCATCTTTCAGGTTATATACATATATACATAAACGACAGCACATGAGACATCATAGCACTTTCGGGCAAAAGTATAAATACATCCTTGATAAATTCAATAAAACATTGTTTTTACAATGGGAATACATGTCACTCAAACATAACATTCTTCGAGCACTGAGCCTCTATCAAACGAGCACCTTCAAGAACTTCTTCAAAGTAGTGCTCGGCAGCCACTCGGCCTATGGCCGAAACCTGTGCCGCAACAGTGGTGGCCTCCATCTCCGCCCAATATGTTTTGACATGGGCAAGGGCCATCCGTGCACCTTCTATGCACGCTGATATCTTTATAGCATCGATGTCTGGCACTACTTCAAGGAATTGTTGCACTAAGCTAAAGTAGCTACTCGGCCTTGGCCCCCCCGGCCACAGGTGAATCGCTCATTCAGTAGCAGTGGACGGACAACCAATGGAGCTCGGCCCAACCGGTTAATCGCTCATTCAGCAGCAGCGGACGGACAACCTATGGAGCTCGGCCCAACCGGTGAATCGCTCATTCAGCAGTAGCGGACAGACTGGAGCGTGAAACTATGACCAGAACAACTTTTCCACTTCGGGACCTTTCTGATCCTTGAAGTACTCGGCTGCATCAGCAACACTTGCAGCCAAATCCATATACGCGTCCGCAGAACTCCATAGCCGGTCTACAGGAGCATACTTCGGATCTCCGAACTTAGTCCGCAACAAGAAGGGCTTCCCAGACATGATATCCGCAGCTTGATTCAGCTCCTCCTTCGTCGCTCTAATTTTGGAGCGGGCCTCCTTGGCAGCCATCCGGGCCTTCTCCAGGTCCGTCGCCTTCGCCCGGTTTTCCTCTTCAAGAAGCCAGTAACAGTCAGCGGCATCTTTTAACTCCATGGCCATCTTGGCAATTTTTTCTTTGCTATCGCAATGTGTGGCCTGTTCGGCCCTCAACTCTTCGGCCGCCTGTAAAGCGGCCGCATCGCTACTCCTGGCTTGCTCCTTGGCTCGGGCAAGCTCCACCCGAAGGGTCTCCACGATGGCAGCTCCATCTGTAGTCACAACATATTAAAGATATTGGCATCATGCTGCTCTTATTACGTGACAATCACCAGAAAAATCACCTACCCTGTGCCTCATCAAGCCGCTTGTTGACAAGGACGATGTCGGCATCTGCCGCATCTAGCTTCCACTTTAGTTCGGCAAACCCATCAGTCCAGCTAGCCACCGGAGGTTCAACCACCTGCGCATACAGGTGGTCTCGTTATTACCTGGGACTATGATCCTCTGTTTGCTGCCGTTTTCGACGACAACCAGAGTCTCAGGGGCTACTATCTACACAGGGCACATCTAAAAATGTGCGGTACTATCAAAAATGTACATCATTTCACGTACCTCAAAACCCGTCAGTAGACTTATAAAGGCTTCATGCAACCCACTTTCGGTGGACGAAATCCTTTCAATCACCATACCCATCAACGTACGTTGCTCTTCTGAGATAGTCGCTCGCTCTAGCAGACCCCTCAGTACGTCCGACCGCATACCATACAATGCCGGATTCTTTTTATTGCTCTCTTTAAGAGCCGGATACTGAGGACTTCGGGTGGCCATAGGATTACCTTCTGGCCTTGCCGGATCAGGAGAAACCCTCCGCGGCGACACCTTGGGGTCGCCCACCTCGTGAGGTGGTGTGGCAGGGGGAGGCATTTCACTCTCCATCATCTCCGGAAGAAGATCCCCTGAAGACAAGCTCTGCTGAGAAGGGCTAAGATCCGAACTGCAAGATAAATGCTTTGGTTATTTTCCTCAGAAGTAAGGTAGGATATCTTCACTATTAAGTACTTTTTGATTACTTACAGCTCGGTAGAGGGCTGATCCCCATGCGGACATTGTGCGGCAAGAATACCCTCCGAGGCAGGACCCTCTGGCGGAGACTTCTTCTCCCGTTTGGAAACCTTAGCTTCCGGATCTTCAGAGGTAGTCCTCTTCCTTCCCGGGGGAGAGAGAATGTCAGATTCTTACCCTTGGTTATCCTCCCTCGCGGAGGCGCTCATTCCCTCGATTGGAACAGGTAGCGATGGAGGCCCGCTTTTTCCCTCTTTATTCCCCCCTTCATCTTCCTTTGAGGGCACCAGACAAGGTGCTAGCTCGAGCATCTTTTCCAGCACCGGATTGTCCAAGCCTTCAGGAAGGGGGGCCGAACACCGGATCATCTTCGCCTTTGTTATCCAGTCCTGGTCAAAGAGCGATTCTTCAGAATGATGTCATGATAAATAAAAGGATAGTGTGTTCGGCCATGGGATTACTTACTTTGGCAGCGGGGCGGTTGCAGCTCAGGCCCACGTCCTCGGTAGTGTCCACACACTCTATTTGGGGTCCAAAGAACAATTTGTACATCTCCTTGTGCGTCATGCCGAGAAAATTCTGAATAGTGCTCGGTCCTTCCGGGTTGAATTCCCACATGCGGAGGGGCCGGCGTTTGCAAGGCTGGACTCGACGAACCAGCATTACTTGCATTACCTTAACCAGACTGAAATCTCCCTCGAAGAGATCTTGGATATGGCTCTGTAGTATTGGCACTTCCTTGGCTGGACCCCAGCTCAGCCCCCTGCTGATCCATGAGATCAGTTGTGGTGGAGGGCCTGAACGAAAGGTGGGGGCAGCTACCCACTTGGCACTTCGGGGAGCTGTGACGTAAAACCACTCCTGTTGCCACAATCCAGACACCTCTGGAAAGGAACCCTTTGGCCATGGAGCGTCAGCAATTTTGCTTATTAGAGCACCTCCGCACACTGTGTACTGCCCCTTAACCATCTTCGGCTTCACATCGAAGGTCTTGAGCACAGGCCGAAGTGAGGGGTAATGCAGAGGAAGGCCTCACAAATGATAATAAATGATGAGATGTGAAGAAGGGAATCTGGGGCCAGATCGTGAAAATCTAGCCCGTAATAGAACATAAGACCCCTAAAAAAGGGATCCAGAGTGAGGCCTAGTCCTCGAAGGAAGTGGGAGACAAACACAATGCTCTCGTTGGGTTCGGGAGTAGGGACGACCTGCCCTCAGGCAGGCAGCCTATGCAAAATTTTGGCGGTCAGATATCTGGCCTCCCTCAACTTCTTGATGTCCTCCTCCGTGACGGAGGAAGACTTCCACCGGCCTTGAAGGTTGGATCCGGACATGATTGAAGGTCCGAAGCGCCTGACCTGGGCTTTGGGTGTTAGAACTCGAGGCAGGGGAGGGATTCGATTGAGCGCGGGAGGGAAAAAAGAAAAACCCCTGTCCCTTTATAAAGGGGTTGAATATCAGGCGTCCTCCTTGCGGCCGTTTGAGGCATACCTAAGATCTAGGAGTCATACCAACAGGCACGGTTGGGTTACCCACGTTTGTATTGATGAGAATCCCATGATAAGGGGATCACGATCTCTACTTTGACATGACGTGTCAAGAAACAGCCTCGCGTTATGTGCGGGGCTGGTTAAAGAAAAATGGTTCAAATAATTACCGGGCTGTGGCGTGATGTCATGCTGCCAAAACGTGTCAGCAGATTGGATTTGTGGAAATATTATTCTCTCTACGGTGGTATGTGGAACTTATTTTGCAGGGTCGGACACTATCCTTGTATTCAAACTCTTCCGTGGTGTATTCGGAGGAGGAACCCGCCTTGCAATGCCGAAGACAACACTGCGCGCCGGACTCATCGTCATTGAAGCCTACTTCAGGGGCTATTGAGGCAGTCCTGGATTAGGGGGTCTTCAGACAGCTGTACCATTTCCTTTGGCCGGACTGTTGGACTATGAAGATACGAGAATGAAGACTTCGTCCCGTGTCCGGATGGAACTCTCCTTGGCGTGGAAGGCAAGCTAGGCAATACGGATATGGATATCTCCTCCTTTGTAACCGACCTTGTGAAACCCTAGCCTCCTCCGGTGTCTATATAAACCAGAGGGTTTTAGTCCGTAGGACAACATACAATCATACCATAGGCTAGCTTCTAGGGTTTAGCCTCTATGATCTGGTGGTAGATCAACTCTTATACTACTCATATTATCAAGAATAATCAAGCGGGACATAGGGTTTTACCTCCATCAAGAGGGCCCAAACCTGGGTAAAACATCGTGTCCCCTGCCTCCTGTTACCATCCTCCTTAGACGCACAGTTCAGGACCCCCTACCCGAGATCCGCTGATTTTGACACTGACACTTGTCTCGCCTAATTTTGATAAAACTTTCGAAGTTCATTCTGATGCTAGTGGCAATGGCATAGGAGGTGTGTTCATGCAAGAGAAGTGCCCAATTGCTTATTTTAGTGAAAAACTTTCCGGCGTGCAACGCTACTATCCCATCTATGACAAAGAGTTGTATGCTTTGGTTCGAGTGTTGCATGTGTGGGAGCATTATCTCCACCCTCATGAAATTGTCATCCATACTGACCACAAGACACTCAAGTATCTTAAGGGTCAAACTAAACTGAATAAGCGACATGCCAAATGGAGTGAGTTTATTGAAATTTTTCCTTATGTCATCAAATACATTAAGGGTAAAGAGAATGTTGTGGCGGATTCTGTTTCCCGCAAATGCATGCTTGTCACCACACTTAAATTGAATGTCATTGGCTTTAAGCACATTTGACTTGTACGCCCATGATCCTACTTTTGCTATTCCTTTTGCCAAATGTTTAACACATACATCTTGAGAACGCTATTACATCAAAGATGATTATCTTATGAGAGCTAGCAAACTATGCATCCCCGAGTGTTCTCTTCGTTTGTTACTTTTGCAAGAATCTCATGGAGGAGGACTTATGGGACACTTTGGACACGACAATACATTCTCTATGCTCTTCATGAACTACTTTTGGCCCAAGATGTTCGGCGGCATCTCTCACTACACCAACTGATGCTCTACAAGTCACAAAGCTAAGTCTAAAGCTCAATCCCATGGTCTCTATATGTCACTTCCTATTCCGTATCACCCATGGGAAGATATTAGTATGGACTTTGTGCTTGGTTTGCCTAGAACTCAAAATGGCAAAGATACCATGTTCGTTGTTGTGGACTGTTTCTCTAAGATGGCACATTTTATTCCGTGCAACAAGATAGACGATGCTTCACATATTGCCAATCTCTTTCATAGGGAAATCTTGTGTCTACATGGAGTGACCAAGACTACTGTGTCGGACCATGACGTCAAGTTCTTTAGCTACTTTTGGAAGACGCTATGCGCCAAAATCGGAATCAAGTTACTATTCTCCTCGGCATACCATCCACAAACCGATGGCCAAACGGAGGTCACGAACCAGAAGCTATCTACCTACGTGTGTTGATAATGAAGAACATCAAGGAGTGGGAAGTGTTTACCCATTGCCGAGTACGCCTACAATCGAGCGAGACACTCTACTACTGGCAAGTCCCCCTTCGAGATCATCTACGGTTTCAATCCATTGTCTCCATTGGACATTCTACCGCTACCACTACAAGAGTGAATCAACATGGACGTGAGCGCACGAGCAAGCTATCTCAAGAAGCTGCACAAAGATACAAGGCACACTATCGAGCGCTAAGTACTACACCTCACGACCAAGATCAACACTAACAAGAACCCCATGATATTAATCATCGGAGATCTTGTGTGGCTCCACCTTCGCAAGCACCGCTTCCCCAACAAATGCAAGTCCAAGCTTCTACCTCGAGCCGATGGACCCTTCAAGGTGCTAGCATGCTACAACAACAACGCCTACAATATCAACATCCCACGTGACAAGTAGTCTGTGAGCGACATCTTCAATGTCAAAGATCTCTCTCCCTACCATGGTGATGAGGCTTTCGATCCGAGATCTGATCTTTCCCAATAGGGAAGATGAAGCGGAGCATCCTACAGTCATCCCCATGGACCTACCTTTGTCTCCTACGACAACAAATGGACCAATGACAAGAGGTTGAGCAAGGGCTATCGAAACTAAGGTGAACTCCCTCCTCTCCAAACTACCACTTTCTACATGTGAGACATGGCTACTACCTCAAGCGGAAACCCTATGTGTGATCAGGTACTTAGAGGGAAGCCACAGAACCACTACATCCAATGGACCAGCTAGCGAGGACGCCAAGTACAAGGACCATGATAAGGAGCTGCTAGGAGTCTACAGCCAGTGGACAACCGGCCTGGACCGAACGTTCAACACCTAGAATGTCAGCCAGACAGCCCAAGACCCAGCCAGCGAGGACTCCAGTGGCCGGACGACCAACATGGACCAGATGTCCGACTCCTCCCAGCGCCCGGACGACCGGTGTCACACAACATAATGGAAATTATCGGAAGTCTGAAGTCTCTGGACGACCGATGACTGGACGGCTGACCACCTCCGGAAATCTGATGCCGCCTGATCCGAGCCAAAATGTCAAACATCTGACCGCCCCCGGACGTCCGGGCCCTCACGAGCCACCGGACGTCCGGTAGCTACCGGACGACCGATGCCTGTCTATGCACAGCTGAAGGAAATATGCCGTAGAGGCAATAATAAAGTTGTTATTTATATTTCCTCATATCATGATAAATGTTTACTATTCATGCTAGAATTGTATTAACCGGAAACTTAGTACATGTGTGAATACATAGACAAAACAGAGTGTCCCTAGTATGCCTCTACTTGACTAGATCGTTAATAAAATATGGTTAAGTTTCCTAACCATAGACATGTGTTGTCATTTGATGAATGAGATCACATCATTAGAGAATGATTTTATGGACAAGACCCATCCATTAGCTTAGCATAATGATTGTTAAGTTTTATTGATATTGCTTTTTTAATGACTTATACATATTCCTTTGACTATGAGATTATGCAACTCCCGAATACTGGAGGAACACCTTGTGTGCTATCAAACATCACAATGTAACTGGGTGATTATAAAGATGCTCTATAGGTGCCTCCGAAGGTGTTTGTTGGGTTGGCATAGATCGAGATTAGGATTTGTCACTCCGAGTATGTGAGAGGTATCTCTGGGCCCTCTCGGTAATGCACATCACTATAGGCCTTGCAAGCAAAGTGACTAACGAGTTAGTTGCGGGTTGATGCATTATGGAACAAGTAAAGAGACTTGCCGGTAACGAGACTGAACTAGGTATGATGATAGCGATGATCGAATCTCGGACAAGTAACATACCGATGACAAAAGGAATAACGTATGTTGTTATTGCGGTTTGACTGATAAAGATCTTCGTACAATATGTAGGAACCAATATCAGCTTCTAGGTTCCGCTATTGGTTATTGACCGGAGATGTGTCTTGGTCATGTCTACATAGTCTCGAACCCGTAGGGTCCGCATGCTTAACATTTGATGATGATTTGAATTATGAGTTATGTGTTTTGGTGACCGAAGTTTGTTCTGAGTCCCATATGAGATCATAGACATGACGAGGAGTCTCGAAAATGGTCGAGAGATAAAGATTGATATATTGGAAGGTAGTATTCGGACACCGGAAGGGGTTATCGGAACCCCCCGGGGGAAGATATGGGCCATAGGAGGGTGGCTAACCAGCCCACAAGGGGCTAGTGCGCCCCACTAGGGAGGAGGCTGAATAGGTTCAGGGAAGGGGGCGCCACCCCCCTTTCCGTCTCCTACTCCCTCTCCTCCCCCTTTCCACCTCCATGAGAAGGACAAGAAGGGGGGCCAAATCCTACTAGGACTAGGAATCCTAGTAGGACTCCCCCCTTGGTGCGCCACCTCTAGGAAAGCTGCCTCCTCCTCCCCTCCTTTATATATGGGGGCGGGGGGCACCCCAAAGGCACATCAATTGTTCTCTTAACCATGTGCGGTGCCCCCTCTATAGTTTACTCCTCCAGGCATATCGTCGCAGTGCTTAGGTGAAGCCCTGCGCAGATCACATCACCATCACCGTCACCACACCGTCGTGCTGACGGAACTCTCGCTCGAGCCTCTGCTAGATCAAGAGTTCGAGGGATGTGATCGAGCTGAACGTGTGCTGAACTCGGAGGTGTCGTAAGTTCGGTACAAGATCGGTTGGATCTAGAAATCGTTCGACTACATCAACCGCGTTAACCTAACGCTTCTGCTTTCGTTCTACGAGGGTACGTGGACACACTCTCCCCCTCTCGTTGCTATGCATCTCCTAGATAGATCTTGCATGAGCGTAGGAATTTTTTGAAATTGCATCCTACGTTCCCCAACAACAACGTGTTGGGCCGAGGCCCATGTACCCGTTCGTGACCCTAGACTATATATACTCCTCCTCCCTCTTTTTACGGTTAGCATTGGTCTAGCTCACATGAGAGATAGAGCTTTGCTCATCCACTTGATACCCACTCCATTAGAGGCCAAGTTCTCCATCTAGGAGAAGATCCCCAAGTGGATTCAAGCCCTCCACCTAGGAGAATATCCCCTAGTGGATTCAAGACCTCCTCTTGGAGATGAACAAGCTACTTGTATCCTTCCTTTGTTGTCTTTGGATCTTTGTGACCTCTTTGTGTTCATGGATCTAGCACATGTGTGATCGATTCTCATTGATTTGAGTGTTTCCTCTCGTTTCCCCTCATGTTACCCCTCGTGTTCTTCATGGGATTCCCTCCAAATCAAGAAAGGTCGGCCTTAGGGTATCCACCCTACACCAAGTGTGATGTACAGGTTCGCCTAACCGGCTTCATCAAACAGATGGAGTCAGCAAGCTTTTCTAGAGGCCACTACCAACTAGTCAAGCCGGATGTGATCTGACTCGCGACCAAGTGAGTAAGAACCTAAGGGGTCGCGCGCTTAATGGAAGGAACCTGTGATGTACGATCCGACTCCACGAGTCAGGTGTGACCGTACTCGAACTCGGATCCAGGCCGAACATGCATTGGGCTTTAGGGTCCGTGTGATGCCCAAAGTGTTGAGCCCATGACGGATGCCTATATAAAGTGGGGGTGCGGCACACTCATGCGGTTGATCGCTTCAGCACTGTCACTAGGTCTTGCATCTGTTGCGAATAGCCACCTCCACTCGTAGCAGACTATGTGATCGGACCTAGCAATCTGCCACACGGTGTTCCTCCTGCACGCGAGGATACCGTTAGAGGCGGTGCACTTGCGCCGCTCCGGCAAACGTGTACGTGGGATCCGACAACTGGTTGTTCAAGAGAGATCGAATAGGAGGAGATGATCCACACGGATGTGCTGCCCCAACTCTTCTTCCGCTGCATAGCACTGCATGTCTAGTGGTAATGATCTATGATCCATCTCATGTAACATGTTCTTGGTTGTTCTGTGCATAGGAAAAAACTTATTGCAGTCGACGCACCCTACCATAGATCCCAATAGAAGTATCCCTGGTGGAATCGCTCCGCCAAAGAGCAAAAGTGCTCTTGCCCAAATTCTGCCTCGAGACGGCGGCGCTCCTCATGAAAGTCTTCCATTATTTATCTAGGGAAAATGGGCTTATATACCAGAATATGCGGATTGGAGGTTGGAGAGGGGCCCCACCAGCCACCAGGGCATGCCCGGGGGATGGGCGTGCCCTGGTGCCTCGTGGGTACCTGGGTTGCCCCCTCTGGTATTTCTTTCCTTCGGTATTTTTTATTCATTCCAAAATAATTCTTTGTGAAGATTCAACTCATTTGGAGATGTGCCGAATAGGTATTTGACATAACTTTTTCAGGTCCAGAATTCCAGCTGTCGGCAATCTCCCTCTTCATGTAAATCATGCAAATTAAGAAAAGGCATTAGAATTGCTCCACAATGTGTTATATTAGTTAAAAAGCTATAAATAATAGTAGGAAAACATGTTGCAAAATGGACGTATCAGCTCCGCCCAAGCTTAGACCTCGCTTGTCCTCAAGCAAAAGTCGATATCGATAATCATGTCCACATGTTTAGAGAGAGAGAGGTGTCGATAAAACCAAAATACGGACATAGTAGCATCATGATGATCATGATAGAAGCAATATAGATTATCATAAAACTTCTCATGAGCGAGTAGCAATTCATCACAACAACGAAGTATAAGGCGTAAACTTTCTTGAAAACTAACAAACTATGTTCTTAGTCATCAGGGCAATTACAATTCATCATCTTTTTAGGAGGGGTCCCATGTAGGAGCTTTTGTTTAGCAAGTTCACATACTCAACCATCATATAGTCTTTTATGATTGCTAACAGTCACAACATATATATGGAGCAAAAGTTTCAGCCAGACACATAGAAACATAGGGGCTTATAATTTCGCCTCCTAAATCATTTACCTCAAGGGTAATGTCAACAATAATAACGCACGATCACTCATATCTAACTGGATCTATATGCCTAGATCTTTCTCCACCACATGATTCTTGCAAAGGATAAAAATAAAAAGGGAATGGAGGAGAACACCATTGACACTTGCATAGAAAGTAATTACATAAAAAGTAAAAGATAAACCCTTCATAGAGGGAAGCAGAGGTTGTCATGCCTTTTTATTTTTGGGTGTGCAAACTCTTAATGTAAAGGAACGTCACTTTATATTGCCCCTTGTGGTAGCAACGTATATTATGCATTCCGTCGCTTTTATTTCCTTACCATCACAAGATCATACAAAGCTTATTTTCCCTTAGAATAAAAGATCATACATATTAAGAAGCAATTTTTATTGCCTTATGCACCGATGAAAACTTACACTGGTACCACGAGGTGCTATACAAATGGTTTTTAACCCCTTTCCGCGATGGCATTTTGAACCATCGTCAAGTGAGTGTGGGCGATAGGGGGGTCATTCCCACATGACCCAGAAACCGTCAGGGATAGAGCCCTCTAGTCACACACGGTGGGCAAAATGAGCTCGTGTGTGATGGGCGAGCGATCAAATACGATTATACGTATAGTTGTGTTAAAAATACAATTATACAAGCCCAATCGTTTCCGGCGTAAGTACATCCCACATAGTGAGTCCTAGACAAATGTTTGCATAAGTATGTACATTCCACACAGTCAATCCAAGGAATACGTTTCCGTTCATATGTACATCCCACACAGTCGATGCAAGAAGTACGTTTCCGTTCCAATGTACATCCCACACAGCCAATCCCGTGAAAACATTTCCATTTGTACATAAATCACACACAATTTTCCCCATTAAATCGTTTGTGATAGCGTTGCCATTGCAGACGATATTAACAATTTTACCGTTTGCATTATTGAATTGATCACATACGGTGCATAGAAGAAACTATGTGGCATAGGCTGTCCATCACATGCACACTTTTTATGTGGTAAACATTTGCGCATGGTGGCATAACCCAAACAATTTTCAAGAGGAAGTCGTGTGAGATTGTTCATTGATCCAACACGTTTATTCCTAGAAACTATGTGCGTTCTCTGAGGTCATCACCCACGGTGTTTTCTCAGTAACCGTTTGCAAGAGAAAACCCCAATTAGCAGGCTAATTGGCTTATTATTAATAATCCATTTATTAATCTAATTGACATTTCATATTAAGCACACAATATATTTCATTTTCGTATTAAGGAAGCAGGATTTCATAATTGAAATACATCAGAATACAACAACATATAGCTTTAGCACTCAGCTACCCCATTACACAAATGCATCAGCACCAAGTTTCACATGCAACATCTACAACCTTTCGAAATTAGCATCATAGCCGCTACATAGAAAGATATCTCATCTAGAAAACTGATTAAGCAGAAGGCGAATATTGAGCCTTCATTGATGTTGAAGGTCTTTGCAACTTTAGGCCAATGCCTGTGGATGATTGACTGTCCATCCTTTGTCCTCTTCAGGAAGACTTCAATATTGAACTATGGGTGTTGTGTGAATACCTTCCTCGCCTCCTAACCATACAGGTGGTTTGAGAGGTAATCATCAATTAACGGCTTTGGAAAGCCTTTAAAACAAGGATATGCATAAATATCTTCTCTAGATTTGAAATGGCTCAAAGGAATTAAAAAGACAAGGTATACCAGTTAGTACCATCATGTAGTCAACTGATGTCTTCTTCATTGTGCAGACAAAGAAATTGTTGTTTTTTGTCGCTAATTTCTTTATCCTAAAAATCTTTCTGAGTTTCTTGACTTGATTGATATTCATGGACAACTCATTTCCCCATATGTAAAAAGGGTCGAACAATGGGTCAAAACCTCCGACAGCAGGACCTACATGTGCAAGACCAAATTGTTAAAAACCTAATATTTAGAATGGTTCCTGCAATTGCACGATAGTGTGCTATTAGAGAAAGGACCATGCATGTGCAAACCTCGATTGTAAACCTCAGTGCTCCCCATTGTTTCCTTGCAACACGTATAAGGTAGTTAGTGATCAGGTTAAGTGAGGGTTGGCATGCTATTAGTAAAATATGTTGATGAAAAATAATAACATTGCAGATTCATCTGATTATTGCGAGCCACATGGAAAACCCATTTATCCAAACCAAGAATGATTAAGAACTAGGAAATATAGCAATTGTATATGTTTCTCATGTATTAAGCGTAGCCAAATTTGAATTATTCCTCACATGCATAACAATAAAAAATTCTACTCACAACAATTGGAGATCGCATTGCAGATTTCAACCAAGCAGTTAAATAAACACCACAACAAATGAATTAAACATTAACTAAGCACCACACTGCACAATATAACATACTCCTAATAGAAGATCAGACAGTTAACCAAACCAAGCATGCTTAACAACTAAGAAATGTTGCAATTGTATATGTTTCTCATGTATTTAGTACATCCAAATTCGATTTATTCCTCACGTGCATAAAATTACAAAATTGTACCCACAACAATAGAACATCGCATTGGAGACTTAAACCAAATAGTTAATTAAACACGACAACAAATGACCAAACATTAACTGAGCACCACATTGCACAATATACACCGCAACAATTGCATGCTCGACAACTTGGAAATATAGCAATTGTATTTGTTTCTCATGTATTTTGTATACATAAATTCGATTTATTTCTCACATGGAAGACAATACAAAATTGCACCTTGAAGAATTGAACATCACATTGCAGAATTGAACCAAATAGCTAACTGAACATGATAACTAATTAGCCAATCAGTTAATAAGTGAGCACCACATTGCACGACATATAGAACATATACACTAGAGCAACAGATTGCATCGTAAAAGTAGATAGGACAATTCACTAGAATTTGTTAAGGAAAGGCAGGAGTAGCAAATGCAACGAGTAAACCGAGCATGCTTAACCGGCGTAGCTAGCTAACTGAACATAGGTCCTTATAGTGAGCTAATAAGACAAGGTACACCTCATCATCGGAGATATCGATGATGATTGGCACCTTGGACATGGAAGAGGGAGAGGCCACCACATCGTGGGTGCCCTCCTTGTAGTGGTGAGTTGCCTGAGCCACTCCGGGTACCAACCTGCTGGCTCTCGAGTTGAGGTAAGCACGGGCACGCAGAGAAAACACCTCGTAGTCTTCGTCGAAGGCACCGACGGTGGCCTCAAAAAAATGCCAGGAGCTGTCGTTTAAAGTAGCCAATCGCATCGCGGTGTTGGCGCGCGAGGCATCGACGGCGAGGTGCCCCTCCAAGATCTGGGGGTCGGCACGAATGGCAGCCATCACGACCTCATCCACATGTGCGGCCGTGATTTGCTTCTCTGCTATGAAATGCTCCTTGAGGTCCTGGCTATATTGCGTGCACCATGGCTTAGGGCGGCACTTATTTTGGGAGGGGTCGGTGATTTGGGTGGATGGTATCACGCCAGCAGTCAGGGCATGTGGGATGTGGAAGGAGGAGGGGGATGGGGGTCGGGTGTGTATTACCTGCCTGGATCGGTGAGGCAAAGCAGCATGAAGGAGGGTCGCCGGCAAGGAGGCGGCACTGCAAGCAAGGAGTGAAGGTTTGAACATGCAAACGAAGGCGGTAATAGCAGAAATGTGGCTTTTGCTAAGGGGTGGGGAGGTAGATATTTCCACGGAAGCTGAAAATTTTGGATCGGTGCAGCGCAAAAATTGGCGCGCAAAGTGTCATTAGACAAGGTCCCTTATTCAGCACCGTGTATGATATGTGAACATCACAAATGACTCATATAGTTTACCCCGTGTGTGATGAGTTTGAACATGCAAATTTTGGTCCAAATATGCCTCGTTACAGTGGTCATCCACGTCATTTCATAATTTGGGTACACAAAGGAGCCTACAGCAAAGACACACTTCTTAATCGAGAAAGTTCAACAATTAAATAGAGTTAGCTGACCTAAACATTAACCTAACAAATTAAAGACCGATGCTCTAAATTAAACAAAGAGTACTACTCTAGTTGCCGCTCGTCAATCTCTGCTGCCTCCTCCATGTCTAGCTTGCGCCGGACGATCTCCTGGGGAATGGGATCCATGGCATCAATCGCACCATACTCGGCAAGCATCTCGCCATCTACGTTCGCCATCTCTTTGGAAAAGGCCGCCACGAGACTGGGTGTGGGCGGCTGCGATCTGGGCTTGGACATGCTCCGTCGTGGCAAGGTATGCTGCAAAGGAATAGATGGCTGCTCGAATGCTCTTGGTGATTGCCAACTCTTCGGCCATGGGTTACCGACCATTGTCGGAGAAGCTTCGTTCGATTTGCGTGTGCGGCCTCGACATGGTCATGGGCAGCTTTCATTAGGGCTAAGGCCGCCGCTGCAGAATGGACAACTGTTGTGCCACTCTCGCCATTTGCTATCCCCGACGCAGATTTTGTTGTCGCCACCTGAGTAGCAACAACAGCCGTTTGGGCTGCCTTGGCTGCCCAGTCACAGATTGCGGTTGCGCTCACGCAACTTGTTACCATGCGCATAGCAGTTGCGGCCGTGCTCTCATCGGAGTGGGTGGCCAAAGTGGCCCCCACGATGCGTGTTCACGCCCCCATCTTTCACCTGCGATGTTGAACAGTGAAATGATATTTGGGGAGCGAGCTAGTGTCCTTGATGTGCCGGCTGTGGACTATAGCAAACACACCTTCGTGCGTAAGCCATGTACGTACAACTCTGACAGTGCTCCGAGATATTTTGTACTACTACTCACACGGTTGGTGATAATGAATTGTGTGCGGTCTACTTGATTTTCCGTGTTGATTTGAAATGCATAATTGGGTCACAGCGGCAAAGGAGGGTGTTTGAATTAGTTGAACTTTTATCTGCAGTGAACATGCAACTATAGGTGTGTCGTCAAAAAAGTTGGAATTATTCAGGGTTCGTTTGGACATTTTAATACATTAACTTGGTTTTCTAGGCATTTCATGTGCACGGTTCAAAATTAAACTACACGCACATGCTCCGGTGCACCAAAATGGATTATAAATCGTATATGTGTCCATGGGTTGATGTTTATGTCCCATGCATGAAATGGTGATGAATTTCAAACACCTCGGCACTGTGGCTCTTTCCGACAAATGTTGAGATACATGGTTTAGAAATTATAGTAAATCCAAAATTCATCTGAAATTCCTAAGACTTGGCATGCCAGCAAGGAATGGCATCAACATGTTGTGGTGAAAAAATTTCCCCATTTGGGGTAGGTTTGGGTATAAGCTTCTCATAAACCAGAGCTTCTCACAACAAGCCTCATGGTTCCGGTAGGGAACGTATCACCTTTGTGGACGAAACGATGTTGGTTGCCACTTCTTGCTTTCAATTTTTTTCTGCTGTAAACATAGAACAATAAGAGAGTCGTGTTAAATATTGGAATTATTCAGTGTTCATTTGGACATTTTTATACATTTACTGAGTTTTCTATGCATTTATCTGCATAATTCAAATTTGAACTACATGCACATGCTCTAGTGCATAAAAATAGGTTGAAAAATCGAATGTGTGTCCTTGGTTGCATGCTTAGGTCCCATGCAAGAAATGGGAATGAATGTCAGACACCTCGGCACCGTCGCTTGGCCGCAAACATTGAGATTCATGTTTTAAAAATTCTAGTAAATCCAAAACTCGTCTGAAATTCATGAAACTTGGCATGCTATCATGGAGCGGCATCAACATGTTGTCATGAAAAAAATGTCCCATTTGGTGTTAGTTTGGGTATAAGCTTCTCACAAATCAGAGCGTGTCACAACAAGCCTCATGGTTCCGCTAGGGAATGTTTCACCTTTGTGGACGAAACGTTGTTGGTTGCCTCTTCTTGCTTTGAAATTTTTTCAGGTGTCAACATAGAACAACACGAGTGTCGTGTTAAATTTTGGAATTTTTCAGGGTTCGTTTGGACATTTTTATACATTTACTGAGTTTTGTATGCATTTATGTGCATAATGCAAATTTGAACTACATGCACATCGTGAAGTGCATAAAAATGGTTTCAAAAATCATATGTGTGTCCTTGGTTGCATGCGTTGGTCCCATGCACGAAATGGGAATGAATGTCAAATACCTCGGCACCGTCGCTTGGCCGCAAACATTGAGAAACATTGTTTAAAAATTCTAGTAAATCCAAACCTCGTCTGAAATTCAAGAAACTTGGCATGCTATCATGGAACGGCATGAACATGTTGTTGTAAAAAATGTACCATTTGGGTCAGGTTTGGGTATAACCTTCTCACAAACCATAGCGTGTCACAACAAGCCTCATGGTTCCGGTAGGGAATGTGTCACCTTTGTGGATGAAACGATGTTGGCTTCCTCTTCTTGCTTTCAAATTTTTTCTGGTGTCAACATAGAACAACACTAGTGTCGTGTTAAATTTTGGAATTTTTCGTGCTCGTTTGGACATTTTTATGCATTTACTGAGTTTTCTATGCATTTGTGTGCATAATTCATATTTGAACTACATGCACATGCTCCAGTGCATAAACTTGGGATGAAAACTCATATATGTGTCCTTGGTTGCATGATTAGGTCCCATGCAAGAAATATGAATAAATGTCAAAAACCACGGCACCATCGCTCAGCCGCAAACATTGAGATACATGGTTTAAAAATTCTAGCAAATCCAAAACTCGTCTGAAATTCATGAAACATGGCATGCTATCATGGAACGGCATGAACATGTTGTTGTAAAAAATGTACCATTTGGGTCAGGTTTGGGTATAACCTTCTCACAAACCATAGCGTGTCACAACAAGCCTCATGGTTCCGGTAGGGAATGTGTCACCTTTGTGGACGAAACGATGTTGGCTTCCTCTTCTTGCTTTCAAATTTTTTCTGGTGTCAACATAGAACAACACTAGTGTCGTGTTAAATTTTGGAATTTTTCGTGCTCGTTTGGACATTTTTATGCATTTACTGAGTTTTCTATGCATTTGTGTGCATAATTCATATTTGAACTACATGCACATGCTCCAGTGCATAAACTTGGGATGAAAACTCATATATGTGTCCTTGGTTGCATGATTAGGTCCCATGCAAGAAATAGGAATAAATGTCAAAATCCACGGCACCATCGCTCAGCCGCAAACATTGAGATACATGGTTTAAAAATTCTAGCAAATCCAAAACTAGTTTGAAATTCATGAAACATGGCATGCTATCATGGAACGATATCAACTTGTTGTCTGAAAAAATTGTCCCATTTGGGGCAGGTTTGGGTATAAGCTTCTCACAAACCAGAGCATGCCACGACAAGCCTCATGGTTCCGGTAGTGAATTTGTCACCTCTGTGGATGAAACGATGCTCGTTGCCTCTTCTTGCTTTCAAAGTTTTTCTAGTGTCAACATAGAACAACAAGAGTGTTGTGTCAAATTTGAAAAAAAATCGAGGTTTGTCCAATTTTTTTGTACATTTACTGAGTTTTCTATGCATTTATGTGCATAATTCAAATTTGAACCACATGCACATACTCCAGTGCATAAAAATGGGTTGAAAAATCTTATGTGTGTCCTTAGCATGCATAGGTCCCATGCAAGAAATAGGAATGAATGTGAAACACATCGGCACCGTCGCTTGGCCTCAAACATTGAGATACATGGTTTAAAAATTCTAGTAAATCCAAAACTCGTCTAAAATTCATGAAACTTGGCATGCTATGATGGAACAGCATCAACATGTTGTGGTGAAAAAATTGTCCCATTTGGGGCAGGTTTGGGTATAAGCTTCTCACAACAAGCCTCATGGTTCTGGTAGGGAATGTGTCACCGTTGTGGATTAAATGATGTTTATTGCCTCTTATTGCTTTCAAATTTTTTCTGCTGTCAACATAGAACAACACGCATGTTGTGTTAAATTTTGGAATTTTTCGAGGTTCGTCTGGACATTTTTATACATTTACTGAGTTTTCTATGCATTTATGTGCATAGTTCAAAGTTGAACTACATGCACATGCTCCGGTGCATAAAAATGGGTTGAAAAATCATATGGGTGTCATTGGTTGCATGCTTAGGTCCCATGAAAGGAATGTGAATGAATGTCAAACACCTCGGCACCGTCGCTTGGCCACAAACATTGAGATACATGGTTGAAAAATTCTGGTAAATCCAAAACTCGTGTGAAATTCATGAAATTTGGCATGCTATCATGGAACGACATCAACATGTTGTGGTGAAAAAGTTGTCCCGTTTGGGGCAGGTTTGGGTATAAGCTTCTCACAAACCAGAGCTTCTCACAGCGAGCCACATGGTTCTGGTAGGGAACGTGTCACCTTTGTGGACAAAACGATGTTCGTTGCCTCTTCTTGCTTTCAAATTTTTTTCTGGCACCAACATAGAACAACAAGAGAGTCGTGTTAATTTTTGGAATTTTTCGGGGTTCGTTTGGATATTTTTATACATTTACTGAGTTTTTTATGAATTTATGTGCATAATTCAAATTTGAACTACATGCACATGCGGTAGTGTATAAAAATGGGTTGGAGGGCGCCCCTTGCCTTGTGGTTCCCCTGGACCTCCACCGACCTCAACTCCAACTTCATATATTCATGTTCGGGGAGAAAAAACAGGAGAGAAGGATTCATCATGTTTTACGATACGGATTCGTCGCCACCTCCTCTTCTTCATCAGGAGGGCAGATCTGGAGTCCGTTCGGCGCTCTGGAGAGGGGATCTGTCGCCATCATCATCACCAATCTTCCTCCATCACCAATTTCATGATGCTCACCGCCGTGCCTGAGTAATTCTAGCGTAGGCTTGCTAGACGGTGATGGGTTGGATGAGATTTATCATGTAATTGAGTTAGTTTTGTTAGGGTTTGATCCCTACTATCCACTATTTTATGAGATTGATGTTGCTATGACTTTGCTATGCTTATTACTTGTCACTAGGGCCCGGGTGCTATGATTTCAGATCTGAACTTTGTTGACACAAGATTTTGGCATAGTCAAAACATAATTATGAAGGCCTCAAATGGAAAAGTGCTCAAAGTGAGAGTTCTATATCATCAAAAGGAGAAACTTTGATATTTCGGCCATAGCCATCCGATCTCATTTCTAAGGCCGAAGTTGTGTTTGAAATACTGAGATTTTGTGTCCAGAAAACTGTTCGGCTAATTATGCCCCCGAGACGGCCTCATATGGAAAATGATTTGCACGAGTTGTCTTCGTCTCGTCGAAATGATTGATTTTCATATAAAAATCGTATCAATCCGAGATCGTATGTAAAAGTTACAGCCACCTGAGTGCGGCCCTGTCACGGGGCAAAAGTGGCGCGCCCCATCAGACATGGTGTCTGATGGGTAGCGCGAGTAACAGTCAGTTTGCATGAGCCATTCGGCTGTGAAGATAACCTCTGATCAAAAAACATCCAACATGAAAGTTGTTCGGCTCGTCGAAATGGTCAAATTTGCTTTTGGGCTCATCCTCATCCGAGGCCGTTCGTGGCCTGTGGGACCTAAAAACCTAACTGATGTTTCTAGACATACCTAAATCCGAGTTCGGTTAATTTTGGAAAGATTTGGACGTGATTTGGATTCCGTTTGTTGTACGGGAAGTACATCCGCCTCTTATATACCTAAGTTGAATAACACACAATCGAACAAATCATCTACCACTTTTTATCTTTTACCTTTACCTTCTCCCTTGTTCTTCTTCTTCCTCGTTCTTCGTTCGTTCTTCTTGTTGCAGGGCGGCGAACCTCGAGGCCCTAGGGGGAGTTAGGCCGATCTAGAGCAGCCAATAGCCGCTGTCCGTCTAGACGGGGTCCCTCCCGGGTGTCGGTGTCAAAATCAGCGGATCTCCGGTAGGGGGTCCCGAACTGTGCGTCTAGGCGGATGGTAACAGGAGGCAGGGGACACGATGTTTTACCCAGGTTCGGGCCCTCTTGATGGAGGTAATACCCTACGTCCTGCTTGATTGTTCTTGATAATATGAGTAGTACAAGAGTTGATCTACCACGAGATCGAAGAGGCTAAACCCTAGAAGCTAGCCTGTGGTCTGATTGTTGTTGTTGGTCCTACGGACTAAACCCTCTGGTTTATATAGACACCGGAGGGGGCTAGGGTTACATAGAGTCGGTTACAAGGAAGGAGATCTACATATCCGTATTGCGAAGCTTGCCTTCCATGCCAAGGAGAGTCTCATCCGGACACGGGACGAAGTCTTCAATCTTGTATCTCCATAGTCCAACAGTTCGGCCAAAGGATATAATCCGGCTGTCCGGATACCCCCTAATCCAGGACTACCTCAGTAGTGCCCTGAACCAGGCTTCAATGACGGTGGGTCCAGCGCGCAGATTGTCTTCGACATTGCAAGGCGCGTTCCTCCTCCGAATACTTCATAGAAGATTTTGAACAGGAGGAACGTGTCCGGCTCTGCAAAACAAGTTCCACATACCCACTATAGAGGGAATAATATTTACACAAATCTAATCTGCTGACATACCCCGTAGCATGACATCACACCACAACTAGGTCTTTATTCGAATCGTTTTTCATAACCAATCTCAGCGTGTTTCGCGAGCCGATTTCCTTGGCACGTCTTGTCAAGCAGAGATCGTGTCCCCTTTCTTACGGGATTCTCATCAACCTTTCTTACGGGATTCTCATCAATACAGACGTAGGACTCCTAGATCTTAGGCAAGTCCCAAACGGCTACGAGGAGGATGCTTGATATTCACCCTCTTTATAAAGGGGACAAGGCTTTTTCTTTTTTCCCTCTCGCGCTCAATCAAATCCTTCCCCCGCATCGAGTTCTAACACCCAAAGCACAGGTCAGGTGCTTCAGACCTTCAACTATGTCCAGATCCAACCTTCAAGGTCGGTGGATGCCTTCCTCCGTCACGGAGGGGGACATCAAGAAGTTGAGAGAGGCCAGATATCTGACCGCCGAAATTTCGCATCGGCTTCCTGCCCGAGGGCAGGCCGTCCCAACCCCCGAACCCAGAGAGTGTCGTGTTCGTCTCCCACTTCCTACGAGGACTAGGCCTCGCTTTGGATCCCTTTGTTAGGGGTCTTATGTTCTATTATGGGCTAGATTTTCATGATCTGGCCCCGGATTCCCTTCTTCACATCTCGACATTTATTGTCGTATGTGAGGCCTTCCTCTGCATTACCCCTCACTTCGGCCTGTGGCTCAAGACCTTCGATGTGAAGCCGAAGATGATCGAGGGGCAGCACGCAGCGTGCGGAGGCGCTTCAATAAGCAAAATCGCTGACGCTCCATGGCCTGAGGGTTGCTTCCCAGAGGTATCCGGATTGTGGCAGCGGGAGTGGTTCTACATCACAGCTCCCCGAAGTGCCATGTGGGTAGCTCCCCCACCTTTCGTTCAGGCCCCCCACCACAACTGATGTCATGGATCAGCAGGGGGCTGAGCTGGGGTCCAGCCAAGGACGTGCCAATACTGCAAAGCCGTATCCGAGATCTCTTTGAGAGAGATTTCAGTCTGGTTATGGTAGTGCAAGTTATGCTAGTTTGCCAAGTCCATACTTGCAAACGTCGGGCCCTTCGCATGTGGGAGTTCAACCCGGAAGGACCACGAGCTATTCCACATTTTCTCGGCATGACGCACAAAGAGATGTACAAATTGTTCGGACCACAAATAATTTGTTCGGACATCACTGAGGATGCAGGTCTGAGCTGCAATCGCCCGGATACCCAAGTAAGTAGCCCCGCATCCGAACACACTGTCCATTTATTTATCACAACATTTCCCTAAAAAAGCTGCTCTTTGACCAGGATTGGATAGCGAAGGAAAAGTTGATCAGGTGTCCGGCCCCTTCCCTGAGACCTCACCAAATCCTGTGCTAACCAGGATGCTGGAGATCGCGCCTTATCAAGCGCCCTCAGGAGAGGATAAAGGGGGGAACAAGGAGGCTAGCGTCTCCGCGAAACAGGTTAGCCGGGGAGGAGGAGCTGAAACTTCCTCTCCCTAGGGAAGGAAGAGAACCGCCTGTGAGGACCCGGAGACAATGGTCACCAAACGGGGGAAGAAATCTCCGCCGGAGGGTCCTGCCCTGGGGGATACCCTGGCCACACTATGCCCTCAAGGGGATCAGCCCTCCAACAAGCTGTAAGTAAAAGGGTATTTAATAATGAAAATATCTCGCTTTACCTCTGAGGAAAATAACCGAGGAACTTATCTTGCAGTTCGGATCTTTGCCCTTCTCAGCAGGGGATCTTCTTCCAGAGATGATGAAGAGCGAAACGCCCCCCTGCCATGCCACCTCATGAGGCGGGCGACCCCGAGGTGTCATCGCGGAGGGTTTCTCTTGATCCGGCAAGGCCAGAAGGTAATCCTATGGCCACCCGAAGTCCTCAGTATCCGGCTCTTGAAGAGAGCAATCAAAAGAGTCAGGCACCATCTGATGTGCAGTCGGACGTACTGAGGGATCTGCTAGAGCAAGCTGCTATCTTAGAAGAGCACCGCACATTGATGGGTACGGTGATTGAAAGGATTTTGTCTGCCGAAAGCGGGTTGCATGAAGCCTTTATGAGTCTACTCACAGGTTTTGAGGTACACGAAATGATGTACTTTGTTGACAGTACCACACATTTTTAGATGTGCCCTGTGTTGTAGTAGCCCCTGAGATTCTGGTTGTCGTCGAAAACGGCGGCAAACAGAGGATCATAGTCCCAGGTAATAACTAGACCGCCTTTATGTGCAGGTGGTTGAAGCTCCGGTGGCTAGCCGGACTGATGGGTTTGCCGAACTAAAGCGGCAACTGGATGCAGTAGATGCCGACATCGTGCTTGTTAACAAGCGGCTTGACGAGGCACAGGGTAGGTGATTTTTCTGGTGAATGTCACATAGTAAGAGCAGCATAGTGCCAGTATCTTTAATATGTTATGACTACAGATGGAGCTGCCACCATGGAGACCCTTCGGGCGGAGCGTGCCCGAGCCCAGGAGCAAGCAAGGAGTAGTAATGCGGCCGCTTTAAAGGCGACCGAAGAGTTAAGGGCCGAATAGGCTGCACATTGCGAGAGCAAAGAAAAGATTGCCAAGATGGTCGTGGAGTTAAAAGATGCTGCTGACCGTTACCGGCTTCTTGAAGAAGAAAACCGGGCGAAGGCGACGGACCTAGAGAAGGCCCCGGTGGCTGCCAAGGAAGCCCGCTCCAAAATTAGAGCGACGAAGGAGGAGCTGAATCAAGCTGCGGATATCGTTTCTGGGAAGCCCTTCTTGTTGCGGACTAAGTTCGGAGATCCAAAATATGCTCCTCTGGACCGGCTATGGAGTTCTGTGGACGAGCACATGGATTTGGCTGCAAGTGCAGTTGATGCGGCCGAGTACTTCAAGGATCTGAAAGGTCCTGAAGTGGAGAAGCTGTTCTGGTCACAGTTTCACGCTCTAGTCCGTCTGCTGTTGCTGAATGAGCGATTGACCGGTTGGGCCGAGCTCCATAGATTATCCGGACTTGCCATGAGGTCCGTTGTGGATCATTTGTGGCCAGGAGGGCCAAGGCCGAATAGCTACTTTAGCTTAGTGCAATAATTCCTTGGTGTTGTGCCACACATCGATGCTGTAAAGAGGTCGGCGTGCATAGAAATCTCGCGGATGGCCCTTTCCCGTGTCAAAACGTACTGGGCGGAGATGGATGCCACCACTGTTGCGGCATAGGTTCGGCCATAGGCCGAGTGGCTACCGAGCACTACTTTGAAGAAGTTCTTGAAGGCGCTCGTTTGATAGAGGCTCAGTGCTCGAAGAATATTATGTTTAAGTGACATGTATTCCCATTGTAAAAACAATGTTTTATTGAGTTTATCAAGGTTGTATTTATACTTTTGCCCGAAAGTACTATGATGCCTCCTGTGCGGCCATTTATGTATATATGTATATAACCTGAAAGATGGCAGTCGTCGGCTTCAGCCCCCACGCATATAATGCGGGGGTGTTCGCGGAAGACGCATGTTCACACTTGATCCAACGTCTTGGTCCATTAAGGAGGTGATAGCGTAGCGAACTAGGCAATCGGACTATAATGCTTTAACACTTTCACTTAGCCAGAGGAGTTTGACAGTGGGGCTACTATATAGCCCCTGGTGGCTCCGCACTCATCCAAATTCAGGGTGCGTACATGCCTGGCTGGGAAACGGCCCTTCGTTAAGGCGAAGGAATCCCAAAGATTCTATTAGGTCATCGAGTAGTTGACCAGTCTCACGCTATATCATGACAGTCAATTTTCAGCTTTCTCTACTGAGGTGCTTGTCCGGATGAACCAGGGCACAATCGCAGTAGTTCTCCTGGTGCCGCCTTAGCCGATAGAGCGGAACATAAGGCAGCAAAACACAGGAGCCGGGCAAACCCAATGTTTGACCAAAGACATGATTCAGAGCTGATGCATATAAGGCCAAACTCACGATGCCGAACACTCCCTAAGGTATTCGGTCTTTATGGTGTAAACCGGGCGTAAGCAGTGCCCTTTGTAATAAGCCCCTGGTGTCTAGGTACGTGCAATATTCTGACGTGGCCACATGCCAATACGTCAGCATCCTTTTCAATTGTACCGAGAATCCGGGGGATGTGTATCAACAAGAGACAGTAAAAAAAGGTTTACGGGGGTCTTAATCTAAAAAGAATCCTTGGAACGGGTCCCTGCTACACGTCTGCGCCTGTGTCTCCGTTGTGCCGTATCCTGGACGGGTGTAGCACGATGGTCATCTGTAAAAGAGAGGAACTTAGTTGAAAAGTTGTCGTGCAAAAAGGTAGGTTATACTAAATAAACCATGTACAGTTCAAGATGAGTAAAATTGAGCCTAATTGCCACTTGTTTGCACGCGTTGAGCCCCTTGTATTGTAATAGGGGTATAGCCATCAAACCTGTATCAATTACATATAGCTGCACCGGACTTGTCTAACCGTGTCCGTGGTCTTAACGACCTGTCAGATGCTTTAGTTGGTGAGGCCGTTTAGCGTGCGGCTGCCCAAGCCGCAAGGAGCGCTCAATATTTCCATTTACTGTAATGATGCCACGTGCACCGGGCATCTTGAGCATGAGATAAGCGTAATGCGGTATTGCGTTAAAGCGAGCGAAAGCTTCGCGTCTGAGTAGTGCTTGATAGCCACTTTGGAACGGAGCGATGTGGAAGGTTAAATTTTCGCTGCGGAAGTTATCGGGAAAGCCGAATATAACCTCTAGTAGCAGGGAGCCCGTGCAATGGGCTTCTGGGCCTGGCGTTACTCCTTTAAAGGTAGTATTGCTATGGCTGATTTTTGTTGGGTCTATCCCCATTTTGCGGACTGTGTCCTGATATATCAGGTTTAAACTACTGCCGCCGTCCATCAGGACTCGTGTGAAGTGGTATCCGTCAATTATCGGGTCTAACACCAAGGCAACCCATCCTGCATGCCGGATACTTGCCGAGTAATCCCGATGGTCAAAGGTAATCGGTTGGGATGACCAGTGGCAAAAGTTCCACTGTGATAGGCCCTGGGGCATGTGTCTCTAGGAGTGCCGCTTTGTTTCTCCCCTTTATCACGTGTAACACGTTTACTGTTTTGACTTCTGGTGGGAATTTCTTCTATTTCCCCAGTGCTTTGCTTGCGAGGCTCGTCCTCGTCTTCGCTTGGTGTATCCTGCCCCTTGTGTTCGGCATTGAGCTTGCCGGACTGCTTGAAGACCCAACATTCTTTATGGGTATGATTTGCAGGTTTATCGGGGGTGCTGTGGATCTAGCATATTTTGTCCAGAATCTTGTTTAGGCTGGAAAGTTCATCTTTGTTGCCTTTGGAGGGCAGCTTTTTCTGACTGGCCGAGCTTCTGAATCCGCGTTACGCATGCTCTTCGGGCTGTCTTCTTTATTCCGATGCTTGTTTTTGCTGCATCGTGGCTTCCCGTTTCCGTCCCTGACTTCGGATGTACTTGGGTCGCTGGTGCTGCATCGGGCTAACCAGTTGTCGTCGCCCGCGCAAAAGTGGGTCATGAGGCTTGTTAATGCTGCCATTGTTCTCGGCTTTTCTTGGCCGAGGTGTCTGGCAAACCATTCGTCTCGAACGCTGTGCTTGAAAGCTGCTAAGGCTTCGGTGTCCGGACAGTCGACTATTTGGTTCTTTTTAGTGAGAAACCTATTCCAAAGCTTTCGGGCTGACTCTCCGTGCTGTTGAGTTATATGACTTAAATCGTCTGCATCCGGTGGTCGGACATAGGTCCCTTCAAAATTTGCCCGAAAAGCGTCCTCGAGCTCTTCCCAGCTTCCAATGGACTTTTCGGGGAGGCTTTTAAGCCAGTGCTGAGCTAGCCCTTTGAGCTTGAGGGGTAAGTACTGGATGGCATGGAGATCATCTCCTCGAGCCATGTGGATATGGAGGATGTAGTCCTCAATCCAGATCCCAGGGTATGTCGTTCCGTCGTACGCCTCTATGTTTACGGGTTTGAATCCCTCTAGAAATTCATCGTCCAGCACCTCATCGGTGAAACATAGGGGGTGCGCGGCACCCCTGTATTTGGGTGTACCATGGTGTTCGGATTTTTGTTGTGTTGCATTGCGTGCCGGAGCGCGCTTGCTTGGCCCGTAGTTGGATCTGGTTGCGCCGTCCTTTTGATGCGAGCCTTCACGTGGATCGCGTACTGGCTTGTGTGTGGCGTCGTTTGCCGCTCTATGTTGGCCACGAGGTCGTCTATCCGACCGGATGGCTGTTTTGTTTTTTGATTGCGGGGGATCTAAGGCCTCCTCATCGAATTCAGGTAGCAGCTTTCACTTCGGGTAGCTCTTTGTGTGGCGACTACCGCCGTATTTTGCTGCAGTGTTGAGTACTTCACTCCATCTGATTCTGATTGTGTCTTGTGCAGCCCTGAGCATTTGCTTCTGCCTTTTCAGACTCCTCGCAGTGGCAACTGTCGGATTTCGGGTTCCGGCAGACCCTTGAGGTTCGAACACTGGGGTACGCGCGGAGATTTCGCCTCCTACCTACCTGCACCCCTCCGCCTTGCTAAGATCTAAGCTAAGGAAAGAACAACACAAGAGACACAGGGTTTATACTAGTTCAGGCCACCGTTGTGGTGTAATACCCTACTCCAGTGTGTGGTGTGGTGGATTGCCTCTTGGGCTGATGGTGATGAACTATACAAGGAAGAACAGCCTAGCGAGGGTCTGTTCTTTGCTGGGGGGGACGAACTGCTAGGAGGAGTTCAGTCACCCTTCTCTCTCTCTGATTTTGATCCGATCCTTGATCCTCGATCTCTGTCTCTAACCTTCCTTTTACCTCGAAACCGAACCCCGGTCCTTGTTGGTGGCTGGTCCTATTTATAGGCAATGGCCCTGGGCCTCTTCCCAAATATTGAGCGGGAAGGGCGCCAACAATTGGCCATTTTGAAGGGGAACATCTAGTACACTTATCCTGACTAAAGTTGGTCCTCGCCTACACAAAGCTCTAGTGGTGACGCTGTGTTGGGCTCCACGATGACCTCCGTCTTGCGGTCCTCCTAGTCTTGGTCTTGTTGCACCAAAATGGCAACCTTTGCCTGATGCCTTGGTACTCCGCGGCTGCGCTTGCCCCCTTTGCACCAAAGGGGAAAGGAGGACACTGCGCGGGCTGGCGCCCGCCTGGCGCCCTTGGTCGTCATGGCTTGCGTCACGGGCACCTCGTGAGGTGCCCCGCCTTGATCTCTCCGCCTCCTCGCGAGCCAGCCTGGTGAGGCCGTGCCTGAGGAAGCTCCGTGTCGTCCGCCCCACGAGGCTTGGCCCCTCGCGAGGGTCTTGGGTCTGTGTTGATGAAGATGGGCCGTGCTGGGCCCCCCTTTGAGCCACGCCGCAGGCAGGCAAGTCTGGGGACCCTCGTTCCCAGAACACCGACAGTAGCCCCCGGGCCCAAGGTGCGCATGGACTTGGCCGTGTAGGGAGGCGGAAGGGCAAGAGCGAAGCGCCGCGGGCCCTAACAGCCGGCGGTCTTGGGCGCCGCGTGGCGGTTGATTAGACGTGGGCGTCTCCACTTCCCCATGGCGCCTCGGCAACTGCACGGATTGGACAAGCCCCTGCATGCAAAGCGGGTCATGATTACCTGCGATCGTGGAGGTCGGCGGTTGGCCTTCGCCGGCCATAAGTACGGAACGGCGTGCTCCCTTCTAGTCCATCCCTTCTTGCTTCTCCTTCTTCCCGGTCCTTGCTCCATCTTGCTGCGATGGCTCCGATCCACCAGTTCTCGACGGCAGAGAAGGGAAAGGCTCCCCGAGAGGAACCAGACCCGCTCCCGCCGAAGAAACGGCTCGCCCTCCGCGGCCCGGACGAGGGGGGCCATCAGGTGGTGTCGAGGCCCTAGTGCGAGCGGGCACCGCCGGGGTTCCCGCTTCCCTTGTACGCCCACATCCAGCGGGCGCCGACGAGTCACGAAGGTGTGGGTCGTTCCCCCTGGGGTCCACACCGAGGGCTCCTCCCGAGAGTTCGTGCTCCACGCCGCCATGCCTCCTCAGTCTTGGATTCACCTTCCTCCCTTCTTCGCCTCCATCATCCCGCAGGGAGAACTCCTGGAGCTTTGGCTGCAGCACGCCGGTTGCAGCACCCTCGCGACCGAGGCAGAGGTCGCGGTCGTTGCCCCGGGCGAGGTCTTCATGACTCGAGGCTAGAGCGAAGTCGCCCGGGTTTGTAGGACAAGCGGCGCCTTCACGATCCACTTGGAGTACGACGGTGCTTCGGTTATGTTCTTCAAGGTCTTCGATGCGAACGGGCGTCGGCTGGAGTGCTGCCCCGGGAGAGGTCGCCGGGACCCTGCTGCGGTGAGGACTGGGCCCGCCGACCGCTCCCTTGGGGGCTCCTCAGGTGGCGGAGGCGTCGGAGGTTCCAGCGCCTCCGGCGAGCTCTTCGCGACTCCGGAGACGAGAGACGACAGCTACGAGCCCCTGAGCCGGCGCCGCTCCTGGAGCAGGGCGGGCTCGTCAGGCCGTCGCTGCCTCTGATTTGGATGGGGTTGGCGCCGGTGCTTGACGGCCCACTATTGATGATGGCGTCTTTTGCAGGGTCGTGCGTAGTTAGCGTCCTTTTAGGATCTGTTCCCTGCGAGGAATCAAAGACGCGTCCCGTGGGGGCTTGTAAGGTGCCTGTGATCCTGTTCTATTAATATAACCCTTGTCGTACAATTGTGCGAGTTTCTCATTCCGTCTTAGCTCAGTTCTCCCTTTCGAACCTCATGAGGGCTTGGTGCTCTACGCCGATAGGTCCCAGTCCCAAGGCGGCTTCAGCCGTCGCTGGTATGCCAGGTCGCGATGCCGTGGTCAAGGCCAGGAAGTGAGCGACCTGGAGTCTGGTAAGAGCCCCTGAGTCACGGTGCTCAGGAGGTCCCCTTTGGCGCTCAAGCAGTCATCGTTCGGTGAGAAAGGAGAGCGGCGTCGCTAACACGGGATTGCATTAGGTACGGGGATGGTGCCACGGGATTGCTTCCGGGTGGTGACTTATCTCGAGAATCAGGGGTCACTCTCTGGTGTGTCGTCGGGTCCGTGCATCAGCAGGCGTGATGCAGCCCGAGGGGCGCCCCCAACAAGGTAAGCTAACAACATGAAATAAAAGGGGATACATGCCGCAGGGACGGACCCACGCGGCCTGGGAATAATGCAGCCCTAGGGGGGTGCTCCCAGCTGGAAATGAAACTTGTAAGATGTCACCTGATGATGTTGAGGATGAAGGACTGTTGGTGTAGCAGACTCGGTGGGCTGCGGAAGCCGATCCTCACGAGCCCCCAGGCCTAGGGGCCTCGGGAGGCTCCGGAGGCGCTTGTGGCTCCTCGCGGACCATCTCCATCTCCGCCAGGGCTGCGGAACGCCTGGTGTCGGTGTCAAAACCGGCGGATCTCGTGTAGGGGGTCCCGAACTATGCGTCTAGGCCGGATGGTAACAGGAGGCAGGGAACATGATGTTTTACCCAGGTTCGGGCCCTCTTGATGGAGGTAAAACCCTACGTCCTGCTTGATTAATATTGATGATATGGGTAGTACAAGATTAGATCTACCACGAGATCAAGGAGGCTAAACCCTAGAAGCTAGCCTATGGTATGTTTGTTGTATATGGAGTTGATTGCCTACGGACTACAACCCTCCGGTTTATATAGACACCGGATAGGGTTAGGTTACATATAGTCGGTTACAATGGTAGGAGATCTTGAATATCCGCTTCGCCAAGCTTGCCTTCCACGCCAAGGAAAGTCCCATCCGGACACAGGACAAAGTCTTCAATCTTGTATCTTCATAGTCCTGGAGTCCGGCTGAAGGTATAGTCCGGCTACCCGAACACCCCCTAATCCAGGACTCCCTCAGTAGCCCCCGAACCAGGCTTCAATGATGACGAGTCCGGCGCGCAGATTGTTCGGCATTGCAAGGCGGGTTCTTCTCCAAATCTTGTGTACCTCTAGAAATAATGTCCAATTTTTGTAATGTAGCGCTCCTCGGCTCCCACGCCCAATAATGGCCGTCTTCCACGTGTCAAACGAATGCGAAAAGCCAGGGCGTTTTTACATCCACACCCCTAGCCGTATAAACGAGCCGCCTATTTAACGGGATGGGGATTTAGGTCCAAACCACATCTTCTCCTTTCCGCGAGTTATCATCAGAGCGCTTCCAGCAAAGGTCCATTCCAACATGACCAGCCGTCGCAGCTCCTCCCCTCGCCCCTCCGGTCCCAAACCCGGGGACTGGGAGAGTTGCACCATCCCGCATAGCGAGTTAGTGTCGCTTCAGGCCAAGGGATTTCTCCCTCAGGCATACATGGTCCCGGTCCGAGCCGGTCTTGCCACTTACAATGGAGGAAAACAAGCGGAGAGCACCCCCAATCCTTCTAAAGGAGAGCGGGTGTGCCTCGTCCCCTATCTAATAAGGGGACTGGGGTTTCCAATTCATCCATTTCTCCGCGGGCTTCTGGAGTTCTACGGCCTCCAGCTGCACAATCTCACGCCCGCCTCCGTATTACATATTGCGGGTTTCGTCGCCCTTTGCGAGCTATTTTTAGGCGTTGAGGCTCATTTCGCGCTGTGGAAGAGGTTATTCTGCCTGGTGCCCCGTTCTCGAGAGGGGTCTATATACCAAGTGGGCGGAGCCGAAGTATGGCGCATCGCCGGGACCGGATACCTATCCGGAACCCCAAAGAAGGCGTCCGAGGACTGGCCTTCGGAATGGTTTTACATAGATGACGTCCCGCTACCGGACCCTATCCGGGTCGGTCTCCCTGAGTTCAACAGTGCCCCATTGAAGAAACGCTTGAGCTGGCGTCCGCGGAGCTCTCAGAGAGAAAGCGACAGAGACGTCCTTTACCTGATGGGCCGGATAAGACTGTTGGCTCATTCCGGACTAACCATGATTGGAGTCATGGCCGCATGCATTATGCGGGGGGTGCAGCCGCTTCAATATAGAGGCCACCCCATGTGGGATTTCAACGGGGAGGATGACGCCACCCGTTACGGTCGTAAGGGGCCGGCCTCAGCTGCCGCCCTAGTAAAGATCTTATCCTCTTTGTACAAGGGAGAAAAGGAGGAATTCCTCCGCGTCAATCCGCAGGCCGGATTTACTATGTACGATCCTCCAAGTTGGGTAAGTGAACAATTGCGCTTGCCCGTTTGTTTTATACTCCCACGGTTAGATATGTAGTCTAACGACTTCAGTGCAGGAACTGCGACAGGAGGTAAAGGATATAAACAGCCGCCCTCCACAGCCCGAGGACCCAGAACGGTCCCTCGATCCGGACTCCGAAGAGGACCCGGACATATCGGTGGAGCTTATCGACGGGGTGTTCCATCAGCTAAGCAAGGACAATACCTTGGTAGCCATCACGGCTGATTACCCAGGGTTAATCCCGGCCTCCCAGGTGACAGAAACCGGAGTCTCATTCCCTTGAGAGAGATTCCACTCTCACGTATTCCGGTGTTTCTGACGACAACCGTGTTTTGCAGGGGAGATTTCCGAGGCAGGAGGCCGAACCTGCGGCGGCTAGCCAACGAGGGGCCGCAGGACCCCGTGGGGCAAAAAGGAATGCAGTCCGGACTGAGATGCCGGCGCAAAGGTATAGCGCACCCTCTGTTTCCCTGGTGTTATTCTGTCAGGGCATATTAACGTTCGTGCTATCTTCAGAACGAAGAGACCTCGCCGGACTACATCCGGAGAGGTTGCCAATCGCGCCTCCACCAGCCAGGCTCCAACGTCTGGCCAGGAAGCGGAGGCGAGCACAAGGCGCGCACCGGACGCTCCTCCGACAGAGGATGCGGACAGGCTGTCTGCCACAAATTCTGAAGTGGAGAGTGCCATGAACCACAGGCGTCGCCGGACAGTTCTACGCGACGCTTGTTTCTCCCAAGAGGCTTTAGATGCCTTTAATTCGGGAGATGCGTACCTCCGTGCCGCTCAAAATGGTTTAGCCAGAGCCACGGAGCAGTATGTAAAAGACATACGGGTAAGAAAATTTTGGTCAAATATATATATACCAGTAGCCCCCGAGACTTGAAACAGTTAGAGCAACTGATTTAAGGATCATTTAATAAGCAGGTTCTTACAGAGAAGAATACCTGTACTGTCCCAGGAGCTGGAAAAGTGCAAGGCCCAACTAGAGGCCGCACTAGCCGCAGCAGGGGAGCCCAAAGAGACCCCCTCAGGTAAGATACGCTTCGAAAGATTAGTATTGTGCGGTGTGGGTGCAAATCTGACAAATCATGTTGCAGATGGCGCCGGACTCGATCCGGAAAAGCAACAACTCTTACGCCGGCTAAAGGCCGGTGAGAGTACGTTGACAAAGGTGAGGCGAGAGAAGAATGATCTTCAGGATGCCAACACCAGGCTGGACGTCGAACTTAAAGATGTTCGTGGCCAGCTGTCGGACTCCACGAGGGAGAATCAGCGGCTTCGACGCGGCATATTCAGTAAGTGCTTGAACGAACTTTGAAAAAAAGAGTTCGGCGAGGAAGTCGACTAACAGAGTAATGTCTGTAGGTATGCTCACAGGTCGTCCTGCAGAGGAGATGCCCGGTTCTACGGGTGACCTTCTTCCCGAACTCATGCAACTGCACGAGCGAATTCGGCAGGCGATGCGAGGTGTTGCCCAAGCCTTATGGCCTGCCCACTCCATGCCCGAGGGCCTTGGAGAGCTTGCGGAGAAGCTGAAGGGAGCTCGGCGGCGCTTCCGGTTGTGGAAGATATCGGCCTGCCGACAAGGCGCTAGGGAAGCCTGGGCCATGGTGAAGACCCGTTTTACGAAGTCTGACCCAAACCACATGGCCGAGGTCGGACCAGTGGGGCCTGACGGGAAGGAGATCCCTGTGAGCTTAGTATACGGCCAAGTAGAGTTGGCCGCGAAGTATTCCCAGCAGGACTGTAAATTAGACAGCCTGTTAGATGGTATAGAAGAGGAATACAATCAGTCAGAATGACTATGTAATTTTGAATTGACATGTGTAATGCCTTCTAGCCGGATTGTAGATCGTTTGTCGTTGCCGACCTTTTCGCTTCAACCTCGGGACCTGACGGTCCGGAGTGTGTCCGAATACCATAGCGGTTATATAAGAACCATGGTATGCGTGGAGACCAGGCGTAGGGGTCATTAGTGCTTTATCAGACAAGTGCCCAACTAGTTATGTTATATTACATGGTTAGTAAGAAACATCTTCCAGAGAGAATAGTTCCGTTAGGGGTTCCTTTCGCTGGGAGGCATGCCCTAAAGTGCATGTCCGGACTGCGTAAAAAGACGCAGAAAAAAGCATCTGGGGGCGCATAAAATGAGTAAAAAGATCATCTTTTATCTCACCGACCGAATATTCCCTTAAGAACGCTAGCTTTCGGCTTCACCCAGTCTGAGGTACACATCCGGCTGACCCGGCAGTAACAATCGCAGAGGTGCTCCCTTTACCGCCTAGCCGAACAATCGGGAACGTAGGGGTAAGCACAGGAGCCAGGCAACCCAGCTTGGCCAAAACTTAAGTCATATCGATGCATATAATGGTGAAGAAAAAGGTACATGCGGAAGTTTGACGCATGTGTTGGGCGTGAAGCCCGTATAAATAAGCTTCTGTTAAAGAAGCCCCCAGGTTTAATGAGCGCGAGTGGCGCGTCACTAGATGAGCCTTTAAGGGCTATAAAAGAAAAGAGGGGAAGGAGAGAAATGTAAGACAGAAAAATGCAAAAAATGGACAGAGGAAGGAGACGAACACAGAGTCCGGCGCTAGGCATAGAATCTTCGGAGACGGGTGGCGTTCCACGGGTTCGGCTCGAGTCGGTTATCCGACGCATCTCGCAGGCGGTACGCCCCGCCAGTCAGGACTTGGTCGATTATGAATGGACCTTCCCACTTGGGCTTGAGTTTGTCCTTTTTCTTATCCGGCAGGCGTAGAACTAGTTCGCCAACATTGTAATTTTTGGCCCGTACTTCTCTGCTTTGATATCTTCGGGCCTGCTGTTGATAAAATGCGGAACGGGCTTTTGCCACGTCACGCTCCTCCTCCAGGGCGTCCAAGTTGTCCTGCCGATCGAGCTCGGCTTCTCTTTCTTCGTACATGCGCACTCTAGGTGAGTCATGAATTATGTCGCAGGGCAGAACTGCCTCTGCGCCGTACACCATAAAAAATGGTGTGTATCCGGTGGTGCGATTTGGCGTGGTCCGCAGCCCCCATAGCACGGAGTCGAGCTCCTCTACCCAGTGCATGTTAGATTCCTTGAGGGACCGCACCAGTCTGGGTTTAATGCCGCTCATGATAAGACCATTTGCACGTTCGACCTGGCCGTTGGTTTGTGGGTGATAGACGGAAGCATAATCGAGCTTGATGCCCATGTTTTTGCACCAGAGTTTTACCTCGTCGGCGGTAAAGTTTGTACCGTTATCGGTTATGATGCTGTGGGGGACGCCATAACGGTGTACAACCCCGGATATGAAGTCTATCACAGGTCCGGATTCGGCCGTTTTAACAGGCTTGGCTTCTATCCATTTGGTGAATTTATCCACCATGACCAGTAAGTATTTTTTCCTATCGGTCCCACCTTTAAGGGGTCCGACCATGTCAAGCCCCCAGACCGCAAAAGGCCAGGTGATGGGTATAGTTTGGAGTGCGGTGGGTGGCATATGGCTTTGGTTGGCAAAAAGTTGGCAACCAGCGCATCGTTGGACTAGGTCCTGAGCGTCTGCCCGGGCCGTCGGCCAATAAAAGCCTGTACGGAAAGCCTTGCTAACAAGGGACCGAGCAGCGGCGTGGTGACCACCGAGTCCGGCATGAATTTCAGCCAGAAGGTTCCGCCCTTCCTCTTCGGAGATGCACCTTTGAAGGACTCCGGTAGTGCTTTTCTTATAAAGCTCTCCCTCATGGACTCTATAGGCTTTAGATCGCCGCACTATGCAGCGGGCCTCGTTTTGGTCCTCCGGGAGTTCCTGCCTAGTAAGGTAGGCTAGGAATGGTTCTGTCCACGGGGCGATGACCGCCATTATTACGTGGGCTGAAGGTGTAATTTCATTGGCAGAGCCTCCAATTGTGTCAGATTGTTCGGCGTCGAGTGGTGCGGCTGGGTCCGGGCTGTTATTTGCGGGTTCCCCCTCCCATGCTACGGATGGCTTGAACAATCTTTCCAAAAAGATGTTGGGGGGGACTGCATCGCGTTTTGCTCCGATGCATGCCAGGACGTCCGCTGCTTGATTGTTTTCTCGGGCTATATGGTGAAACTCCAGCCCTTCGAACCGAGCTGACATTTTTAGGACGGCGTTGCGGTAAGCTGCCATTTTTGGGTCCTTGGCGTCGAAGTCTCCATTTATTTGGGATATCGCGAGGTTTGAATCCCCGCGTACCTCTAGGCGCTGGATACCCATGGATACTGCTATCCAGACACCATGTAGGAGGGCCTCATATTCGGCTGCATTGTTGGAATCCATGTACATGATTTGGAGCACATATTGGACTGTGTCTCCTGTGGGGGACGTTAGGACGACGCCAGCCCCCAGTCCGGCCAACATTTTGGAGCCGTCGAAATGCATAATCCAGTTTGAATATGTGCCGTACTCTTTAGGGAGCTCGGCCTCCGTCCATTCTGCGACGAAGTCGGCCAAAACTTGCGATTTAATAGCTCGCCGTGGCTTATAGGTTATATCGAACGGGAGAAGCTCGATGGCCCATTTTGCAATCTGGCCCGTTGCATCGCGGTTGTTGATAATATCGTTGAGTGGTACTTCCGTGGCTACTGTTATGGAACACTCTTGAAAGTAGTGTCGTAGCTTCCGGGATGCCATGAATACCGTGTATGCAATCTTTTGATAATGCGGGTACCGTGATTTGCATGGAGTGAGGACAGTGGATATGTAGTAGACCGGCCTTTGAAGGGGGAATTTGTGTTCATCCGTTTCCCGCTCGACAACGAGCACTGTGCTGATAACTTTATGTGTTGCTGCAATGTACAATAACATTGGTTCGCAAGTGTTCGGCGCGGCCAGGACTGGGTTTGTTGCAAAAATGGCTTTTATTTCATCAAGTCCGGCCGTGGCGGCCTCCGTCCACTCGAAGTGTTCGGTGCGCTGAAGGAGGCGACAGAGGGGTAGTGCCTTTTCTCCCAAGCGGGAGATGAAGCGGCTTAAAGTCGCCACACATCCGGTTAATTTTTGTATTTGTTTGAGGTCCTTTGGGATATCCAATTGTGACAAAGCTCGGATCTTGGCTGGATTTGCTTCAATTCCTCTACCGGATACAATGAAGCCCAAGAGCTTTCCGGCTGGAACGCCGAAGACGCATTTTTCCGGGTTGAGCTTGATGTCATATTTTCGGAGGTTATCGAATGTAAGCCTCAAGTCGTCTACTAGAGATTCGACATGTCTTGATTTGACGACCACATCATCAACATACGCCTCCACTGTTTTGCCGATCTGATTTGCCAGACATGTCTGGATCATGCGCTGATATGTTGCGCTGGCGTTTTTCAGCCCGAAGGGCATTGTGTTGAAGCAGAATGGGCCGTATGGTGTGATGAATGCTGTTGCGGCTTGGTCTGATTCTGCCATCTTGATTTGATGGTATCCGGAGTATGCGTCGAGGAAACACAACGAGTCGTGTCCTGCAGTGGCATCGATAATTTGATCGATACGGGGGAGGGGGAAGGGATCCTTTGGGCAAGCCTTGTTGAGGTCTTTAAAATCGACACACAGGCGCCAGGATTTGTCCTTCTTTGGTACCATCACCAAGTTTGCTAGCCAGTCCGGATGTTTTATGTTTCTAATGAATCTGGCCTCCAATAGCTTGGCTAGCTCCTCTCCCATAGCCTGTCTCTTGGGTTCGGAGAAGCGCCGAAGGGCTTGTTTGACAGGTTTCAATCCTTTTAGGATATTTAAGCTGTGTTCGGCCAGCCTGCGTGGGATCCCTGGCATGTCTGAAGGGTGCGAGGCGAAAATGTCCCAGTTCTCTCGTAGGAACTCTCGCAGTGCGGCGTCTACATCAGGGTTCAGTCGTGCCCCGATGGAAGCTGTTTTATTGGGGTCCGTTGGATGGACCTGGAATTTGACTATTTCGTCAGCTGGCTTGAAGGATGTGGATTTGGATCTCTTATCGAGTATCACATCATCCCTGTTAACCGTGGAGCGCAGCGCAGTCAGTTCCTCGGCCGCTAAGGCTTCGGATAGTGCCTCAAGGGCTAATGCGGCCGTCTTGTTTTCGGCGCGGAGTGCTACGTCCGGATCACTAGCTAGAGTGATAATTCCGTTCGGCCCGGGCATCTTAAGCTTCATGTACCCGTAATGGGGTATTGCTTGGAAGATTGAGAATGCTTCCCGTCCCAGTAAAGCGTGATATCCGCTTTTGAACGGGGCCACCTGAAACGTGACTTCTTCGGACCTGTAATTATCCGGCGTGCCGAACACCACATCTAGTGTGATTTTTCCTATGCAGCACGCTTCCCGACTGGGGATTATTCCTCTAAAGGCTGTGCTGCTTCGCTCAATGCGGTTCCAGTCTATTTCCATTTTTTGAAGGGTTTCCTCATAAATGAGGTTCAGTCTGCTGCCTCCATCAATGAGCACCTTGGTGAGGCGAAAGCCGTCCACTATGGGACTGAGGACCAATGCGGCTGGTGCTCGGGCTGTTCGGAATCTAGGTTCATCACTTGCGTTGAAGGTAATAGCAGTGTCGCTCCATGGATTTATTGTTGCAACTTGATAGACTTCGGCGAGGCTGCGGCAGTGTTCATTGGCATACTGTTTGATGCGAAAGTCTCGAAGACTGTGAGAACAGTACTGGTGTCCTCGGGCTGGCTTTCTGCAGCCTCCAGAATTAAGAGGTCCTCGCCAATTTTGGCAACCTGCCGGAGTATCCAACATGCTCTAAGGCTGTGAGTTGGTGTGGCGTCCTCTGTACTGTGGATTCTACAGGGTCCATCAAGCCACCTTTCCAGTATGGTTCCCTGCCCTGTAGAGGGTTTTGGCTTTTTGGTGTTTATCCTGGGTGTCCTATGATGATGCACCCTCTTAGTTCGGACATGATTACTATTCAAGGACGGATTATCCCAAAATTTTATTTCGGTTTTCCAGGCGCTTTCCACCGCACAGTATTTTTGTACTATGGACGCCAAGTCAGCGAAGCGTGTAATATCACGACGACTTACGGCGTTAAGGATTCCCTCGTCCGTGCAATTACTGCAGAAAATTGAGATTGCGTCTCCCTCGCGGCAATCCTTTATCCTGTTCATAACCAGGAGGAATCTGGCCCAGTAATGATGTACTGTTTCCTCGGGCCTCTGCCTGATTTGGGAGAGATTGCTTATGTTCGGGTGGGCAGGTGTCGTTGAATCTGAAACCTCACCCAATCCATGATTCGGAGGCCGAAGAGTTTCCGAACTCTGAAGACCGGATTCTTGGATGTTGTCCAATGAATCTAGCCCGTTTCCTGATCCTAAGCTCAGGTCTTGAGTTACATCCTCCTCTCCGCGGGTATCCGGCTTGGAGGAGTCGGGAATTCGGACGTAGCTAGTCCTTAAAATAGATGAAGGGTCGCCGCACTGCGCCTCTACCATGGCAACATGGTGGGTGACTTGGGGAGAGTTAATTTCTCTTAGATCGGGTTTAAGCCCAACCTGGTCGTAATCCGTAGCGACCCCCAGGGCGGCGATGCGATCCAAGAGCTCGTTTATGGAAGAGAGCTCCATTGGATCTAGCTGCTCGACGAGCTCCGAGCCGACGTGTAGGTTGCTTTTGATGACCCGAGAGGTCACCGTCGGCACAATAGCCGAACAGGCGGTCATGAGGAAACCACCTAGCCGGAGAGTTTGGCCGACAGCCAAGGCTCCCTTAGCAACGGTGCAGTCTTTAAAGACGAGAGGAAGCATCCTTCCTGATTGCGATGGCACAGAGGAACTCTCAATGAAAGCACTAATCTCGGTGTCAAAACCGGCAGATCTCGGGTAGGGGGTTCCGAACTATGCGTCTAGGCCGGATGGTAATAGGAGGCAGGGAACACGATGTTTTACCCAGGTTCGGGCCCTCTTGATGGAGGTAAAACCCTACATCCTGCTTGATTAATATTGATGATATGGGTAGTACAAGAGTAGATCTACCACGAGATCAAGGAGGCTAAACCCTAGAAGCTAGCCTATGGTATGATTGTTGTATATGGAGTTGATTGCCTACGGACTACAACCCTCCGGTTTATATAGACACCGGATAGGGTTATGGTTGCATATAGTCGATTACAATGGTAGGAGATCTTGAATATCCGCATCACCAAGCTTGCCTTCCACGCCAAGGAAAGTCCCATCTGGACATGGGACGAAGTCTTCAATCATGTATCTCCATAGTCCTGGAGTCCGGCTGAAGGTATAGTCCGGCTACCCGAACACCCCGTAATCCAGGACTCCCTCACCTGGCCTCTTGCGCCTCCATGATGCCCCTCATGAGGCGCTAGTACGTGGCAGCCGTGTTTGGTAAGTCGTAAGGCATGCGAACGTAGCTATGGGGTGGACCTCCGCAGCGCCCCACTCGCGAGGGCCAGAGGCGCTCCAGAGAGGCGACTCGTTTGAGCCCTGGTATGTCGATGCAGACACGCAGCCCACCATCCTCGCTTGGATGGGGAGCCACTACTGGTAGGCGGCGGCCGCCTTTCATGACTCTTGACTCCTATAGCTCCTGAATGGTCTTGCTGACGAACTCTCGAGGGTCTGGCTCTCCTTGCCTTACTCCTTCTTGAGGGAAACGTGCTTCGAAACACGCCTCCATGTGGTGCCCAAGCGCCTCCCTCATGACCCTAGCCAGGTCGGTGGCCCTCCAAGGGAGAGCCCCCGAGCCCTGCCTAAGGAGGGCACCGGGCGCGCTTTCCTATGCGATGGAAGGAGGTTCCCCCTGGGCAGGCGCGGGCCCAAGGGGCCTGCCTCCTAAGGGACCGGGCCGGACGATGTCTTCTTCTTCTTGGGGGCGGTCTCGGGAAGCCTCCTGCTTCCGCGATCCGTGTCTTCGAGTGACGCGGCCTGAAAGGCTCACTCCAGGGAACACACCGCGTCCTTCTCTTCACAGGGCACCATGATGACTCCACCACTTCCTGGCATCTTGAGGACGTTGTAGCCGTGGTGAGTTACGGCCATGAACTTGGCCAGCGCTGGGTACCCAAGGATGGCGTTGTACGGCAGGCGAATGTGAGCGACGTCGAAGTCGATGAGCTCGGTGTGGTAGTTGTCGCGTGCCCCAAAGGTGACAGGGAGGCGGACCTGCCCAATCGGGACCGTGGAGCCGTCGGTTTCTCCGGAGAAAGGCTTGGTTGGCTGAAGCTAGCTGTAGGGCACTTGGAGATTGTTGAATGTTTCCACGGACAGGATGTTGAGCCCTGCCCCGCCGTCGATGAGGGTCCTGGTGACCACCATGTTGCTGATGATTGGGGAACAAAGCAACGGGAGGACTCCGGCTGTAGCCGCACACTTGAGCTGATCTGCTGAGCTAAATGTGATGGCGCACGCCGACCACCTGAGAGGGCGCGTGGCTTCGAGCTTGGGGAGGACTGCATTCACTTCGCGGGTGAACTGCTTGAAGATGCGTTGAGAGGCTGGGGCTTGAGCCCCGCCCAGGATGCAGGCTATCGCGCGCGGCTCCTGGAACCCCCAGCCCCCTCGTCCTAGTGGCGGTCCTCGTTCCTCCTTGGCTGCGGCGGCAGTGGAGGGAGGCCTGCGTTGCCTTGCGGGCGATCCTCGTGAGGCTGATCCCTCCAGTCTCCCTCGCGAGGCGGATCTTGCCAGCGATCCTCGCGAGGTTGATCGCACCACCCTTGGCGCGTGCCACGGTCTTCCCAGCGTCCTCGTTCTTTCCTCCTCCTCGACCGTAGCCCCGGTCACCGCGGTCGGGGCGACGGCCGATCCTTCCTTCTCGCACGGCTCGGAGCTCTTGACATTCGTTGGTGTTGTGGGTGTGGAGGTCGTGATACACACAGTATCGACTGCCCTTGGGAGGTTCGAGCAGATCTCTGGCCCGCTTGGTGTCTGGTTCTGCCGCGAGCACGGCAGCCCCCTTGCGCTTCATATCCTTGGCCTTGGGCTTCTTCTCTTCTGGGTCTGCGGCAGGCAGCTCGAGGAGGGAGAGACGCCCTTCCTCGGCCCTGGCGCACTTGGTTGCCAAGTCGAACAGCTCCAAGGAAGTGCACAGGTCTTCATGCATCGCCAGCTCCTCCTTCATCTTGACATCGCGCACGCCGTCGGAGAAGGCTGAGATGATGGCCTCCTCAGTCGCCTTGGGAATCTTGAGGCGTGCGTTGTTGAAGCGCTGGATGTACTTCTGCAGGGTCTCCCCGGGTTGTTTCTTGATGCAGCGCATGTCGCTCACGGCGGGTGGCCGGTCGCGAGTACCTTGGAAGTTGGCGATGAAGCGGGTGCGCATCTCGTCCCAGGAGGAGATCATGCCTAAAGCCAGGTTCAGGAGCTAGGTGCGGGCCCCGTCCTTGAGCGCCATGGGAAACCAGTTCGCCATGACCTTCTCGTCTCTGTTGGCAGCTTCGATGCATAGCTCATAGAGCTGGAGGAACTCCACAGGGGCGGCCGTGCCGTCGTAACGAGGAGGCAGGTCTGGCTTGAACTTGCCGGGCCACGCGACGCTGCGTAGCTTGGTGGTGAAGGCACGGCAGCCTGCTGTGGCCACGGGAGGCCTTGGGTGATGGAGAGCTTGGTCTTGCATGTCCCCACGCGCTGCAGCTGGGAGCAGTGCGGGGTCTTGGCATGCGGGAGCAGGAGCATGGTCGCGACGTGCTGGAGCAGGGAGCGCCCGGGCAGCTTCTTGCGGGCGAGGGACTTCTTGGCAGCTCCGCTCTTGCCGCGCTGGCACCTGACGGAGCGGGTTCCACCCAGGGGCCATGCGCCTTGGAGCCATGGCGCCTTCTTGAGGAGGAGGCGACCGGGGCGCCGCCGGAGCCTCGTCGCCCGCGCGGGGCGGGGTGCGGTGCAGCAGAACGGACGGCGCAGGAGAGCCCCCTGCAGCGCGGACGAGCTCGGCGACGCGGTCAAGCCATTCTTCATAGACATCATCGACGGGACGGTAGCGCAGGAGCTCGTTTGCCGCGATGAGCGCAGCTCAAGCCTCCATGGGTGCGCAGAGCACGCGGGACGAAGAACCAGCTGGGGTGAGCGAGGGAGTAGCGGTGCGGCCGTCTTGCCGCACTGACGGATGCTGAGACGATGCTTGCTGCTCGTCCCCCGCCGGGCCGGTGGCGGTGTTGACGGCAGGTGACGGGGAACGGCGAGGACGCGCGCCGACAGGAGCCGTCTGGGCGACGCGGGAAGCGAGAGCGGCCCGGTGCTTGGTGCGGGCCCGACGAGCATCAGACATGGGCGCGATGGTCGGAGGAGAACGGGGTGGTGGAAGACGAATTCCAGTGCACCCCTACCTGGCGCGCCAAATGTCGGATTTCGGGTTCCGGCAGACCCTTGAGGTTCGAACACTGGGGTGCGGGCGGAGATTTCGCCTCCTACCTACCTGCACCCCTTCGCCTTGCTAAGATCTAAGCTAAGGAAAGAACAACACAAGAGACACAGGGTTTATACTGGTTCGGGCCACCGTTGTGGTGTAATACCCTACTCCAGTGTGTGGTGTGGTGAATTGCCTCTTAGGCTGATGGTGATGAACTATACAAGGAAGAACAGCCTCGCGAGGGTCTGTTCTTTGCTGGGGGGACGAACTGCTAGGAGGAGTTCAGTCACCCTTCTCTCTCTCTGATTTCGATCCGATCCTTGATCCTCGATCTCTATCTCTAACCTTCCTTTTACCTCGAAACCGAACCCCGATCCTTGTGGGTGGCTGGTCCTATTTATAGGAAATGGCCCAGGGCCTCTTCCCAAATATTGAGCGGAAAGGGCGCCAACAATTGTCCATTTTGAAGGGGAATATCTAGTACACTTATCCTGACTAAAGTTGGTCCTCGCCTGCACAAAGCTCTGGTGGTGATGCCGTCTTGGGCTCCACGATGACCTCCGTCTTGCGGTCCTCCTGGTCTTGGTCTTGTTGCACCGAAATGGCAACCTTTGCCTGATGCCTCGGTACTCTGCAGCAAAGGGGAAAGGAGGACATTGCGCGGGCTGGCGCCCGCCTGGCGCCCTTGGTCGTCAAGGCTTGCATCACGGGCACCTCGTGAGGTACCCCACCTTGATCTCTCCGCCTCCTCGCGAGCCAGCCTGGTGAGGCCGTGCCTGTGGAAGCTCTGTGTCGTCCGCCCCGCGAGGCTTGGCCCCTCGCGAGGGTCTTGGGTCTGTGTTGATGAAGATGGGCCGTGTTGGGCCCCCCTTTGAGCCACGCCGCAGGCCGCAGGCAGGCAAGTCTGGGGACCCCCGTTCCCAGAACGCCGACAGCAACAAGCCTTTGATGGGTATTCTGTTGCTCCGGGTGCCCGTTCGATGTGATGTCATCCAGACTGTTATCTTCGCCGGAGTTGGGTTGTTCGGTTTGATTCTCCGTGTTGCCGTGGTTGGACGGTGATTCAATACCGTGTTCGTCGTCCGCTGGCTCACCCTGCTCTATCGCTGGGTCTGTATGATCGTTGTTTCTGCCGAGGTGGGATTTGGAGCGGCGCTTACACTGCCGCTTTGACAGATTCTCGAGGGATCGATCCTTCGCTGCGTCCTTCCGTTCCTCGTCATCATTTTCTTTGGGTGTGTCCACCATGTATACATCATATGATGAATTGGGCGTCTAGTGCCCTGTGGGCAGTGGCTCCTGTTCGTCTCCTGCATCATCGTCCATACCGTCGATGTCTTCAGAGTCGAAGTCGAGCATGTCGGTCAAATCTTCGACAGTGGCTACTAAGTGGGTGGTGGGTGGGCGGCGAATTTCTTCGTCATCCACATCCCAATCCTGCCGGACATAGTTCGGTCAGGACTCTCCTGACAAGGAGAGAGACTTTATTGAATTCAGTATGTCGCCGAAGGGCGAGTGCTGAAAGATATCCGCGGAGGTGAACTCCATGATTGGCGCCCAGTCGGATTCGATAGGCACGGGCGCAAGCGGTTCGGAGTCCGTGGCCAGGGAAGGATCTGGTAGTTCCGTGACACGGCTCTCGTTAGGGGTGAAGTTAGTGTTTGGCTCTATCGCCGTTGAGACTGCGGCCTCCATGGCGGGGTCTATCCACCCATCCTTGGATGGCGCAACTGGCTCCGAATTGAGGGTCGGAGCGGTCACCGGTGCGATCTCCCGAACATTGTCCGATAGTTGAGCTAAATCATGCTCATCGTGACCGTGCGGCGCACTCGGGAAGGGCTTGAATCCGTCGAAGATCAAGTCTCTGTGGATGTTGGCCGTGTGGTTTATGCTTCCAAACCTGACCTAGTGTCCAGGGGCGTAGCTCTCGATCTACTCCAGATGGCCAAGCGAGTTGGCCCGCAGGGCGGAGCCGCCGAATACAAAGATCTGTCCGGCGAGAAAAGTCTCACCCTGGACTGCATCGCTATCGATGATCGAAGGAGCCATCCAGCCTAACGATGATGACACAGAGGAACTCTCAATGATAGCACCAATGTCGGTGTCAAAACCGGCGGATCGCGGGTAGGGGGTCCCGAACTGTGCGTCTAGGCGGATGGTAACAGGAGGCAGGGGACACGATGTTTTACCCAGGTTCGGGCCCTCTTGATGGAGGTAATACCCTATGTCTTGCTTGATTGTTCTTGATAATATGAGTAGTACAAGTGTTGATCTACCACGAGATCGAAGAGGCAAAACCCTAGAAGCTAGCCTATGGTATGATTGTTGTTGTTTCTCCTATGGACTAAACCCTCCAGTTTATATAGACATCGGAGGGGGCTAGGGTTACACAGAGTTGGTTACAAGGAAGGAGATCTACATATCCGTATTGCCAAGCTTGCCTTCCTCTCCAAGGAGAGTCCCATCCGGACATGGGACGAAGTCTTCAATCTCGTATCTTCATAGTCCAACAGTCCGACCAAAGGATATAATCCGGCTGTCCGGATACCCCCTAATCTAGGACTCCCTCACCGGGCATGTGGGGTTTTGGATCTACAAAAGCGCCCGCTGGGTTGCTTACGTACCGCGCTTCCGGACGGGTCTCCTTCAATCTGAGCCGAGGTGCATCACCCTCGACATTGGAGGTACACGGTGACGTGTTCGTGTGTGAACCCACTTTTTTCGACTCCGCTGGGGACGAAGCTTTGAACGGTCTCTGGCCCGGTCATGCTATGAAGAGATCGTAATCTAGGTTTTGCAATCTACAAAGGGAACATGAATACCCAATTCACTTATGTAGATGCAAATAATGCATATGTTGTTGCTAGATCGTTTAATGAGAATAATGTATCGGCTAGCCCTAGCTTTATCAATCATGCATCTAATTATGTGCAAGAGCCGATGCAACAAAATCTCCATGCTTCTGCCTCATATAATGTTAGCAACATGGAACATATGTATACCAACTCCCATGCATCGGCAGCCCCACAAATCCATATGTTGATGAACAACATCGTGAGTTCCGTTAATCAAGTTGAAACACCTCACATGGGAACTTCCGATAGTATGCAACAAAGTTTTCTCCTTTTTATTCATCAACAATTAGCTTGCAATTTGTTAATCGAAACATGCCGGTGGATAGGGGAATTGGCCATGCTACTACTAGTTATCCGGCTAATTACCCTCAATCATCATATGCTACACCTCATGCTACTAATTTTTTGGCACCATATGCAACTATAGGTATTCATAATTCGGCTTCGCACCTTCATGCTAATAGTCGAATAAGTGAAAATTCTATAGGATCACATGTGTCTTCACCTAGTATCGTAGCATACAATGTTTTCCCTGCACAATTACAGAATTTCGGTGACATGTCGTTACCAAAAGAGTCTAAAAGTGTCGGTGGGCAATTCTATCTAGATTAGGTCATTAAGAAAAATCTTACGTCATTTTGGGACGAATGCATTGTTGTTCTACATGAATTAATAAAAGAGGGAAATCCTATTAATTCTGCCGCAATCGAAACTAGATTATGTCAAAAAGAGAAAGCACTGCGTTTGGATAGAATTATCAAAAATGTGGTGATTCGGATAACAAAATTAATTTGGCTATTGAAAAGACTGAGCCAAATATTACGTATGCCGAATCTGTTCTAGAAAAATGGGACAACAAGGTGTTCGGGAGCTATTCGAAATAGGAACAACATATCGTTCAAGTAACGCAACCATCATGCTCTCCGAACGTGTTTGAAAAGGTATGTCTAGCAAGTGATTTACCTATCTTCCAATTTGGTCGCAACTTTATTGTTGATGCTTCTATAAGAAAAATTCTGATAAGTAATTTTGAAAGACCAATGAAGAAGGGAAATTTACTCGCTAGCAATAAAACTGTTATAGAACATATCGGTCAACCTATTGTGCCATTATAAAGACTGATAGTGACCTATTATTGCAGCCAAAGTTTTCCCCATTGCTTTATCGAAATTTCATATCTAATTGGGTAGCTTTGCTTGTTTCATACTTGGCTTGCACCTGGTCTCAATTGAGACATGTGTATTCTAACTATTTTCATTTTAGAAATTTAAAGCCAAGGTCAAATTCTTTCACGAAATCCGATGCTAATATAATATCTTATAAAATATATCGGAGATAGGGGGCAAAACACAATACATAGCCGAATGGGGATATTCCAAAATTGAACTATTCATTTACTTGACTCCAAAGCCGTTCGCAAACCAAGATCGGTTATAAAACAAGAAGTATACCTTCAATTCAAGCATGTGTGATCAAATATTTGATTTGTTGCTGAAAAATAGTTACATTAGAATTCTTGATCACCATGTCAAGCCATCAATCAAAGGACGAATGTATTGTAAGTTGCCTGATTCGTCCAAGCATAATTTTGAGGATTGCGACATGTTTCGTCAAACATGCAAATTGGCCATTGATAGAGGACGATTGAAATTTGTTGAGACACCAAGAGATGACCAGTCTATTCCGATTGGTCCTGATGGCAAACGATTTTAGCATCGGCTACTTCAAGACGATCCATTTCAACATGAGAAGGTAAAAACTATGGATAATAGGATCAAGCTTTCAACTAAGGAAGTTGTTCAAGAGCAGAATGATAATATTCTTGAGGGAGAAAATTCCATCGAGGTTGCACAAAAGACGACAAGTACTGGGGGGGTGCAACAAGAAAATCCAAAGATTGGTGCAAGCACAACCAAAGAAAGCAAAGGCCGAGGTAAGCACAAAGTTAAAAAGCCAAAAGTCACTTTCACACAATTGTTGGAAAAAATCAGAAGATAAGTGAGAAAAATAGTGTTTACCAGCCAAGTAATTCACGAGCATCAAGACTACCTGAGGGAGTCCTGGATTAGGGGGTCTCCGGATAGCTGGACTATATCCTTCGGCCGGACTGTTGGACTATGAAGATACGAGATTGAAGACTTCATCCCGTGTCCGGATGGGACTCTACTTGGCGTGGAAGGCAAGCTAGGCAATACAGATATGTACAGCTCCTCCTTTGTAACCGACCTTGTTTAACCCTAGGCCCCTCCGGTGTCTATATAAACCGGAGGGTTTAGTCCGTAGGACAACATACAATCATACCATAGGCTAGCTTCTAGGGTTTAGCCTATTTGATCTCGTGGTAGATCGACTCTTGTAATACTCATATCATCAAGAACAATCAAGTAGGACGTAGGGTATTACCTCCATCAAGAGGACCTAAACCTGGGTAAACATCATGTCTCCTGCCTCCTGTTACCATCTGCCTTAGACGCACAGTTCGGGACCCCCTACCCGAGATCCACCAGTTTTGACACCGACATTGGTGCTTTCATTGAGAGTTCCACTGTGTCGTCACTATAAGGCTTGATGGCTCCTTCGATCATCGCTAGCAATGTGGTCCAGGGTGAGGCTTTCCTCCCCGGACAGATCTTCGTATTCGGCGGCTTTGCACTGTGGGCCAATTCGCTTGGCCATCTGGAGTAGATCGAGAGCTACGCCCCTGGCCATCAGGCCAGATTTGGAAACTCAAACTACACGGCCGACATCCGTGGAGACTTGATCTTTGACGGAATCGAGCCCATGCCGGACGCGCCGCACAGTCGCGACGAGCAAGACGTAACTCTATCGTCGGACAGTGTTCGGGAGATCACATCCGCAGCTACTCCGGCCGTTAATCCGGAGCAAATCGCGCCATCCGAGAGAGGAGGGATAGACCCCGCCATGGAGGCCACACTCTCAGTGGCGATAGAGCCGGATACTAACTTCACCCCTTACGAGAGCTGTGTCACCGAACCACTGGATTCATCTCCGGCCACGGACTCCGAGCCGCTCACGTCCGTGCCCGTCGATTCCGACTGGGCGCCGATCATGGAGTTCACCTCCGCGGATATCTTTCAGCACTCACCTTTCGAAGATGTGCTAAACTCATTAAGGTCTCTATCCCTGTAGGAAGAGCCTTGGCCAAACTATGTCTGCCTAGAATGGGTTGCGGACGATGAAGAAATTCGCGGCCCACCCACCACCCACTTAGTAGCCAATGTCGACGATTTAACCGACATGCTCGACTTCGACGGTATGGACGACGAAGCCAGAGACGAAAAGGAACCACCGCCCTCAGGGCGCTGGACCGCCACCTCATCATATGATAATGGCGACGAGACAGCGGAGGATGATCCCTCCAAGAAGCAACCCAAGCACCGACGTCAGCGGCGCCACTCCAAGTCCCGCCATAGCAAGAGCAGTGATACCGGCACAGGAGATAACAACAATCCGGATAGCACCGAAGACAACAACAATCCCCTCCAGCACGGTGTAGAGCTAGAGGACAAACAAGCTAGCCCTCTAGACCAGGCAGCAGATGGAGAACCGGAGGAGGACAATTACATGCCTCTCTCCGAAGACGAGGCGAGCCTCGGCGGTGACGAGTTAATCGTGCCTGAGGACCCTGTCGAGAAAGAGCGCTTCAAGCGCCGGCTTATGGCCACGGCAAATAGCCTGAAGAAAAAACAACAACAGCTTCAAGCTGATCAAGACTTGCTAGCAGACAGGTGGACCGAAGTCCTTATGGCCGAGGAGCATGAACTCGAGCGCCCGTCCAAGAGTTACCAAAACGCAGGTTGCTACCTCACGTTGAGGAGGAAACACTGAAACTTCATTCACCGGTGTACGATGCAGCTAACCAGCCACTACGCGGCCGAGCCAGAGAGGCGTTTCAGCCTAAAGTTTAGACCGCACCCCATCGCCACTCAGTCAAAAATACTAAGGCCCGAGGCAACACAGAGGACCTGCGAGACATCTTGGAAGGTAAGGCAAAAATCACAAGGTCAATATACGGGACACGGGCACGTGCGGCCACACGGGACGACTATCGTCGCGTCGGATACACCAAGAGTAAATCCGGCCGGGCCGAATACAGCAGACAAGACTCATACGAACTACGTCGGGATATAGCCCGACACAGAGGTGCCGCACACCCCCTATGCTTCACTGATGAAGTTATGAATCATGAATTCCTGGAGGGTTTGAAACCCGTAAATATCGAATCATACGATGGCACGACAGATCCTGCTGTATGGATTGAGGATTTCCTCCTTCAAATCCACATGGCTCGCAGTGATGATCTACATGCCATCAAGTACCTCCCACTAAAACTCAAAGGACCAGCTCGGCATTGGCTGAATAGCTTGCCAGCATATTCCGTCGGCAGTTGGGGGGATCTGGAAGACGCATTTCTTGACAACTTCCAGGGCACTTATGTGCGGCCACCGGATGCTGATGACTTGAGCCACATAACCCAGCAGCCAGGGGAATCGGCCAGACAATTCTGGACACGGTTCCAGACTAAGAAAAATCAAATTGTAGACTGTCCGGATGCAGAGGCCCTAGCGGCATTCAAGCATAACATCCGCAACGAGTGGCTCGCCCGCCACCTCGGCCAGGAGAAGCCGAAATCTATGGCAGCCCTCACGACACTCATGACCCGCTTTTGTGCAGGCGAGGACAGCTGGCTGGCTCGCAGCAACAACACATCGAGGAATCTGGATACCTCGGATACCAAAGATGTTAAAGGTAGGTGATACGTCTCCAACGTATCTATAATTTTTGATTGCTCCATGCTATATTATCTAATGTTTTGGACTATATTGGGCTTTATTTTCCACTTTTATATTATTTTTGGGACTAACCTATCAACCGGAGGCCCAGCCCAGAATTGCTGTTTTTTGCCTATTTCAGTGCTTCGGATAAACAGAATATCAAACGGAGTCCAAACGGAATAAAATCTTCGGAAACGTGATTCTCTCACTGAACGTGATCCAGGAGACTAGGACCCTACTGCAAGGGATCAAAGGGATGGTCACGAGGGTGGGGGGGCTCTCCCCATAGGGCGCACCCCCTGCCTCGTGGGCCCCTCGATGCTCCACCGACGTAGTCTTTCCTCCTATATATACACACATACCTCCAAATGATCAAAACAGGAGCCAAAAACCTAATTCCACCGCCGCAACTTTCTGTATCCACGAGATCCCTTCTTGGGGCCTGTTTCAGAGCTCCGCCGGAAGAGGTCCGTCATCACGGAGGGCTTCTACATCATCATAGCCCCTCCGATGAAGTGTGAGTAGTTTACCTCAGACCTTCGGGTCCATAGTTAGTAGCTAGATGGCTTCTTCTCTCTCTTTGAATCTCAATACAAAGTTCTCCCCCTCTCTTGTGGAGATCTATTTGATGTAATCTTCGTTTTGCGGTGTGTTTGTTGAGGTCGATGAATTGTGGGTTTATGATCAAGTCTATCTATGAATAATATTTGAATCTTCTCTGAATTCTTTTATGCATGATTGGTTATCTTTGCAAGTCTCTTCGAATTATCTGTTTCGTTTGGCCAACTAGATTGGTAGTTCTTGCCATGGGAGAAGTGCTTAGCTTTGAGTTCGATCTTGCGGTGTCCTTACCCAGTGACAGAAGGGGTAGCAAGGCATGTATTGTATCGTTGCCATCGAGGATAACAAGATGGGGTTTATTTCATATTGCATGAATTTATATCTCTACATCATGTCATCTTGCTTAAGGCGTTACTCTGTTTTTAACTTAATACTCTAGATGCATGCTGGATAGCGGTCGATGAGTGGAGTAATAGTAGTAGATGCAGAATCATTTCGATCTACTTGTCACGGACGTGATGCCTATATACATGATCATGCCTAGATATTCTCATAATTATGCACAATTCTATCAATTGCTCAACAGTAATTTGTTCACCCACCGTAGAATACTTATGCTCTTGAGAGAAGCCACTAGTGAAACCTATGGCCCCCGGGTCTATTCTCATCATATCAATCCCCATCACTTTTATATTGTTTTTCTATTTACCTTGCCTTTACTTTTTACTTTGCATCTTTATATCAAAAATGCCAAAAATATTCTATCTATCAGATCTCACTCTCGTAAGTGACCGTGAAGGGCTTGACAACCCCTAATCGCGTTGGTTGCGAGTAGCTATCACTTTGTGCAGGTACGAGGGACTTGAGCGTGGGCTCCTACTGGATTGATACCTTGCTTCTCAAAAACTGAGGGAAATACTTATGCTACTCTGCTGCATCATCCCTTCCTCTTCGGGGAAAACCAACACAAGCTCAAGACGTAGCAAGAAGGATTTCTGGCGCCGTTGTCGCGGAGTCTACGCAAAAAGTCAATATACCAAGTACCCATCACAATCCCTATCTCTTGCATTACATTATTTTCCATTTGCCTCTCGTTTTCCTCTCCCCCAATTCACCCTTGCCGTTTTATTCGCCCTCTCTCTCTCTCCTCCCTCTCTATTTGCTTCTTTTGTCCGCTTGCTTTTTGTTTGCTCGTGTGTTAGATTGCTTGTTTGTCGCGATGGCTCAAGATACTACCAAATTGTGTGACTTCACCAATACTAATAATAATGATTTCCTTAGCACTCCGATTGCTCCTCTTACCGATGCTGAATCTTGTGAAATTAATACTGCTTTGTTGAATCTTGTTATGAAAGATCAATTCGCCGGCCTTCCTAGTGAAGATGCAGCTACTCATCTGAATAGCTTCGTTGATTTATGTGATATGCAAAAGAAAAAAGATGTCAATAATGATGTCGTTAAATTGAAGCTATTTCCTTTTTGGCTTAGAGATCGTGCTAAAGCTTGGTTTCCGTCTTTGCCTAAGAATAGTATTGATTCATGGAACAAGTGCAAATGTGCTTTTATCTCTAAGTATTTTCCTCCCGCTAAGATCATCTCTCTTAGAAACGATATAATGAACTTTAAACAACTTCATCATGAACATGTTGCACAAGCTTGGGAGAGAATGAAATTAATGATACGTAATTGCCCTACTCATGGTTTGAATTTGTGGATGATTATACAAAAAATTTATGCCGGATTGAATTTTGCTTCTAGAAATCTTTTAGATTCGGCCGTGGGAGGCACTTTTATGGAAATCACTTTAGGAGATGCTACTAAAATCCTAGATAATATTATGGTTAATTATTCTCAATGGCATACTGAAAGAACTTCTAATAAAAAAGTACATGCGATAGAAGAAATTAATGTGTTGAGTGAAAAGATGGATGAACTTATGAAATTATTTGCTACTAAGAGTGTTTCTTCTGATCCTAATGATATGCCTTTGTCTACTTTGATTGAGAATAACAATGAATCTATGGATGTGAATTTTGTTGGTAGGAATAATTTTGGTAACAACGCTTATAGAGGGAATTTTAATCCTAGGCCATATCCTAGTAATCCTTCTAATAATTATGGGAATTCCTACAACAACTCTTATGGAAATTATAATAAGATGCCCTATGATTTTGAATCTAATATTAAAGAATTTATTTCTTCGCAAAAGAATTTTAATGCTATGATTGAATAAAAATTGCTTAAGATTGATGATTTGGCTAGGAACGTTGATAGAATTGCTCTTGATGTTGATGCTTTGAAACTTAGATCTATTCCACCTAAGCATGATATTAATGAGTCTCCAAAAGCCATGAGAATTTCAATTGATGAGTGTAAAGAAAGAATCGCTAGGATGCGTGCTTTCAAAGATGCCTTTATTAAAGCATGTTCTTCCAATTCCTATGAAAATCAAGATGAAGATCTAAAAGTTATTGATGTGTCTCCAATTAAATCTTTATTTTGCAATATGAATCTTGATGAAACTGAATATGATCTTCCTTTACCTAGTAGGCGTTCTAAAAATTCGGAGTGTTTAGATCTTAATGATGAAATTGATGAAAGTGGGATTGAAAGAAATAAAAATCTAGATGTTGCTAAACCCACTATATTGGATTTCAAGGAATTTAATTATGAAAATTGCTCTTTGATTGATTGTATTTCCTTGTTGCAATCCGTGCTAAATTCTCCACATGCTTATAGTCGAAATAAAGCCTTCACCGAACATATTGTTAATGCATTGATGCAATCTTATGAAGAAAAACTTGAGTTGAAAGTTTCCGTCCCTAGAAAACTCTATGATGAGTGGGAACCAACTATTAAAATTAAAATTAAAGATCATGAGTTTTATGCTTTGTGTGATTTGGGTGCTAGTGTCTCTACTATTCCCAAGACTTTGTGTGATTTACTAGATTTCCGTAATTTTGATGATTTCTCTCTAAACATGCATCTTGCGGATTCCACTATTAAGAAACCTATGGGAAGAATTAATGATGTTCTTATTGTTGCAAATAGGAATTATGTGCCCATAGATTTCATTATTCTTGATATAGATTGCAATCCTTCGTTCCCTACTATTCTTGGTAGACCTTTCCTTAGAACGGTTGGTGCGATTATTGATATGAAGGAAGGGAATATTAGATTTCAATTTCCATTAAAAAGGGCATGGAACACTTTCCAAGAAAGAAAATAAAATTACCATATGAAACTATCATGAGAGCCACTTATGGATTGCCTACCAAAGATGGCAATAACTAGATCTATTCTTGCTCGTTATGCCTAGCTAGGGGCGTTAAACGATAGCGCTTGTTGGGAGGCAACCCAATTTTATTTTTATTGCTTGCTTTTTGATCCTGTTTAGTAATAAATAAATTATTTAGCCTCTATTTTGGTTGTGTTTTTGTGTTTAATTAGTGTTTGTGCGAAGTAGAACCGTTGGGAAGACTTGGGGAAAGTCTTGTTGAACTTGCTGTAAAAAACAGAAACTTTAGCGCTCACGAGAACTAATGTCATTTTTATTTGGAGAGTGATATCCAGTTAATTCTTTTTGCAGATGATTAATAGATAAATTCCTCACGTCTAGCAATTTATTTTAGAATTTTTGGGGTTCCGGATCTTGCGCTAGCTTGGGACCAAATGATGGTCGTGGTTGTGATCGCCGTAAGGATCACGAGTTGTTCTTGAGAAAGACCACTTTGGTGGTGTGTTTGTAATCTGATAAATTTGGTGGTGTGTTTGTGATCTAGAGATGATCACCATTGGTAAGCTGTCCCGAGGGACGTTCGAGCATGATCACAGCATGCTGACATATAGTGTTGCATTTTTAATAATTGGTTAAATATCATGATATTGTTTGTCACTATGATTATGCCTGTTGTGAGCTTGCAAGTACATTCAATGTACTGACCTGGCGTGTCATGCCAGATTTCAGGAAAGTATCATTGGAGAGGAGCGTTGTTCGAGTCTAGATTGTGTCCACATCGGTGTACCTGTGATATGGAGCTTCCGCCACGATGTTATTCCGCTGCCACGTAGTTGTTCAGGTCGAGGCCCCTTTATGTTCACTAAATAATGTAGATATTGTTCAGCCACACCGAGTGTGCCGCCTGGCCTCGACAACTATTGTAATGTAACTTTGTTCCGCTAGCATCAATAAAGCGGTTGTTATTCTGTACCAAGATGTTGTGTGTTGCCAGAAGACATGGTCTCTGGGCTTGCAATGCATGGTAAACTGGTCGCTCTGAGCCGGGGTGCCACAACGTTTGGTATCAGAGTCGCGCTGACTATAGGCCACGCTAGACTACGACGCACTAGACACGAGTTTTAGTTGAGTACTGGTAGTAATTTGTGCTGATTATTGAGTTGCATGCATTCGGTTTATATATTTATGCTAACCTGCTAATGGTTGTGGGTGTAGATGGCTTCTGTGCCGTATCCATGCCAGTTGTAGCTGATGCCGTACACGGCACCGCACCTCCTTCGCAATGTGTGGCGTCGACTGTACCCTCTCGGAGACGACCTAGTCTATCGTGTGTACCGGGTGCATCTAGCTGATTCAGTATATGAATATCATGCAGTGGTCACTCTGCGCACTAGTTTCGATTCCAGCTCTTACACTCGCACTTCTCGGAGCGGTTATGCCTCCATCGCTTCTCAGGCTGTCCAGTTTGCTGCATTTGAGGTCCTTGTTGAACTTCCCTACAACGAGGTCCGAATGCAGAACCACCTAGGTTTCTACTACTACCCATCTCTGCATGACAACCGTCATGTCTGTTTCCCTCTCATTGATCCGGAGTCTGATAGTGTTGCTAGCCACCTTGCTCCTTATATCACTGCTAGCTATCTCATGATCCATGAGCTGGCTCAAGAGCTGACTCGTACAAGTACTGCTTTAGCCACTACTTTGGCCACTTCTAGATCTAGCTCCCCTATTTCGCCGGCTAATCCCCCGAGTAGCACGTGCGTCTCGGCCGCGAACCCTCTTAGTACTCCTGCCAAGTGGGTCTCACTTCTCGCTACTCCTGTAGCCCCGATGCTTCATCCTACCCCTGCCCCTGAGGGAGAGCCCCTGAGGCAGCGCCATCGTGTTACCTTTAACCCGGAGGTTTCCGTCAACCACGTCAGTTCGTGATCCGAGACCACTTCAGGGGAGGACGCCGCAGCACCAGCAGAGCAGTAGTATCTTTGAGTATTCGTAGTTGTCTGGATGATGTATGGATGTAGTCGTACGAGTCATGATGTTTCATTGCCTGTATGAGAGTAGTGAACCAGTCATGTTGTTTACTTTTCATGTATGAGTCTATGTATAATTATGTTGGGACTTTATTCACCGCATTTTGCGCTCTTCTGCTTTCTTCCGGGATTTGTCGTTGGCTTTTCCCCAATTTATTTTTGGGTGTTTCTCATCTCGATTGTGTTGTCTTGGGAAAATTCACAATAGGATGATGAGGGGAGGTAGCAGTAGCAACATTCGTGAGGGAACTCCTGTTCATCGTTCCGCACGACAGGCAGGACATTCTCCCGAGACGTACGTTCAGCCACCACCTCCACCGCCTGATCCTCCCTCCACCAAGCAAATTCTGCGTATGTTTGAAGAAAAAAGGAACAATGATCTGATTGAAATATTGAGAAGTGTTCAAGCTATGGTTGGACAGAATGGAAATCAGAATGGTCATCACTCAAAGCTGTCAGACTCTCAGAGGACCAATCCACCCAGTTTTAGTCAGATTGTTGACCCAATGGATGCAGACGATTGGTTACGCACAATGGAGAGAAAGCTTGAGATTGCCCGTACTGAAGGAAATGATAAAGTTCCATTTGTAACTCATTACCTTGAAGGCGCAGCTGCCATATGGTGGGAAAATACAAAGGCCATGCGGCCGATTGATGAGGAAATTACCTGGGAGAAATTTAAGGATGAGTTCCGAAAATATCATATCCCTACTAGAGTTATGAAGGCCAAGCAGCACGAATTTCTCGTGCTTGTCCAAGGAAATCAGTCTGTGGCTGAATATCTGCAAAAATTCAATCATTTGGCCCGTTACTCTCTGTATGACGTGGCCACCGAAGAAAGGAAGATTGATTGATTTCTTGGAGGTTTAAATCCGCAACTTCGGTGTGCTCTCAGTATGTTTGATTTCACGGATTTCCAAACTCTGGTGGACAAGGCGTTCATTGCTGAACGGGAGCACAAGCTTATCTCCGATAATAGGCCTGCTAACGACAACAATCGCAAGTTTGAGCCAAAGAAGGATAGGCCACCTGTGCAAAAGGCTCGTACCTGGTAGCAGACTCAGGTGGAATACAGGCCAAATTGGCAGCAGAATGTTAACAAGACCACCACTCAAGTCAAGAATATTGTGACCAATCCAATGCATGAGGACCGTCAGCGCAATAATTCTTGTTTCATTTGTGGGCAGCACAGACATTATGCCAAGCAGTCCCCCAAGAACAACAAGACGAATGCCCTAAGCCGGCCGCAAGTCAATTTTATGGAGTCGCGGCCAAACCAGGAAAACTTCACCGGGCACGTGCATCATATCTCCGCCGATGAAGCCCAAGAAAAGCCAGAAGTCGTCATTGGTCTGTTTTCTGTTAATGACATACCTGCCATAATTTTATTTGACTCTGGGGCTTCCAATTCTTTTATTTCTCGTACTTTTGCCACCGAAAACAATTTTCCTTGCACCATTTTGGGCAAAAATATGCTGGTACAAACCCCGGGATCCATAATCAAGAGCAATCTGGTCTGCCGTGAACTGGAGATCAATATCAACGGGGTCCGCTTTCCAACATCTCTGATAATCCTTGAGTCTAAGGTTGGATATTATATTGGGCATGAATTGGTTGACCAAATATCAAGTTTGCATAAACTGCGCAACCCGAGAAGTCAATCTGACCAGTCTGGATGGGCAGCTCACCAAATTCTATGGTCGCAAGAATATACCCAAGCCAGAATTAGTGTGCACTGTTGTGGTTGAATTGGAATTTATTCCTGTGGTCAGTGAGTACCTTGATGTGTTTCCAGAAGAACTACCAGACATGCCACCAGATCGGGAACTAGAGTTTGCCATAGATCTTGTGCCCGGAACCACACCATTATACAAGAAGTATTACCGGATGTCCTCATCTAAATTAGTGGAGCTAAAGAAATAGCTTGACGAATTATCCAGAAAGGTTATCTTCGTCCCAGCTCCTCACCATGGGGATCACCTGCAATTTTCATGGGCAAAAAGGATGGTAGTCTCTGTATGTGCATAGATTACCGCCAGCTGAATGAGGTCACCATAAAAAATAAATACCCACCGCCAAGGATTGACGGTCTGTTTGATCAGCTAAGTGGGGCCAAGGTATTCTTTAAAATTGATTTACGTACCGGATATCATCAGCTCAAGATTAGAAAGGAAGATATTCCTAAGACCGCATTCACTACTTGGTACGGTCTTTACGAATATACCGTGATGTCCTTTGGTCTCACCAATGCCCCTGCTTTCTTCATGCATATGATGAACAAAGTATTTATGGATTTCCTCGACAAATTCGTGGTAGTCTTCATCGATGGCATCCTCATTTACTCCAAAGGTGAAGAAGAACACAAGGATCAGCTCCGAGTAGTACTACAACGGCTCCGCGACCATCAGCTATATGCCAAGTTTAGTAAGTGCAAATTTTGGCTCGAGAAGGTTGGTTTTCTCGGACATGTACTATCCGCCGAAGGTATAGCCGTGGACCCGAGCGAAGTAAAGGATGTGCTCGATTGGGTACCACCCACGATCGTGACACAGATCCGAAGTTTCGTCGGATTAGCTAGATATTATCGTCGTTTTATTGAAGGGTTTTCCAAAATTGCTAAACCCATGACGGAGGTGCTCAAAAAGGATACAAAGTTTAAGTGGACAAAGGACTGTGAGAAGAGTTTTAATGAGCTGAAGATACGACTAACAACCGCTCCTGTATTGACTCTTCCAGACATTTATCGCAGCTTTGATGTGTACTGTTGTGCCTCCAGACAAGGTATTGGTTGCGTGTTGATGCAAGACATCAGTGTAGTAGCATATGCATCGCGACAACTATGACCTCATGAGGGAAATTATCCTACTCATGATTTGTAATTGGCTGCAGTGGTTCATGCATTAAAAATTTGGAGACACTACCTCATTGGAAAAAGGTGCCAAATTTTTACTGACCACAAAAGCCTCAAGTACATTTTCACTTAGCCAGATTTGAATCTCCGGCAGCGAAGATGGTTAGAGTTGGTCAAGGATTATGACCTCAGAATAAATTACCATCCATGCAAGGCCAAAGTCGTTGCTGATGTGCTCAGTCGAAAGCCCGTCAGCTTAAATGTCATGTTAAAATCATTGCCCACTAAACTCTAAGAGGAGATCGCTCAGCTCAACTTGGTCATCATAGAGGCTGACCTCGCTAATATTTTTGAAGTTACCCCCACACTTGAGATGGAGATCTGCAAGGCATAGCCAGCTGACACCAACCTATAGAGACGTGCCAAGGGCCAGATGGCAAAGCAGGCCTCTGACTTCTCCAAGGACAAATTCGGTACCCTCCGATTCCGTGGGCGCATTTGTGTGACAAATCAACCAGACTTGAAGAAGAAAATCCTGTCAGAAGCCCACGAATCCACATATTCCATTCACCCGGGAGGTACGAAAATGTATGAGGACCTTAGACAAATATTCTGGTGGGATGGAATGAAGAAAGACATTGCCTATTTTGTAGCCTGTTGCGACATATGCTACAAGGTGAAAGCAAATCATCAGAAACGAGCCGGACTTCTCCAACCGCTGCCAGTTTCACAGTGGAAATGGGATGACGTTTGCATGGATTTCATCACAGGATTGCCTAGGACTCAGCGAGGCAATGATGCAATCTGGGTTATAATAGACACCTTGATCAAGGTTGCTCATTTCATTCCGATTAGCACCAGATATAGAGCAAATGAACTTGCACAACTGTATGTATCCAGGATCGTGTCGGATTTCGGGTTCCGATAGACCCTTGAGGTTCGAACACTGGGGTGCGCGCGGAGATCTCTCCCCTACCAATCTACGTCCAATCTCCTCACGTGATCTAAGCTGGAAACAACGAACAACACAAGGGACACGAGGTTTATACTGGTTCAGGGCACCATTGTGGTGTAATACCCTACTCTAGTGTATGGTGTGGTGGATTGCCTCAGGGCCTGATGATGAACAGTACAAGGGAAGAACAGCCTCGCGAGAGGTGTTCTTGAGCTGGTACGATGAACTGCTAGGGTGAGTTCAGTCGCCTCTCTCTCTCTCTCTCTCTCTCTCTCTCTGCTAGGGTTCTACCAGATCTCTAGCCATCCCCCTACTCTATGATGGCTAGCTCCCTTTATAGAGGACCTAGGCCTCTCCCCAAATAATGAGCGGGAAGGGCGCCAACAATTGGCCATTTTGAAGGGGAACATCTAGTACAAGTTATCCTGACCAAAGGTGGTCTTCGGTTGCCAAAAGTACTAGTGATGACGCCGTCTTGGGCTCCACGGTGACCTCCATCCTGACGCTTTGTTGGTCTTGGTCTCGTTGCATCGGAATGGTAACCTTTGGCCGATGCCTTGGCCTGTGCTTGCCCCATTTGCACCAAAGGAAAACAAGGACACTGCACAGGCCGGCGCCCGCCTGGTCTCGAACGTCATGGCTTGCATCATAGGCTCCTCGCGAGGTACCCTTGCCTTGATGTCTCCGCCTCCTCGCGAGCCTGCCTGACGAGGCTGCCTTTGAGGAAGCTTCCTGTCGTCCACCCCATGAGGCTTGGCCCCTCGCGAGGGTCTTGAGCTTGAGCTGATGAAGATTGGCCGCGCTGGGCCCCCACTTGAGCCACGCCGCAGGCCGCAGGCAGGCAAGTCTGGGGACCCCCGTTCCCAGAACGCCAACAGTAGCCCCCGGACCCAAGGCGCGCCCGAGCTTGGCCTAGCAGGAAAGTGAAGGGGCAAGCGTGAAGCGCCGCGGGTCCTAACAGCCTGAGGCCTTGGGCGCCGCGTGGCGATTGATTGGACGTGGGCGACTGCGCTTCCCCATGATGCCTCGGTGACCGCACGACTTGATAAGTCCCTGCATGCAGAGAAACTGATCATGATTACCTGCGATCGTGGTGCTCGGCGGTTGGCCTCCTCCGGCTATAAGTACGGGGCCGTGCGAGCCCCTTCAGCCCGTCCCCTCTTGCTGCTCCTTTTCTTCCTCTTGGCTACTCGCCGTCCCCATGGCCCCAAAGAGGTTCTCGGCCGTGGAGAAAGGAAAGGCCCCCCAGGCAGGGCCTGACTCCCCCCCGACCAGGCGCGGCCGAGGCCGCCCTCGCAAGTATTCCTCGGTCCCCGTACTGGCTTCCCGCGGCCATGGAGGTGGTTCCCTCTGTGGTGGTGAGCGCCCGGCCGCCGATGGGGGGCATGCCGTGGCTGTGCGCCCCCCTAGGCCATGCTTTCACTTTGTGGAGGTGCTGCCGGAGTTTGTCGTGTGGCCAGCGGACCCAACCAGCACTTGGCTCCAGCTCCCCCGTTTCTTCATAGATGAACTGCCGGCCAGCACCCGGTGCGGCTTCTGGCACCAGGCAGATGGCTGCTGCAGCAGGGCCTCCTGGGCTTCACTGGAAGTCTCCGTTTCTGGGAATGGGGCCCTAACCCGCAGCTAGCAAACGTTTTTGCACTCGCGCGGCCTGGGCCGGTGGTGCACCCTGCACTTCAAGTTCGATGGCGACGGCACCCTCTACGTGAGGGTGTTCGGGGAAGACGGTCGTCGTCCTGGGTGCTGCCCCGAAGATGAAGACCACAGACGCCTGCCTAGCCCTGGTACTGACCAGGATGAAGGTAGCGACAGGTGTGCAGGCGGCCGCGCTCGGGGTTTGCTGAGCTTCGGCGACTCCCTATCAGGCAGCAGCTCCTCCAGCGGTGGCCACGACCAGCCCCCGCGCCGTCACGCACGCCTGGGTGAAGGTAGGGGGTCAGCCCGCCGTCGTGCCCCGGTGAAGCGAGAGGAGGGATCCGCCTGAGCCCCAGGAGCAGCTCGAGCCTTCGCTGTGGGTTGGCGCAGGACGAATCGCCCCCGTTTTGTTTTCTTTCTTATCCTGCGCAGAAATAGAAAGTAATGTAGGGCCCCGGGGCGTGTTAGAACTGCTGTTGTTTAACCATCGCGTTGTTTCCGCTATCTCTGCGCTGTGTTTCTGCGCCGCGCACCCATGTGCGGTAACTATTTTAGCTCGGCGGGGCTTGGCGCAGTCCTCGCCTCCCGAGGTTGCGGCCTCGTCGTGTGCCTCATGCCCTGCAAGGATCAGTAGGAGGGGTAACTTACGGTCTTGGTTGTGGGGGAGATCAGCCCAGGTCCTGCGCTCGTGTCGCGATGCCCATGGGGCATGGACTGGGAGGGGTGCTCCCGTAGAGGACTCGGGTAGGAAAGCTCCAAACGATCGGGGCAGACAACACTCGCGAGGGCGCCCGCGAACCTCCCTCGCGAGGCTTGTGCGAGAGAAAACGAGGCAAGCAAGGGAGAAAGACAAAGAGTCACAAGCCAGGAACGTCAGCAACTCCAATAAAACTTCAAACGGGAATAAACAAGCCAACTGCAGAAAGCAAACGGGAAAGCCGCGTACGGCACCTATTCTAGTCTTCGACGTCTTCTCACCACCGCGCAGATAAGTGCTGCCACTGGGCGTGGGCGGGAGCCCCCGAGGCCCGAGGGCGGCACTCCAGAGACTCCGGGGCGTGTACAGCCCCACTCATTATTACGTGAGAGTGTCACGGGCGGTGAGCTTCACAGGCATTTGCCTTATTCACAGGCATCGGGCCTTTCCCAAAACGCAGCAGCTTCACAGGCATTCGCGTTCTTCACAGGCACCGAGCCTTTCCCAAAACGCAACAGCTTCACTGGCATTCGCCTTCTTCACAGGCACCGGGCCTTTCCCAAAACACAGCAGCTGCATAGGCATTCGCCTTCTTCACAGGCACCGGGCCTTTCCCAAGACGCAACAGCCTCATAGGCATTCGCCTTCTTCATAGGCACCGGGCCTTTCCCAAAATGCAGCAGCTTCACAGGCATTCGCCTTCTTCACAGGCACCGGGCCTTTCCCAAAACGCAACAGCTTCACAGGCATTCGCCTTCTTCATAGGCACAGGGCCTTTCCTAGGCGCTAGGCCTCGCTCAGGGATAGAACCTCCGGAGATGTTGAATGTTCCACGCGTTCTGGACGGGTACCCCCTCCGGGGTCTCCAAGCGCGCGGAGCTAGGCCTGGAAACATGAACAACCTTGAATGGGCCCTCCCACATGGGAGAGAGCTTGTGCAGCCCCTCCCTAGGGAGAACCCGTCTGAGCACGAGTTCCCCTACCTCAAGAGTTCTGGGGCGGATGTTGCGGCAGTTGTATCGTCGCAGCGCCTGTTGATACCTTGCCGCTCACAGCGCGACTTCTCGACGACGTTCCTCCCCCAGCACGAGATCCGTCCCCCGCATGGCGTCCTGCTGCGTCTCGTCGAATGCCAGGACCCGTGCGGAGCGACGCCTGACCTCGTGAGGGAGAATAGCCTCTGCTTCGTAGACGAGGAAGAACATGGCCTTGCCAGTCGGCTTGGTCACAGTTGTGCGGATTGACCACAACACGGACTAGAGCTCGTCGTACCAGCCCCTGCCGCAGGCTTCCAACTTCTTCTTGAAGGTCCTGGCTTTGAGGCCCCTCAGGACCTCCGCGTTGGCCCCCTCGGCCTGGCCGTTGCTCTGGGGGTGTGCTACCGAAGCGTAACATATCTGCGTTCCAAGGTTAGCACAGTACATTTTGAAGAGATTACTGGTGAATTGTGAACCTTGTTGGTGATGATGCGGTTGGGCACCCCAAATCTGCTCACGAGGCCCTTGATGAATTTAACTGCTGAGCCTGCCGGGATTGTGCGAACGGCTTCCACCTCAGCCCACTTGGTGAATTTGTCCACGACGACATAGAGGTAGCGATAGCCCCCTCGAATGTCCAGCCCCCAAACTGCGAACGACCATGAGAGGGGTATAGTCTGTAGACCCCCCACAGGCTGATGGATCTGCTTAGCGTGAAACTGGCAGGCCTCGCAAGCCTTCACAAGCTCAATGGCGTCGTTGAGCGCTGTAGGCCAATAAAATCCACTATGGAATTCCTTGCCGATGAGGGTCCATGACGACGAGAGGTGCCCGCAGTCTCCGCCATGTATGTCCGCCAGTAGCTCCTTCCCTTGCTCTCGGGAGATGCAACATAGGGACACGTCAGTTGGTCGCTTCCTGTAGAGCTCTCCATCCCTGATGCAATAAGTCGTGGCCTGCCGCGCCACACGCACCGCTTCCTCCTCATTCTCCGGAAGAGTCCCTTGCATCAGGTAGTTCTTGAGCTCCGGGATCCAACACCCTTCCTGAGGCTCTAACGCCGGGAGTAGGCGTGCCTCTAAGGCTGGGCCACAGACCGGGGCTCCTGAGGCAGGCGGCTGAGGGAGCTCCTCCCTTGGTTGTGCCGTGCTCGATAGTGACGGCACCACCGAGGGTTTGAAGAACCGCTCCTCGAAGACGCCAGGCTCCTGAGGAAGCCGCCTAGATGCCCTCTTGGCAATGTCATCAACCTCCTGATTGGTGCCGCGAGGCACATGCTGCAACTCCACCCCCCAGAAACGTTTCTCCATCTTGCGAACCTCAGCGAGGTAAGCTTCCATGTGCTCGTCCTTTGGCTCGTATATCTTGTTGGAGAAGTTGACGAGGAGCTGTGAATCGCCCTTGATGATGAGGCGCTTCACCCCTGAGGCAATTGCGGCCTTCAAACCTGCTATTAGGCCTTCGTACTCCGCTATGTTGTTGGAGACCTTTTCTCCGTGCTGGAAGCAGAGTTGTACGGCGTAATAGAGTTTGTCCTGGGTAGGGGATACGAGAACTGCGCCAGCTCCCGCACCATGTCGGGAGAACACCCCGTCGAAGTACAGGACCCAGCCATCCCGTGCTTCACTTCCCGGGGAAAGTGATCGGTCTTCGCCTGCCTCGAGACCCGGCGCTTCTTCCCATTCTGCCACGAAATCTGCAAGTGCGGCTCCCTTGATGACTCTGGTCGTACTGAATTCTAGCTGAAATGCCTATAGCTCAATGTTCCATTCAGCAACCCTTCCAGCTGAGTTGGGGCTCCTGAGCACTCTTTCCAAGGGGTATGCTGAGACGACTTTGATGGGATGTCCTTGGAAGTAGTGGCGCAGCTTGCGTGATGCCACTAGTAGCGCGAGGAGGAGTTTTTGAGGCATGGGATACCGTGCCCTTGCATCCCGTAGCACCGTGCTGACGAAGTACACGGGATGCTCGACGAGGTTGAGGGTGCTGGCGCAACTTGCGTCCTCCAGAGGTTGAGGCGTCTCTTGAGACGACGGAGCTCCCAGTGCTTGGTCGCCTGAAGAGGCCTCTCCTGCTCCGGGTGCGTTCTCTTGCTGCGGTTGTTCCTTTTCGGCTGCGGTTGCGGCCTTTGCGAGGCCCTCCTGGCTCTGCTTTGCTTCAGTTTGGACGGTCGACGCGGCCTTGGCACAGCGCTCCTCCCTGACGGCCACCAGGGTTGCGCTAGCGGAGTAGGGGGTGGCCGCAAGGTAGAGCACCAGGGGCTCCCGAGGACGCGGAGCTACCATCAGTACTGGTTTGGTAAGGTACCTCTTGAGGTCTTGGAATGCCTTGTCGGCCTCTTCAGTCCATTCTAAGGGGCCGTTTTTCTTCATCAGCATGAAGAAGGGCAGCGCTCGTTCCCCCAGCTTGGAGATGAAGCGCCCCAGCACAGTCACACGCCCGGTGAGCTTCTGCATTTCTCTGAGGGTCCTCGGCGGGCTCATGTCTTCGACTGCCTTGACCTTCTCCGGGTTGGCCTCGATGCCCCTGTGGGATACGAGGAAACCCAGGAGCTTGCCAGAGGGGACTCCAAATACGCACTTCTCCGGGTTGAGACGTAGGTCCACTTTGTTGAGGCTTGCAAAGGTTTCTTCCAGGTCCTGTATCAGGGTTCTTGCCTCACGAGACTTCACCACAATGTCATCGACGTAAGCTTCAACTTTCCTCCCGAGCTGCCGGCCTAAGGTGATGTGCATCAGCCACTGAAAGGTCGCGCCTACGTTGCGCAACCCAAACGGCATGCACGTATAGCAGTACACTCCACACGGGGTCAGGAAAGCCGTCTTCTCCATGTCTTCTACCACCATCTTGATCTGGTGATAGCCCGAGAAGGCATCTAGGAAGCACAATAGGTCACACTCTGCGGTGGAGTCGACTATCTGGTCAATGCGGGGGAGCGGAAATGGATCCTGCGGGCAGGCCTTGTTGAGGTTGGTGTAGTCGACGCACATGCGCTCCTTTCCTCCCTTTTTTGGCACAATGACCGGATTAGCCAGCCAATCAGGGTAGCGGACCTCGTGGATAACTCCTGCCGCCTCTAGCTTCCGGGTCTCTTGAACGATGAAAGCCTACTTCTCAGTAGACTGCTGCCTTGCCTTCTGCTTCACGGGGCGCACATTGGGGCACACGTTGAGGTGATGCTCAATCACTTCCCTTGGGACCCCTGCTAACTGATTAGGTTCCCATGCGAACACCTTCTTGTTCGCACGCAGGAACCTGATCAAGGCCTTCTCCCGCTCGGGCTCGAGGTTGGCCCCTATGGTGAAGGTGGAGCTAGTGGACCCATCCTCATCGACTGGTACCTTCTTGGTTTCTGCCTTGTCTTGGGTGAACAACTGCTTCTTTTTAGCTGGCGCAGACCCCTTGGGCTCAAGGGCGTCGGTGCTAGTGGGCTGCGCCACCGCGGCTGCCCTGAAAACAAGCTGGAGTACCTGCAGCGTATCACTTGTGTCTCCTGACATGGTGAGGACGCCGCTGCTCCCAGGCATCTTCATGAGGTTGTACGTTGGGTGAGTTGCTGCCATGAACCGGGCCAAGGCTGGATAGCCGACAATGGCATTGTAGGGGAGGCCAATGGGGGCGATGTTGAAGTCGATCAGCTCTGTGCGGAAGTTGCCGCAGGTGCCTAAGTTCACTAGGAGGCGGATCTGTCCCAAGGAGGCGGTGGAACCAGCTCCAACGCCCGAGAAGGGCCTGCTGGGTTGGAGCCGCTCCAGCGGCACGTGGAGGAGGCTGAAGGCCTCCACCGAGAGCACGTTGAGGCCGGCACCACCGTCGATGAGGGTCCTGGTGACGGCCACTTGGCAGATGGTGGGGGTGCACAGCATCGGGAGCGCGCCTGAACCAATGGGGTCGAAGGGGTGGTCCTCCGAGTCGAAGTTTAGATCGGCCTCGGGCGCCACCTAGCCCGGGGGGGCTTCTCGGCGCTTGGAGGCAGTGTTGATCCGGTGGGTGAATGGCTTGACGTGATGGCTCGAGGGTGGTGCCTGGGAGCCACCCAGGAGAGCTGCGATGACGGGCGGCGCTGGTGCGGCGAAACAGGCGAGGAAGAGGTCGTGCAGCTCCTCCCAGGAGGTGACAGAGGCCGTCGGCAGGTGGAGGAGCCATGCGCGTGGGACGCCGGTGAGGGCCATGGGTAACCAGTTGGCCATCACCCGGTCGTCGCCCCCGGCTCTAAGGACGGCCTCCTCGTACGCCAACAGGAAAATCATCGGGTCTGTCGCACCGTCGTAGCATGGCGGCGTCTCGGGCCTGAACTTGCATGGCCACTGCACCTGTCACAAGGCGGGGGCCAAGGCCTGGAGACCCCTGGCCCCAGTGTCGGCATTTGTTGCTGGAGCAGGCGGCGTGTTGTCCGCCATGAGGGCAGGATGCGATGTCGGGGGAGAGCGGGTCGTCAGGAGGGAGGACTCCGACGCACCCCTACCTGGCGCGCCAAATGTCGGATTCCGGGTTCCGGCAGACCCTTGAGGTTCGAACACTAGGGTGCGCGCGGAGATCTCTCCCCTTCCAATCTACGTCCAATCTCCTCACGTGATCTAAGCTGGAAACAATGAACAACACAAGGGACACGAGGTTTATACTGGTTCGGGCCACCATTGTGGTGTAATACCCTACTCCATTGTGTGGTGTGGTGGATTGCCTCAGGGGCTGATGATGAATAGTACAAGGGAAGAACAACCTCGGGAGAGGTGTTCTTGAGCTGGTGCGATGAACTGCTAGGGTGAGTTCAGTTGCCTCTCTCTCTCTCTCTCTCTGTCTCTCTCTCTCTCTGCTAGGGTTCTACCAGATCTCTAGCCACCCCCCTACTCTGTGGTGGCTAGCTCCCTTTATAGAGGCCCTGGGCCTCTCCCCAAATAACGAGCGGGAAGGGCGCCAACAATTGGCCATTTTGAAGGGGAACATGTAGTACATGTTATCCTGACCAAAGGTGGTCTTCGGCTGCCAAAATTACTGGTGATGACGCCGTCTTGGGCTCCACGGTGACCTCCGTCCTACCGCTCTGCTGGTCTTGGTCTCGTTGCACCGGAATGGTAACCTTTGCCCGATGCCTTGGCCTGTGATTGCCCCCTTTGCACCAAAGGGGAAACAAGGACACTGCGCAGGCCGGCGCCCGCCTGGCGCCCGCCTGGTCTCGAACGTCATGGATTGCATCACAGGCTCCTCGCGAGGTACCCCTGCCTTGATCTCTCCGCCTCCTCGCGAGCCTGCCTGATGAGGCTGCCTCTGAGGAAGCTTCCTGTCGTCCGCCCCGCGAGGCTTGGCCCCTCGCGAGGGTCTTGAGCTTGACCTGATGAAGATGGGCCGCGCTGGGCCCCCACTTGAGCCACGCCACAGGCCGTAGGCAGGCAAGTCTGGGGACCCCCATTCCCAGAACACCGACAGATCGTCAGTCTGCATGGAGTACCCCGAACTATCACTTCCGACCGAGGTTCTTTGTTTACCTCCGCTTTTTGGTCCCGTCTCCATCAAGCCTTGGGGATATCACTGAAATATAGTACTGCCTATCGCCCTCAGAAAGATGGACAGATAGAGCGAGTAAACCAAATACTCAAAGATATGTTGCGAGCCTGTGTGCTAGCCAAAGGTGTTAAATGGGAAGACTCCTTGCCGTATGCCGAGTTCTCGTATAACAACAGTTTCAAAACCAGTCTAAATATGTCACCATATGAAGCTCTGTATGGCTGTAAGTGCCGCACTCCTCTAAATTGGTCTCAGACTAGAGATAGTCATATCTTCGTAACGGATATCATGCTGGAAGCTAAGAAACAAGTTAGGGAAATCCGACACAGACTGCAATTGGCCAAATCTCGACAGAAGAGTTATTATGAGGCCAAACATTGGCAGGTCAGTTTTGAACCCGGAGAACACGCATACCTCCGAGTCACTCCTATGAAAGGAGTCAATAGATTTTAGACTCGTGGCAAGCTGGCACCCAGATTCATTGGTCCATTCCCGATTATGTCTCGAGAGGGAACGTTTGCATATCAACTGGAACTACCCCCGGAATTGGCAGACATACACAACGTGTTCCACGCAATTGAGACGATGCATATCCCCGCTTGAGAAAAGAACTACAGCGGCTGAGATAGAATTGGCAAAAGATTTAACTTATGAAGAGAGACCATTCAAAATTTTGGATCAGATGAAAAGGGTCACTCGAAGTAAAGTCAGAAAATTTTATAAGGTTCAGTGGGAGCATCACATAGAGTCAGAAGCAACATGGAAGCAGGAAGAATTCCTTAGGGATCAGTATCTAGAGTGGTTTTCCCAAGCAAACGAATCTCGTGGACGAGATTCATTCTAAGTGGGGGAGGTTTGTGACAGCCTGGGTTTTGCCCTTTCTTATTTGCTTGATTTTTCATTTGAAAGTTTTTGAAACTTGGAGTTTTTGAATCTTTTCATATGGACTTAAAAACATGGGCATCCCTGGCTTTCACCCAAGTGCTTCACTTCCCTCCTAAATCATCATTTCACTTCTGACCCTCCCAAAAATAATATTTGGAATATTTTTCTTAAATGAAAAATATTCATTTTCTTTACAAAAACCCTAAGCCAGATCTGTTTGCTTCAAAGCAACCCCAATTTTTATGGCTCAGAAAAATCTGAGATAATTCACAAATATTCTGTGAACCCTAGTGCACCTTCCAGAGCAAAAATATTTCATCACTTTTTGGAATTTTTTTGGTACAGAAAATCTTTTCTATTCTGGACAGAAATGGTAGTTTCTACAGCAACTACCATTTTACTTGCTCCATTTGACCTGAACTTTCTTGTGCATCTTTACCTTAGTAACTTATCACTAGCCTCCAAAGCACAGCTTCAAACTCCAAGCCATTTGACCACAGTAACATCACCAAGTTACTGACCAAAAACTTACTTGGTGTGTGAAAACTTCTCTATTGCACCTGGATCCAAACCAAATCGTGGTAACACTAAAAAATACCACGAACAACATGCCAGACATTGAGTTTTTGCTTAGATCGACCTGATGTCATAGTTCACGCGGCGACCGCGTTCGTCCAGGCGTGCTGGCATGCAGTCGACGTGCTCTGCGACGCGCCTAAGCCTCTGTTGCTCGCGTGCTCACTTTCCCGCCTGCCCAACCATGCCAACTCTCTCCACCACCATCGTCTCAAGGTTCTTAACTCCTCCCTGGTGCTCACCGACGCCGGAGCTCGCCGCAGCGGGGACAAGGCGCGGCCAGCCCAACAGTGCGGAGCGCACTGTGCTCATCGCCATCCTCTTGACCCTGTGCTCATCTCCGCCCGCCCACAGTGGCCGCGTGACCTCCGTCGCCTTCTCCCCCTCTCACTGACGCTGCTCGTCGTCGGGCGTCGTGGATAGGTGTCCACCGGCGGAGCTCGGAGCACCCTCGCCGCTCGCCTATAAATAGAGCCCTCCCCAGCCTCCTCCAGCACCATCCAGCACTCACACACACCCCACGATCGAGTAGGAAGCCGGAGCCCTGCCGGGCAAGCCTCGGGCCGCCGTCCCCGAGCTTGAGCTCATCGACGGTCCCCTCTGGTCGCCGTAGTAGCTCCAGCCCCTCCCAGGCCTGGGCGACCCCTCCAGGGCCTCCGCCTCTCTTCGGTGAGGCCGTCTCGCCCGCTTGGAGCCCCTGGAGTGGCCTCTGCTCGCCGTCTTCCTCAACTCCGGCGACCTCCACGTTCTGCCTCCGCTTGCGAGGTTGATTCCGACGCCGTCCAACCGCCCCTAGCTACGCTACGGGTACGGGCAAGTGTGCCTCAACCCCCTCTTTCCATCCCTCCCTCTCGTTTGGGCCAAGGAGCCCTCATCGCCAGCAAGAGCTCCGGTGAAGCCGCGGGCCCCTCTGTTTCCTTCTCCCTCTTCCCCCACCTGACTAGCGGGGCCCGCTAGTCAGCCACTCAGTATGCACGTGAAGCGGTATGAGTGGGGGTGCCCCTAGGCTTTACGCCTTCGACATCACCCCCCATACTATTCCTTTTATTCAAATTCATTTGAATTTACAGAACACTTCAAACAGTTATAACTTTTCAACCATAAGTCCAAATGAATTGATTCTTTTTGCATTGTGTTCTTTGATAAGAAATCTAGCAGCTCACCAAAGATGAGATTTTTCTGAGCTGTCTAGAATTTCTGGTGATTTTCAGAAGTGTTCTTGATATTTTCTTTTTGTGTTTAAAACTATTTTCAGAAGGTGAGCTTGTCTTGAGGATCACCAGGAGGCTTGTGATCCTCATCTGCACTAAGGCAAGCCACAACATTTTCATGGTGTCACTTCAATATTTGTGATTTTTTTACTTGAATGAAATGTTTAATCCATGCATTTAAATGATTATGGAGTTATTTATATTATGTTAAACATTGGTTAGTGTTATGCTTGATCTACAGAATGGGTGAAACTAGTTTAGTGGATAAAGAAAGATAAGATTTATTTGAGGTGATGTTAGAAATAATTTTGTTAAGCATGTTAGCAATTATTTAAAGCTATGTTTTTGCCCTCTAAGATTGAAAAAAAAATTGTTAGAAAATGTCATGTTAAATCCTTGTTTAATCATATTACTTGTCTTACAAAATGTTTGAAACCAACTTAGTGATAAAGAAAGTAAGAGTTGTTGATAGTGAAATCTTTTTGACAAGCATAAGAGAAATTTATCGGAGTTACTTTCTTGCGTAACAAATCAATAAAACTTGTTGCAAAATATTTTGGTTAAGTTGTGAGTTATTTGAGAAAGTAGAGTAATTTGAGTTGTTGATGTTATGCTTGGTGTGTATAAGGATGACATCGGTCATTTTTATCACTATATGATGCATGTGTTGCATTTCATGGCATGCTATGACACCGGTCATTTTTAGTTTAAGATTAAACCTGAATATAACTCAACTTGAATATACCATTGGCTGGGTCATGGTGCCGCTGAATCGAGTTTCTTTCAAGTGCAACCACATTTGCCTTTGTGGGAAGGCCTTGATTCGGTCCATTGACACGGCCTCTGGTCGGTGCCTCCATCTAGGGACGGTTATGTCGTGCTTGCCCTGGCCCAGTAAGCAGACATAATCTTGTGTGCTCGTTGATGAGATTATGATACCAAGTCCCCGAGTGGGAGTATTTTGACCACGACGGTGGTCGGGGTGTCTTTCGTAGACACGAGGCCACCCAGGACTAGCCCGTTGGGGATTTGGGTTGGAGTGGCCGGGAGAGTGTTGTGGCAATGGAGGGGTTTTGACGAAATGCTGTTGGTCCACCCGAATGGGAGTGCGAGACCATGGGTTCCGTGGTGTGGGTACGGTGTGCTACCTCTGCAGAGTGTGTAATCTATCGATAGCCGAGTCCACGGTTACGGACACCTCGTAGTAAGTCCCACCATGAGTCAACGTTTAATAAAAATTGCACACTAAGCTATGAACTTTGCATTATTGATGGATGGCAGAAAGGCCATCGAGGCATTTGGGACCAAATGATGGTCGTGGTTGTGATCGCCGTAAGGATCACGAGTTGTTCTTGAGAAAGACCACTTTGGTGGTGTGTTTGTAATCTGACCACTTTGGTGGTGTGTTTGTGATCTGGTGATGATCACCGTTGGTAAGCTGTCCCGAGGGACGTTCGAGCATGCTCACAACATGTTGACATATAGCGTTGTGTTTTTAATAATTGGTTAAATATCATGATATTGTTTGTCATTATGATTATGCCTGTTGTGAGCTTGCAAGTACATTCAATGCACTGACCTGGCGTGTCATGCCAGATTTTAGGAAAGTATCGTTGGAGAGGAGCACTGTTCGAGTCTAGATCGTGTCCACATTGGTGTCCCTGTGATATGGAGCTTCCGCCACGACGTTATTCCGCTGCCACGTAGTTGTTCAGATCGAGGCCCCTTTATGTTCACTAAATAATGTACATATTGTTCAGCCGCACCGAGTGTGCCGCTTGGCCTCGACAGCTGTTGTAATGTAACTCTGTTCCGCTAGCATCAACAAAGCGGTTGTTATTCTGTACCAAGATGTTGTGTGTTGCCAGACATGGTCTCTGGGCTGGCAATGCATGGTAAACCGGTCGCTCTAAGCCGGGGTGCCACATTTTACTGGGTGCAAAAGTTTCTGTTTTTCAGCAAGATCAAATCAACTATCATCGTAGATCATCCCAAAGGTCTTGCTTGGCTCAAACACTAATTAAAACACCAAAACACAATTATTACAGAGGTAATAATGTGTATTTATTGCAAATAGAACCAAAAGCAAAAAACATAAAAATAAAATTGGGTTGCCTCCCAACAAGCGCTATTGTTTAACGGCCCTAGCTAGGCATAAAACATAGATCTAGGTATTGTCATGCAATTCCTTCTAAATCAAATCTTACAAAACTTTTCTTAGCAAATCTCTATTTTGTTTTCTTTACCTTCTAGTAGGTGAACTTGGTTCATGAAAAGGACTTTATTAGTGATTTTGGCATTCATAAACCCGTAATCTGGATCATCACCATATAAAACATGTATCTCATTTTTAATGGGTTACCTAGTCATCTCTTCCAATCAATCATCATTAAATCCTACATAAATTCCCCTTGTCAACCAATCAAATTTATCATAAGTCTCAAGATACATGGTTTGAGTAATTTCTGAGTAGGGAACTCTCCTCCTAAGATTGTCACTTTAAGATTGATAATCTCTAGATTCCAAACTATGCAAAGTTCCTTTATCATGGAGAATTCCTTCAATGGGAGGATGTTCAATATCTTTTTTATATAAAGCAAAATTTTCCCAAGCTTCTTGTATTATAAAATCAAATTCCCAAATGGGGTTGATAACGACAATCTTTTTAGCTTTAGGATGATTGATATTGGGGAGTTCATAAAACACCTTTTGCAAAGCGGGATGGATGTGCATAAATTTTATTTCTAGTTTTCAATAAGCATGAAAATGGCATCCACATAACAACTTGTATCAAGAAGAATAGATCTCTTACTAATGGGCATAGTTCCCATACAATCAAAGAATTCTTGAATAACACTCCTCCCAATAATATTACCGTCTCCCACATAAAAAGTTTTTGCTTTATAATTACAATGAGTTTCAGTTTTGTGGTCTAAAGAGGAAGACCCATGTTTTTCCTCAAGATTAATACTAGTCAGATCCTCAAAATTTTCAAAGATAACCTCCCTAGATTGAGACATGGTGGCAAGAAACCAATCTAACAAACGAGCAAACAAAAGGCAAATGAAAAGAAGGATGGAAGAAGGGCGAATAAAAAGGCAATTTTTTTTTATGAAAATGTTTTAGAAGTGGGGGAGAGGAAAACGAGGGGCAAATGGAAAATAACATAATGCAAGAGATGATAGTTTGTGGTGGGTACTTGGTAGGCTTGATGTACATCTCCCCAGCAACGGCGCGAGAAATTCTTCCTGCTACTTCTTGAGCTTGTGTTGGTTTTTCCTTGAAGAGGAAAGGGTGATGCAGCAAAGTAGAGATAAGTATTTGCCTCACTTAAGAACCAAGGTATCAATCCAGTAGATACACACAAGTCTCCAATCTATGCACCTGCACAAACAATCAAACACTTGCACCCAACGCGATAAATGGGTTGCCAATCCCTTCACGGTCACTTGCAAGGATGAGATCTGATAGAGATAGATATAAAAGATTACTAAAACGTAAAACGAAATAAAAGTAAATAAATTGCAGCAAGGTATTTTTGGGTTTTTTGGTTTATAGATCTGAAAATATATGATTGAAAATAGACCCGGGGGCCATAGGTTTCACTACAGGCTTCTCTCTTGAAGGAAAATAATACGGTGGGTGAAAAAATTACTGTCGAGCAATTGATAGAAAAGTGCAAAGTTATGAAGATATCCAAGGCAATGATTATGAATATAGGCATCACGTCGGTGTCAAGTAGACCGACTCCTGCCTGCATCTACTACTATTACTCCACACATCGACCGCTATCCACCATGCATCTAGAGTATTAAGTTCATAAGAACGGAGTAACGCCTTAACTAAGATGACATGATGTAGAGGGATAAACTCAAGAAATATGATGAAAACCCCATCTTTTTACCCTTGATGGCAACAATACAATACGTGCCTCGCTACACCTACTTTCTCATTGGTTGAGGACACCGCAAGATTGAACCCAAAACTAAGCACATATCCCATTGCAAGAAAAACCAATCTAGTTGGCCAAACCAAACCGATAATTCGAAGAGAAAGACAAAGATATCAATTCATGCATATAAGACACTACAAAAAATACACTTCCGTGATGATACGTGTTTGTCACCGTAGATCACGTTTTATGTCATACATGTACATCCATGAGGATTTTATGAAAGAATCAAGATAGTCATACATGTGTTGTCGTAGAAGGGTTCCATGACATTACCAAAATTATCATCAAGGAAGTGTCCACTTCTATGACGATAAATGGCGCATCATGGAAGTGTTTTCGTCAAGGGTAACCGACACGTGGCATCTGATGTCGCTTGAAGCTACGTCGGTATTTCCCCAAAGAGGAAGGGATGATGCAGCATAGCGGCGGTAGGTATTTCCCTTATATATGAAACCAAGGTTACCGAACTAGTAGGAGAACCAAGCAACACAACGTAAAAAGCCCCTACACACAGATAACAAATCCCAGCAACCCGACGTGTTAGCGGGGTTGTCAATCCCTTTTGGGTAACGGTGCCAGAAATTGGTGCGTGATGGGAAAAAGGTTGTAATAGATTGGATAAGTAGATCGCAAATAAAATAAAGTGCAGAAAAGTATTTCTGTATTTTTGGATTAACATATCTGAAAATAAATGAAAATAAAAGTAGATCGCAAAGGCAAATAATATGAGAAAGAGACCCGGGGGCCGTAGGTTTCACTAGTGGCTTCTCTCGAGAAAAATAGCAAAGAGCTGGGTGAACAAATTATTGTTGGGCAATTGATAGAACTTCAAATACTTATGACGATATCCAGGCAATGATCATTATATAGGCATCATGTCCAAGATTAGTACACCGACTCCTTCCTGCATCTACTACTATTACTCCACACATCGACCGCTATCCAGCATGCATCTAGTGTATTAAGTCCAAGGAGAAACGGAGTAATGCAATAAGAACGATGACATGATGTAGGCTAGATCTATCTATGTAGAGATAGACCCCATCGTTTTGTCCTTAGTAGCAACGATACATACGTGACGGTTCCCCTTCTATCACTGGGATCAAGCACCGTAAGATCGAACCTACTACAAAGCACCTCTTCCCATTGCAAGATAAATAGATCAAGTTGGCCAAAGAAAACCCAAATATCATAGAAGAAATACGAGGCTACAAGATATCATGCATAAAAGAGACCAAAGAAACTCAAATACGTTCATGGATATAAAAACATAGATCTGGGCATAAACTCAAAGTTCATCGATCCCAACAAACACACCGCAAAAGAGTTACATCATATGGATCTCCAAGAGACCATTGTATTGAGATTCAAGAGAGAGAGAGAGGGATATGAAGCCATGTAGCTACTGACTACGGACCCGAAGGTCTACAAAGAACTAATCACGCATCATCGGAGAGACATCAATGAAGGTGGTGAACCCCAACCGAGATGGTATCTAGATTGGATCTGGTGGTTCTGTACTATGCGGTGGCTGGATCAATATTTCGTCGACTCCCTGAAGGTTTTGGGAATATTGGGGGTATTTATAGAGCAAAGAGGTGTCCGGGGGGCACCTGAGGTGGGCAAAACCCACCAGGGCGTGTCTGGGCCTCCTGGCACGCCCTGGTAGGTTGTGCCTCCCTCGGGGCACCCCCCAGGCGCAACCAGGGCCCATTGTATTCCTTTTGGCCCATAAAAATTATTCGGAAATTTTCGTGGCATTTGGATTCCATTTGATATTGATTTTCTGTGATGTAAAAAACATGGAAAAACAGCAACTGGCACTTGGCACTATGTCAACAGGTTAGGACCCAAAAAGATATAAAATGATTATAAAACATCCAAGATTAATAATATAACAACATGGAACAATAAAAATTTATAGATACGTTGGAGACGTATCAGCATCCCCAAGCTTAACTCATGCTCGTCCTCGAGTAGGGAAGTGATAAAAACAGAATTTTTGATGTGGAATGTTGCCTAACATGTCATATTGTATTTCTTTATTTATAGCATGGACATTTGGACTTTTATATTGTTCAAAGCAATTATCTAGTTTTGAGATGATAATTTAAATACTCAAGCATATCAACAAGCAACCATGTCTTTCAAAATATCAACACTAAAATAAGCTATCCCTAGCCCATCATGCTCAACCATTAATCCATTCATGAAACACACTCGCATATTAGCTATGTCCAATACTCAAGTACGATCATATTGCCTCCTACTTGGTGCTTTTGTAAGAGAAGATGGAGACTCAAATTCAAAATAAATATTGCATAAAGTACAAGGTAGGCCCTTTGTAGAGGGAAGTAGGGATTTGTAGAGGTGCCAGAGCTCAAAGCGAAAAACTTAGAGATAAAAACATTTTAGGAGGGGTATCCATCCCACCAACGAAAACGACTTAGAGTTCCCAATACTTTCCATGCTTAGATATATCATAGGCGGTTCCCAAACAGAAAATAAAGTTTATTCCTTTTTCCACCATACTTTCACTTTCCATGGCTAACAGTATCCACGGGTGCCCTCCATACCAACACTTTCCAAGGAATTTATTATTTGACAACATAAAGTAAATTCATTTTTTTGCATTTCGGGACTTGGCCTCTCTAATACCTTTGCCTTACTCTTGTGCAATGACAAGTGAATAAACACTCATCTTGAGAATAACACATCTAGCATGGAAAATATTAGCCACCCCTCACTGCTCCGCGAGCGAAACAAACACACAAAAGAGAAGTTTATTTTTGAAAATTAGAGATGGCACATGCAAATTTGCTTAGAACGGCAAAAGAATACCGCGTATAGGTAGATATAGTGGACTCGTGTGGCAAAACTGGTTTAAAGGTTTTTGGAAGCACAAGTAGTGATCATACTTAGTGCAAAATGAAGGCTAGCAAAAGATTGGGAAGCGACCAACCAAGAAACGAATAATCTCATAAGCGAGCATTAAGCATAACTAACACCGTATAATGCACCATAAGTAGGATATATTTTCATTGCATAACTATTGACTTTCGTGCTTGCATAGGGAATCACAAACCTTGACACCAATATTCTTACTAAAGCATAATTACTCATCAAGATGACTCACATATCACATCATCATATCTCAAAACTATTACTAAGAATCAAGTTTATTTTGTCCAATGATCTTCATGAATGTTTTTATTATATCCTTCTTGGATATCTATCACTTTGGGACTAATTTTCATGTGTTGCTTTTGAGAAGCTCAAACAAATATAAGTGAAGATCATGAGAATAATATTTCTTTCTATCAAATTAATTTAAGTGAAGAAAGAGAGAATTTCTTGAAAATTTTACTAACTCTCAAATAAATCCAAGTGAAGCAAGAGATCATTTCTTCAAAAATACTAAGCACACCATGCTCAAAAAGATATAAGTGAAGTACTAGAGCAAGTCCATAGCTCATAACAATTTAATTGAAGCATAGAGATCAATTCTAACAAGTCATCACATAATTTTGGCTCTTTCAAATAGATGTGTCCAGCAAGGGATCAAGGCTTAAAACACAAAATAAAACAAGAAAAGACACATATCATACAAGACGCTCCAAGCAAAACACATAGTATGTGACGAATAAAAATATAGTTTCGAGTAAAATACCGATGGTCGTTAGAAGAAAGAGGGGATGCTACTCGGGGGCAACCCCAAGCTTAGTTGGTTGCTCATTTTTGGATAATAGCTTGGGATGCCGGGGAATCCCCAAGCTTAGGCTCTTCTACTCCTTTTCCCTTCATCCATCATAAGATAACCCAAAACTTGAAAACTTCAATCACGCAAAACTCAACAAAACCTTCATGAGATCCGTTAGTATAAGAATAATAAATCAATACTATAAGTGTTGTATCAAACCAATTCATATTTTGTTCTTGCATTATATGTACTGTATTCCAACTTTTCTATGGCAAAAACTCATCAAAGAAAACCATAGAACCATCAAAATAAGCACACAACACAAAGAAAACCGAATTTGTCAAAATAGAACAATCTGTAGGAATCTGACTATTTAGAATACTTCTGTAACTCCCAAAATTCTGAAACATTAGGACGGCCTGAGCAATTTGTATATTGATCTACTACAAGTGGAATGGGTATTTTATCGCTCTCTCGTAAAAATGATAATTATTTTCGTGAGCGCAAAAGTTTCTGTTTTTTCAGCAAGATCAAACAACTAGCACCCAAGAAGATCCTAAAGGATTTACTTGGCACAAACACTAATTAAAACATAAAAACACAATCATAACAGTAGCATAATTGTGCTAACACTCAAAAACAGGAAACAAAAAGCAAAAACTAAATTTTATTTATTGGGTTGCCTCCCAACAAGCGCTATAGTTTACGCCCTTGGGTAGGCATAAAGCAAGGATCTAAGTTTTGTCATCTTTGGTTCAAGATCCATAAGATGCCCTCATGATTGATTCATATGGTGGAATAATTCTTGTTCTAGGAAAGTGTTCCATACCCTTCCTCAAAGGAAATTGGAACTTAATATTGCCTTCTTTCATATCAATCACTGCACCAATAGTGCGTAAAAATGGTCTACCAAGAATAATTGGACAAGACGGATTGCAATCAATATCAAGAACAATATAATCTATGGGAACATAATTTCTATTTGCAAGAATAAGAACATCATTAATTCTTCCCATAGGCTTTTTAATAGTAGAATCCGGCAACTGCAAATTCAAAGAACACGATTCAAGATCGATGAGACCAAGCACATCACATAAAGATTTCGGAATTGTAGAAAAACTAGCACCCAAGTCACACAAAGCACAGAACTCATAATTATTAATCTTTACTTTTATAGTAGGTTCCCATTCATCATGCAATTTTCTAGGAATTGAAACTTCTAATTCCAATTTTTCTTCAAAATCTTTCATCATAGCATGAACAATATGTTTAGTAAAAGCTTTATTTTGTTCATAAGCATGGGGTCAATTTATCATGAATTTCAACAAAGAAATAGAATTAGTCAAAGAGCAACTATCATAATTAAAGTCTTTGTAATCCAAAAGAGTGGGCACATCACTAGCTAAAGTTTTGACCTCTTCAAACCCACTCTTATCAATTTTCTCAACAAGATTTTCACCCTCTGAAAATATTGGAATGCCTTCTACCTAAAGTTGACTCTTCTCCAATCCCTTTTTCATCAATATTAACTTTACTAAACAAGGAATCAATAGAAGAAACGCCAATCATTTTATGATTTTCATCACTTTTGGCTTCTAATGATATTGGCTTCTAACTTTCAGCAAAAGCATACTTAGATTGGAGAGGCAAAATTCTCTACTAATATCATCAAGTTATTTTGTGATAGCATCGAGCACAACAGAGTGCTCCTTAAGTTCTTCGGTGAAGTACTTATTATGCTTAAATTGTGTGCTCATATATTCCTCAGTACTTTTCTCAATTTCAAGCAAAATATTGGGGTCAGGAACATCATAATATTTTCTTCAAGGCATCATGACTACGCAAACAAGAACACACACAAAAACAGATCCGGCAAGAAAACAGCAAAGGGAAAAGAGGGGCAAATAAAACGGCAAATTTTTGTGAAGTGGGGGAGAGGAAAATAAAGTGCATAAAAGTATTTTTGTATTTTTTGATTAATACATATGAAAATAATGCAAATAAAAGTAGATCGTAAAGGCAAATAATATGAGATAGAGACCCGGGGGCCGTAGGTTTCACTAGTGGCTTCTCTCGAGAAAAATAGCAAAGCGGTGGGTGAACAAATTACTGTTAGGCAATTGATAGAACTTGAAATACTCATGACGATATCCATGCAATGATCATTATATAGTCATCACGTCCAAGATTAGTAGACCGACTCCTGCCTGCATCTACTACTATTACTCCACACATTGACCGCTATCCAGCATGCATCTAGTGTATTAAGTTCAAGGAGAAATGGAGTAATGCAATAAGAACGATGACATGATGTAGACAAGACCTATCTATGTAGAGATAGACCCCATCATTTTATCCTTAGTAGCAACGATACATACATGTCGGTTCCCTTTCTGTCACTGGGATCAAGCACCGTAAGATCGAACCCACTACAAAGCACCTCTTCCCATTCCAAGATAAATAGATCAAGTTGGCCAAACAAGACCCAAACATCGGAGAAGAAATACGAGGCTATAAGGGATCATGCATAAAAGAGATCAAAGAAACTCAAATACTTTCATGGATATAAAAACATAGATCTGATCATAAACTTAAAGTTCATTGATCCTAACAAACACACCACAAAAGAGTTACATCATATGGATCTCCAAGAGACCATTGTATTGAGAATCAAGAGAGAGAGAGAGAGAGAGAGACGAAGCCATCTAGCTACTAACTACGGACCCAAAGGTCTACAAAGAACTACTCACACATCATCGGAGAGACACTACTGGAGGTGGTGAACCCCATCCGAGATGGTGTCTAGATTGGATCTGGTGGTTTTGGACCTTGCGGCGGCTGGATCAATATTTCATCGACTCCCCTAGGGTTTTGGGAATATTGAGGTATTTATAGAACAAAGAGGCTATCCGGGGGTCACCCGAGGTGGGAACAACCCACTAGGGCATGCCTGGGCCTCCTAGCGCGCCCTGGTGGGTTGTGCCTCCCCCGTGGAACCCCCCAGGCGCAGCTAGGGCCCGTCGTGTTCCTTTTGGCCCATAAAAATTCTCCGTAAAGTTTCGTGGCATTTGGAGTCCGTTTGATATTGATTTTCTGTGATGTAAAAAACATGGAAGAAATAACAACTCGCACTTGGCACTATGTCAATATGTTAGTACCAAAAAATGATATAAAATGACTCTAAAATGATTATAAAATATCCAAGGTTGATAATATAACAGCATGGAACAATCAAAAATTATAGATACGTTGGAGACGTATCAGCATCCACCGTAATGGGTCGTCGTTAAGCTATCGCGTCCGGTTTGGGATCCGATAACCCGTTAACAGCCCGGACCAATATCTATTTTCCACGTGTAAAATTCTCATTGGCAAGAGGAAACACGTGTTGGCTCACTGTTGGGGCAGATGTCATCCAATCATTGGACAGGAGGCGCCTATGATACTTCGACACGTGGCACTACCCAATAGAGGCCCATTCAGGTGAAAAGGCCTGCTCATTTGACTTGGTCAAAAGGTAACACGCCGGCCCACGGAAAGCTCGTTAACGGCATGTTCGTATGTATCCCATTTATGGACCGCTAACTCACGACCAGTTACGGCCTATCGGAATTAAGCCCAGTACCTTCATTTGGGTCATCCAATATGATTCCAGCCCATTGTAACTTTTGGCCCATGTATGGCCCATGATGTCTTTCGGCCCTTATGAGGCCCTTTGTAACTCTTGGCCCATTAACGGCCCATGGTGAAACTGGCCCGTAATGAACAGTGCACTGCTTTATACCCATAACGGCCCATTATTCCATTGGGCCCTTTCCAACCCGTGTTATCTTTCGGCCTTCTCAGGACCCATTTATTCTTGGGCTCATTTCCAGCATTCGGTTACTTAAGGCCCATTACTGGCCTTTTCTGCTTGTGGGCCAAATCCAACCCATGGTTACAATCGGCCTATTTCTGGACCGTTAATCACTTGGGCCGTTTTCATAGCGTCATCTAATATGGCCAATTAACGATGGGCCATGAACGGACGATTCCAACTCTAGCATGTTTATGGCCCATAACGCGATCTGTTATTGGCCCATGTTTGGCCGATTAATCATATGGCCCATGGAAGGCCCATTGTTTCTATGGCTCGTAGAAGGCCCATTATTTCTACGGAGCATAGAAGGACCATTGTTTCTATAGCCCGTAGGAGGCCCAGGTCACTATAGTAAATATGTAGCCCATGGTTATTGTGGCCTAGTTTAAAAAAATAGGTTATTGCAGCCACTAGCAAACCGCGGAAAAAGGACTGCACTGACTACAAGCAAACAAATAAACAAGACAACAAGGAAATAAATAAGCAATCAACTTACGCTAGGCTATCACGACTATTACACATATTACATCCACTGGGCATCAAAGTTCACCACCAGTGCAAATATAGGGAACAAAGCAGCATATCACATACACTTGTTGTCAAAGTTGGCGACCAGTGCAAATAAACGTCGCAGCAAGAGCTCAAGAAACAATATACTGGGTACCCATAATGCTGGCAAGATGCTTAGCAAGCTTACTAACTTTCTCTTGTTTGGCGCTTAAATCCTCCAACACTTACTGTTGCACCAGAAAGTATGCATCTGAACCCTAGTGGTCCGATCTTTCACGATTGGAGTGGATTCCCTCGAAGAACACGATGAACACGGGGAAGAATGGAGAGAAATCACAAGGGGAAACACTAAAGAACAAGTCCAATCACACATCCACTAGACTCAAATCCACACAAGATCCACAAAGGTACAAGAACAACAAAGGGAAAGATACAAGGTAGAGTTCATCTCCAAGAGGAGGTCTTGAGGGGTCATCCCATGAAGGGGTCTTGAATCCGTGTAACATCCCAAATTTTCAATTTGGAATGTTATACATTAGATCATCATGCATATCATATTTTATTTGCTTTGGGTTTTGATCCTAGAAAATTCTAAGCAACTCAAGGACCCACGGAGAGAGTTGGGGATTTCGTTATTTTCATATTTGAGTTTTTCTCAAATTTTGAGAATAGGATCATTTGATTTTATTTATTTTATCATCAATTATTTCTATTACAAAAATATGAGAGAGGGAATAAAATGACTTTCTCAAAATATAGAAATATTGAGGATTTAATAAAAAAATCAAATAGTTTTATTTCGGAGTTTTTTTGTTGTTTTTATTTGAATTAGGAAAAATGTGTGTTTTTCAAAATTGCATTTAGGGCCCAAATAAATGTTCACTTTGTCGGGCTTGATTTTAGAAGCCCGAGAAAATTTATTTTGGGATTTTAGGAGTCCGTTTAGTATTTCTTTTTATTTTTTTTCTTCCGAGCGAAAAAAAAGCGGAACCGACTATGGGCCGTACTGGGCGAGGACAAGCCAGCCGGGGCAAGCCAGCCCGAAGGCCCAGCCGCCCCGAAACCCTAGCCGCGCCCAGCCCCAGCCCCCCCGCCGCCGCCGCCGATCCCCTGGAGCCGCGCGTTGCCCGAGGTTCGCCGCACCTCGAAATCCGTGCCGTTTAAAAAAAATTCCGTTCGTTGTTTTTCTTTTTCGTTGGATTTTTCCGCGGTTATTTTCTGATCGCGATTTCTAATCTGATTTTCGTTTTAGTTTTTCTTTTCGCTCGTTTATCGTAATCAGGCGATTCAAGCGCCTCGAGTTTCGTCTCGAAACCCTCTATCTGAATAATCAACTTAAACAAGTTGTTGCTACTGTAAAATTTAACTTAGGTTCATATTACTAGAATGAAGTTGTTTTCTTTCGCCGTTTGACTTTCTTTGCTTCGTTCGATTTGATTCTTTTTGCCAACCGGAGTTCTTAAGTTGAACCTTCTGGTTAGATCTCTTATTTGAGTTTTACTTATTGTATGCTTGTTTGTTGGCCTGTGATAGAGTACCCGGAGTGCGCCGCCTGTTACTTCGAATCGTTAGGTTTCACGGATCATTAGCAAGGCAAGTAACATTTTGATCATACCTTTTCTACAACCCAGTTTTTTTTGCATTAGATCAATCTTCACACATTGCATGATTAGGAGCTAATTAAACTATGGGATGGGAAGTAGATGAGGTAGTACCTATTACCTGTTTATTATCAAACCTTTGGGAGTTACTTCTACGTTTGCTTATTATGCCATGCTATGCTAGTAGACGTGGATTGGGTGAGTGAAATCCATGACAGATGTGAGATTGATAATTAATGGTTTATCTAAGGTGGCAACTTAAACACACATCTGGGTGGATTCAGGCACCTGGGTATTCCAGGACCTGCCTGTTTTCTTTTGGACCGCCACCCAGGCTCAAAGGGATCATGAGATTTTTCAAACTAGAAACTTCCATGTGCAACCACAAGCCATTATGGGCTCTGGCATAGTTGATTAAGTCGTGCGAACTCTTACAGGGTAGACTAGCAGATGTAGGGGAAAGTAGGTGTACCGGTCTATCCATCGTAAGGTGCTAGCGCTTCTGAAAGACTGTGTCTCGGTCATCCGTTTCTCAAACACCATGTAGTGCGAGAAATCCAACGGAGGCAATCGAGTCTTGTGGGGAAAAGTGCGCAAACCTCTGCAGAGTGTAACAAACTAATCATGATTAGCCGTGTCCCCGGTTATGGACATCTTGAGTATCTAGTATCTGGATTATCATGTGAATCTCAACATGTTACTCTAAAATTAATGTTGTTGGGTTAATGATGATGATTAATTGGGATTGAGAATGCTGTCAACCATTCTCAATGTTTAACAACCACCATGATAGTAATTAAATTTATTCCTTTTGAAGTAGGGAAAAATTGGCTTTATGCAAAACTGTAACCATAGAGCTTTCCACCAGCCAAATATGCATACAGTATAGCTGTTGCATTCCATTACTCTCTATGTGTTACCTTGCCAGCATATTCCATGTGCTGGCCCGTTTTCAGGCTGCAACGTTAATGTTGCAGACTTTTCAGATGACGATTAAGGAGTTTTTAGGTCGTGGTTCTATACTCAGTGATGCCGTTGGAGTTGATGGACTCACTTATCTTCTAAGCCTTCCGCTGTTATCGTAATTAGATGGCCTTAAGCCATATTTATTGTAATAAGTTCTCTTTTGAGACACTCGATGTAATAAGTGTGTGATTGCTACTCTGCTATAAATCCTCCGAGTACTGTGTGGTGTCAGCATTACTGATCCAGGGATGACACCGGAGCACAGAGATCAGACTGTTTGAGGTCTGGTCGCTACAGAGATGGTATCAGAGCACACGCTGACTATAGGACACGACCACTAAGCTAAAGACCTAGATTACTACTCACGCTCTTCTCTTCTGACCTCTCATCTTTTCTACTCTTTAGGATGGCGGATGCAAGGAACAAGTTCACCCAACCGGATGAAGATACACCCTTTGGACGCCACTTGAAGGAAGCCACTAGATACCTGAACATAGGAGTACCAAGCTTCACAGGAACCTACAACGCCACTTTACCTGAAGAAGAGCGCTGGATGATTCAAGTTCAAATCCCAGGAAGGACGTTCATGCCAGTCACTGAGCCCATAGAGTTTTCTTTTGATGAACCAACTTGGAGTCTAGGAAAGAGTATGGCAGCTCACATCGCCATGGGACGCATTGGAGAAGTCTACCGCAAGGATCTTAAGGATACTATATACCAGATTTGTGGGCGCCGAGATGAACACTGTGAGATGATTAGCACCATGAAGGATAGATCAATTGCAGCTTTTATTCAGGAGTTAAATCAGCACATTCGACGACAGGAGAATCAGATGTGCGCCGGCATGATAGACCTGAAGAAGGCTAAGACTAGAATCAAGGAACTGGAGGAAGAACTCAAGGCTACATGTGAAGATTATGAAGAAGAAATTGAAGTATTGGTGGATAAGAATACCGACCTAACTATGAAGCTAGCAGTATTTATGGGAGGCCCGACACCAGTAGATGAAGACGAAGAACCCAAGGAGATTAGCCCGGAAGACTACATCATCATTGACGGCACCGACTCGGAACAAGATAGTAGCAATGATGATTATGTTGATGAAGTAGGAGAAGATATCATGGAGTCTACAACCGTAGAATATTTTATAGTAGGCCACCTCATCAGTAGTAGTAGTCCACCATGTAAATATAGTAGTCCGAGCACTTTGCGATAGTTAGATCGATTGTATGCCTTTGTTTGATTGAATGAAGTGAATTGTTTGCTTTTGCCTCATGTGCATATGGGTAGTGTTTTCTCTTTAGACCCCATCTATTCTTATATCTCATCTTTTCTAAACCCTCAGATGCCTCCGCGACATGACCCCGGATTTTCCTTTCCGCCGGAGCTCACCCAGTTGATCCAGTAGCAGAACACCTTGATGCAGTTGCTAGTCCAGAATCAGAATCAAGGGAACAACAACAACAACCCACCACCACCACCACCACCTGTTGACCACTTGGCCCGCTTTCTTAGGTTGAATCCACCGGTGTTTTCCAGTAGCACCGAGCCGATAATAGCAGATGATTGGCTCTGCAAGACAGCTAGGGAGTTGACCACAGCAGGATGCACAGATGCGGAGAAGGTTAAGTTTGCCGCACATCAGTTAGAAGGACCCGCAGCATCATGGTGGGAGAATTTCACAGCCACCTTTCCAGTCGACACTGTCACATGGGATCAATTGTAGCAGGCTTTTCGTACTGCCCATGTTTCAGCAGGAGCTATGGCCATGAAGAAGCGTGAGTTTCGTAACTTGTGCCAAGGAGGACGGACAGTTGGCCAGTATGTGGAGGAGTTTAGTAAGCTAGCATGTTATGCCCCAGACGACGTTGCTACGGATGCAGCTAAGCAGGAGAAGTTCCTGGAAGGACTGAATGATGAGTTGAGTGTGCAGTTGATGGTAGCCACCTTCAACAACTACCAGGAGTTGGTAGACCGTGCTCTTATGATTGAAGGGAAGCAGCAGCAAAATGAGAACCACAAGAGGAAGTATGGACAAGGAAAGTATAATTCCGGAGCTCAGCAGAAGCCATGTTTTACCCCTAGACTGGGAGGAAATTTTCAGCATACCCATGGAGTTGGTAGCTCGCACAATCACAATGGCACCAAGAATGGTAATGGGAATGGAGGAAGCAATGGCCAGAACCGCAGCACCCCATCAACCCCAGCCAAGAGAGATCTGAGTCAAGTCACCTGTTTCAAGTGTTCCAAGACCGGACATTATGCCAATGAATGTCCTGAAGGCCAAAACGGCAATGGAAGTTCTGGGAAGAAGCCGAACCCTTTCAACAAGGGACAGGTGAACCACGTTAATGTGGAGGAGGTTGAAGCTCAGCCCGATGCAGTAATAGGTAAGTTTTTGGTTAAGTCATTTACTGCACTCGTTCTTTTTGATACTGGTGCATCGCATTCATACATATCAAGGGGATTTGTGGAAAAGTATAGCCTACCCACTAGGGTTCTGAAAATACCTATGCTAGTAAGCTCACCAGGAGCAGAGTACATGGCCAGTCAAGGATGTTTTCAAGTGCCATTAAGTATAGGACGACATGTTTTCCCAACAGATTTAATTATTCTGGAATCCCATGGTCTGGATGTGATTCTTGGTATGGATTGGCTGTCGATGTATGGAGGAAACATCGATTGTGCTAGTAAGTCAATTTTGCTTACCACCCCAGAAGGGAGAAGGATCAAGTATGTATCCCGGCATGCGCCAAACAAGACACAAGTAAATTCATTAACGGTAGTTGTGCAGGAGGAAGTACCAGTGGTAAGGGAATTCCCTGATGTATTTCCAAAGGAGTTGCCAGGCACAGGGCCAATATCAAAGAGACCATATAGGATGCCAGCAAAGGATTTGGTGGAAATTAAGAAACAGATTAAGGAGTTACTGGATAAAGGTTACATTCGCCCAAGTTTTTCACCTTGGGGATCACTAGTACTATTAGTAGAGAAGAAGGATGGATCGTTAAGGATGGTTGTTGATTATCGAGGATTGAATGAAGTAACAATCAAGAACAAGTACCCGCTACCAATGATCAATGATCTGTTTGATCGATTGCAAGGAGCTAAAGTGTTTTCCAAGATCGATTTGCGATCAAGGTACCCCAGTTGAAGATTCAAGAACAGGATATTCCGAAGACAGCTTTTACCACCAGGTATGGGCTGTATGAGTATACCGTTATGTCATTTGGTCTGACTAACGCGCCTTCCTATTTTATGAACATGATGAACAGAGTGTTTATGGAGTTTTTGGATAAGTTCGTCGTAGTGTTCATTGATGATATCCTGGTTTATTCAAAGAATGAAGAGGAACATAAGAAGCATTTGCGTTTGGTACTTGGAAAGCTTAGAGAACATCAATTATATGCCAAGTTCAGCAAATGTGAGTTTTGGTTGAAGGAAGTAGGATTCCTCGGACACGTTATATCTAGAGAAGGTATAGCTGTTGATCCCACTAAAGTTGATACCGTGACCAAGTGGGAAGCCCCAACTACCGTTGGAGAGATCCGGAGTTTTCTTGGACTTGCAGGATACTACCGGAGGTTTATTGAATTTTTTTCAAAGATTTCGAAGCCTATGACGGAGTTGTTGAAGAAAGATACCAAGTTCAAATGGACTGAGCAGTGTGAGGCTAGTTTCCAGGAGTTGAAGAAACGCTTGGTTACCTCACCAGTGTTGATTTTGCCAGATCAGACCAAGGATTATGAGGTGTATTGCGACGCTTCACGTCGAGGACTTGGAGCAGTGCTTATGCAGGAAGGGAGAGTTGTTTCATATGCCTCAAGACAACTGAAGCCCCATGAGTTGAATTACGCTACGCATGATTTCGAGTTAGCAGCCGTAGTGCATGCCTTGAAGACATGGAGACATTTCCTCATCGGAAATCATTGTGAGGTGTACACGGATCATAAGAGTTTGAAGTACATTTTCACACAGAAGGAGTTGAACCTCAGACAAAGGAGATGGTTGGAGCTCATCAAGGATTATGATATGAGATTGCATTATCATCCCGGGAAGGCTAATGTAGTAGCTGATGCATTAAGCCGCAAGAGCCATGTCAATACGTTAATGACGGGAGAAATACCCAAGGAGTTAGCAGAAAATCTTCGTGAACTATGTTTGGAAATAGTTCCGAGAGGCTATGTAGCAACGTTGGAAATTCAGTCAACTTTGATGGCCAAAATCAGGGAAGCTCAGAAGACTGACAAGGAGATTGCTTCCATAAAGGAGAAAATGAAAGAAGGAAAAGCTAAAGGATTTCGTGAGGATGAGCATGATACCCTATGGTTTGAAGGCCGTGTCTATGTGCCCAATGACCCAGAGATCAGGAAGTTAATTCTGCAAGAGGCCCATGATTCACCCTATTCGATTCACCCAGGGAATACCAAGATGTATCTGGATTTTAAGGATATTTTCTGGTGGACCGGAATGAAGAAAGAAATAGCAGAGTATGTAGCAGTTTGTGATGTATGCCAGAGAGTAAAGGCAGAGCATCAGAAGCCAGCAGGATTGTTACAACCATTGCCGATACCCGAATGCAAGTGGGATAAGTTAGGCATGGATTTTATCACGGGATTGCCCAGGACTCGTTCAGGCTATGACTCGATTTGGGTTGTAGTCGATCGATTGACGAAAGTAGCTCATTTCATCCTAGTAAAGACCACTTATACCAGTGCTAAGTTGGCAAAAATATACATGACCAGAATAGTATGTCTGCATGGAGTTCCGAGAAGTATCGTATCAGATAGAGGAACCCAGTTTACCTCAAAGTTCGTGAAGCAGTTGCACAAAACTTTGGGAACCAGGCTAGAATTCAGTACAGCTTTTCATCCGTAGACAGACGGACAGACCGAGAGAGTCAATCAGATTTTGGAGGATATGCTGAGAGCTTGTGCGCTAGATTATGGCTCTAGTTGGGACGATAATTTTCCATATGCAGAGTTCTCTTACAACAACAGTTACCAAACCAGTTTGAAGATGGCCCCTTTCGAAGCTTTGTACGGAAGGAGGTGCAGGACACCGTTGTCGTGGGACGAAGTCGGAGACCGCTAGTTGTTTGGACCTGACTTGATTAAGGAGTCTGAACAGAAAGTGAAGTTGATTCGCGATAGGCTCAAGGTAGCCTACTCCAGACAGAAGAGTTATGCAGATTCTAAACGCAAGGAGACAGTTTATGAAGTGGGAGACAGAGCTTATCTTCGAGTATCTCCACTTCGGGGAACAAAGCGTTTTGGAGTTAATGGGAAGTTAGCGCCACGATTTATAGGACCATATCGAATTTTGGAGCGTATGGGAGAAGTGGCCTACAAGTTGAAATTACCCGAAGGATTGTCAGGAATTCATGATGTGTTCCACGTTTCTCAGTTAAAGAAGTGTCACGCGGAGATGGCTGACATACCATTGAGAGACACAGTGCCTTTGGAAACTATTCAGTTGGATAACGATTTGACCTACGAGGAGAAACCAGTTAAGATCCTCGAGTTTGCCAGCCGAGTTACTCGTAGCAAAGTTCTAAAGTTTTGCAAGGTTCAGTGGAGCCACCACATGGAGGATGAAGCCACCTGGGAACAAGAGGAAGATTTGCTCAAAGACCACCCTCACCTATTTTCTAGCCAACCCGAATCTCGAGGGCGAGATTCATCTTAAGGGGGGTAGGTTTGTAACATCCCAAATTTTCAATTTGGAATGTTATACATTAGATCATCATGCATATCATATTTTATTTGCTTTGGGTTTTGATCCTAGAAAATTCTAAGCAACTCAAGGACCCACGGAGAGAGTTGGGGATTTCGTTATTTCCATATTTGAGTTTTTCTCAAATTTTGAGAATAGGATCATTTGATTTTATTTATTTTATCATCAATTATTTCTATTACAAAAATATGAGAGAGGGAATAAAATGACTTTCCCAAAATATAGAAATATTGAGGATTTAATAAAAAAATCAAATAGTTTTATTTCGGAGTTTTTTTTGTTGTTTTTATTTGAATTAGGAAAAATGCGTGATTTTCAAAATTGCATTTAGGGCCAAATAAATGTTCACTTTGTCGGGCTTGATTTTAGAAGCCCGGGAAAATTTATTTCGGGATTTTTGGAGTCCGTTTAGTATTTCTTTTAATTTTTTTTCTTCCGAGCGAAAAAAAAGCGGAACCGACTATGGGCCGTACTCGGCCAGGACTCCGCCTGGCCGGGGCCTTTATAAGCCGGGGCAAGCCAGCCCGAAGGCCCAGCCGCGCCCAGCCCCAGCCCCGCCGCCGCCGCCGCGCTGCGCCGCCGCCGATCCGCCGGAGGCGCGCGTCGCCCGAGGTTCGTCGTACCTCGAAATCCGTGCCGTTTAAAAAAATTCCGTTCGTCGTTTTTCTTTTTCGTCAGATTTTTCCGCGGTTATTTTCTGATCGCGATTTCTGATGCGATTTTCGTTTTAGTTTTTCTTTTCGCTCATTTATCGGAATCAGGCGATTCAAGCGCCTGGAGTTTCGTCTCGAAACCCTCTATCCGAATAATCAACTTAAACAAGTTTTTGCTACTGTAAAATTTGACTCAGGTTCAGATTACTAGAACGAAGTTGTTTTCTTTCGCCGTTTGACTTTCTTTGCTTCGTTCGATTTGATTCTTTTTGCCAACCGGAGTTCTTAAGTTGAACCTTCTGGTTAGATCTCTTATTTGAGTTTTACCTGTGCATTAGATGAGTACTTATTGTATGCTTGTTTGTTTGCCTGCAATAGAGTACCCGGAGTGCACTGCCTGTTACTTCGAATCGTTAGGTTTCACGGATCATCAGCAAGGCAAGTAACATTTTGATCATACCTTTTCTACAACCCAGTTTTTTTGCATTAGATCAATCTTCAGACATTGCATGATTAGGAACTAATTAAACTGTGGGATGGGAAGTAGATGAGGTAGTACCTATTACCTGTTTATTATCAAACCTTTGGGAGTTACTTCTACGTTTGCTTATTATGCCATGCTATGCTAGTAGACGTGGATTGGGTGAGTGAAATCCATGACAGATGTGAGATTGATAATTAATGGTTTATCTAAGGTGGCAACTTAAACACACATCTGGGTGGATTGAGGCACCTGGGTATTCCAGGACCTGCCTGTTTTCTTTTGGACCGCCACCCAGGCTCAAAGGGATCATGAGATTTTTCAAACTAGAAACTTCCGTGTGCAGCCACAAGCCATTATGGGCTCTGGCATAGTTGCTTAAGTCGTGCGAACTCTTACAGGGTAGACTAGCAGATGTAGGGGAAAGTAGGTGTACCGGTCTATCCATCGTAAGGTGCTAGCGCTTCTGAAAGACTGTGTCTCGGTCATCCGTTTCTCAAACACCATGTAGTGCGAGAAATCCAACGGAGGCAATTGAGTCTTGTGGGGAAAAGTGCGCAAACCTCTGCAGAGTGTAACAAACTAATCATGATTAGCCGTGTCCCCGGTTATGGACATCTTGAGTATCTAGTATCTGGATTATCATGTGAATCTCAACATGTTACTCTAAAATTAAAGTTGTTGGGTTAATGATGATGCTTAATTGGGATTGAGAATGCTGTCAACCGTTCTCAATGTTTAACAACCACCATGATAGTAATTAAATTTATTCCTTTTGAAGTAGGGAAAAATTGGCTTTATACAAAACTGTAACCATAGAGCTTTCCACCAGCCAAGTATGCATATAGTATAGCTGTTGCATTCCATTACTCTCTATGTGTTACCTTGCCAGCATATTCCATGTGCTGGCCCGTTTTCGGGCTGCAACGTTAATGTTGCAGACTTTTCAGACGACGATTAAGGAGTTTTTAGGTCGTGGTTCTATACTCAGTGATGCCGTTGGAGTTGATGGACTCACTTATCTTCTAAGCCTTCCGCTGTTATCGTAATTAGATGGCCTTAAGCCATATTTATTGTAATAAGTTCTCTTTTGAGACACTCGATGTAATAAGTGTGTGATTGCTACTCTGCTATAAATCCTCCGAGTACTGTGTGGTGTCAGCATTACTGATCCAGGGATGACACCGGAGCACAGAGATCAGACTGTTTGAGGTCTGGTCGCTACAATCCGCTTGGGGGATCTTCTCCGAGGAGGCGCGATCTCCGAGGAGAAGGTAACCAAGTGGATGAGCAAAGCTCTCTCACAAAATTAGCTAATCCTTTGCTAACCCTAAAATGGTGATGGAGGAGGAGTATATATAGTCTAAGGGGCTAAGGTGTAAGTTAGGTGGGCGGATGGGTACATGGGTCTCAGCCCAAAACGTTGCACGCAGGGAAGGCCCGGATGATTCGGAAGGGGCTCCGCATGATCCGTCTGTCATCCGGATGATCCGCCTTCACACGAGGCCTTCAGGTGACTTCGGTTGCGAGTTATCTGGACGATCCGGGAGAGGTTCCGGATGATCCGGCTGAGCCCGGATGATCCGGACGGTGGTCCGTATGCCAGGCCTAGCTCCAGCAGCCGCTCCATCTTCTTCTTCTCCTTTCTTCCGTCTTCTCTTCCATGCCTCGCTCACGGATGGTGTAGTTGTACACTTGCGCTCGCACTCCTCCTCGACATCCGTGAAGTTCGGACAATACCTATGCATGCACACGGGATAAGTGTCAAGTAGTATACCATCCTCGAAGGGGTCAAGTGAGCACGTGAAAAGGAGATGATTCACCTTTCTATATATGAAGTAGATGTCGCACGTGTCACTTGCCAAGCAGACTCTTGATATGGTGATGTCCATAGGATGCTCCTCATCATACCCTCCCCCTTGGGAAAGATCCGACCTTGGATCCATATCCAAATCACCATGGGAAAGAGATGGCGTCGCCATGTAGGAGTGATCTCGTCATCTTGAAGCTCGAAATGGGCACTCTCCAATGTAGCACATCTTGGGATTCCTTCAAAAGGAGCAAAGACAACAAACACTTGGAAAAACAAATGCGGTTGTGATGGCAAGCTGTGATGGCCACAACCAATGCAAACACACAGTTGATCATGCAAATTCTTCAAGAGCGCAATCAAGCGAACCAAGGCAACCAAGGCAACAATCAGAATCACTTTGCTACACTCAACCAGTTCCTTGCTAACGGGCCAAAGACTTTCAGCAATTGTGTTGAGGCAACCGATGCTGACGATTGCTTAGTGGATTTGTGCAAGAATTTCGAGTGCAGTAACATCAGGCATGAGGACTTTGTCTAGTTCGCTTCCTTCCAACTCAAAGATCAAGCTGCAAAATGGTTCCAGCAGTACAAGGATTCCAGAGGTGGACGTGTTATTACCTGGGATGAATTCCGTCAAGATTTCAAAGCTCATCATATTCCTTAGAGCGTGGTTGAAAAAAAGCGTGAGGAATTCCGCAACCTGAAGCAAGGCTCTTTGTCTGTCTATGACTACAACAAGTTGTTTCAGAAGCTCGCCCACTTTGCTAAGTAGGACGTCCCTGATGAGAAGAGCATGATATACCAGTTCAGGGGTGGTCTTAGAGAAGAAATTCAGCTAGCTCTTGTTCTCTTTGAGCCCTTGAGGTACGATGAGTTCTACAACATGGCATTGAAGCAAGAGGCTGCTCAACTGAGCTGTGATGCTTCCAAGAAGCGAGTCAGAGATGCTACTCCTTCTTCCTCTACTCAAGTGGCCAAGCAGCAGAAGTACTGGCTTCCTCCTCCTCCGTTCCGTCAGCCGTATCAGAAGAGCAAAGGTGGCAGTGGATCTTCCCACCCACCCAACCCTGGCTTTCAGAACAAGACTTCGTCTGAAGCTCCAAGATCAAGTGCTCCATATCACCGTCCGTTCTTAGAGGTCATGTGCAAAAAGTGCCAACAGAAGGGTCACTATGCCAACAAATGCTTCAATCAGAGGCGTCTTCCTCCTCCTCCTGTGAGATCGGCAAGTACAGCTGTGGTCAAGCATAACCCCAAGCACACCAAGGTCAACTTGATGAACGCAGCTCAGGCAGAGGACTCGCCAGATGTCATCATGGGTAACCTTCCTGTTAATGATATTCCAGCTAAAGTTCTTTTTGACACGGGTGCATCGCATTGTTTCATATCGAGACCGTTTTCATCTAAGCATGGTTTGGCTTTGCAAATTTTGCCTAGTCCATTAGCAGTTGTCTCTCCCGGTAGACGCATGCAAGCTAACTCCATTGCTCCGGATGTTACTATCACTTTGGGTGACTACAAATTTCTATCTTCTCCTACGGTTCTTGGTGACTCGGATATTGATCTTATTCTCGGGATGGATTGGCTTTCTAAGCACAAGGCGCGTCTTGATTGTGCAGCCAGGTAGATTCAATTGACTCATTCGTCTGAGGATGTAATTGTCTTTGCCGCTCGGGATAATACTATCCGTCTGTTTTCTCTCAATGAGAAGGGTGAACTGGATGCTATCTCGCAAATTCCAGTCGTCTGCGAATATCAAGACGTCTTTCCAGAAGAGCTTCCAGGAATGCCTCCGCACCGGCCAGTTGAATTCGTCATCGATCTTGAGCCCGATACGGAACCAGTGTGCAAGCGTCCTTACAAGCTCGGACCTGAAGAGTTGAAGGAGCTGAAGAAGCAACTCGATATTCAAGAGAGAATGGGTCTCATTCGGCCTAGTTCTTCTCCATGGGGTTGTGGTGTTCTTTTTGTGAAGAAGAAGGATGGAACGGACCGACTTTGTGTTGATTACCGTCCATTGAACAAGAAGACCATCAAGAACAAATACCCACTTCCCAACATCAACGAGCTGTTCGAACAACTCAAAGATGCCCAAGTATTCTCCAAGCTTGATCTCCGTATGGGTTATCATCAGATTCGAATCCGTGAGCAAGATATTCCCAAGACGGCTTTCAGGACAAGCTATGGTTCATATGAGTACACTGTCATGTCTTTTGGCCTCGTCAACGCTCCTCCGACTTTCTCTCGCATGATGAACTTCATCTTCAACGCCTACACCAATGACTTCGTTTTGGTCTATCTCGACGACATTCTGGTTTTCTCGAAGAACAAGGAAGATCATGCCAAGCACTTGCGTTTGGTACTCGATAAGCTCAGGGAACACCAGTTCTACTCCAAGTTCTCCAAGTGCGAATTTTGGCTCGATGAGGTTCTTTATCTTGGTCATATCATCTCTGCCAAGGGCATTGCGGTGAATCCTGAGAAGGTGTCTGCAATTGTGAATTGGGAACCTCCTCAGAACGTGAAGCAACTCCGTAGCTTCCTCGGTCTCGCAAGCTACTGTCGAAGATTCGTTGAAAACTTTTCTAGGATCGCGAAGCCTCTCTCAAATCTTCTCCAGAAGCACGTCAGGTACGTTTGGTCTCCGGAGTGTGACATTGCTTTCAACACTTTGAAAGAGAAATTGGTCACCGCTCCAGTTCTGACTCCGCCTGATGAATCCAAGCCGTACGAGGTCTTTTGTGATGCCTCTCTCCAAGGTCTTGGTGCAGTGTTGATGCAAGAGAAGAAAGTTGTTGCTTATACCTCTCGCCAGTTGAAGCCCAATGAGAAGAACTACCCCACTCATGATCTCGAGTTGGCGGCAGTTGTGCATGCTCTTTTGACTTGCAGACATCTCTTATTGGGAAGAAAAGTGGACATTTTCACTGATCACAAGAGTCTCAAGTACATCTTCACTCAGCCTAATCTCAACCTCAGGCAGACTCGATGGGTCGAAATGATTCAAGAGTATAATCCGAGTATCGAGTATACTCCAGGCAAGGCCAATGTGATTGCTGACACATTGAGCAGGAAGGCTTATTGCAACAGTCTGATTCTCAAGCCTTATCAACCCGAGCTTTGTGAAGCTTTCCGCAAACTTAATCTGCAAGTTGTTCCTCAAGGTTTCCTCGCCAACCTTCAAGTCTCTCCTACCTTGGAAGATCAGATTCGCCAAGCCCAGCTTCTTGATGCTATGGTGAAAAAAGTGAAGATTGGGATTGCCAAGAGTCAACCCAAGTACAAGTGCTACCGCCTTGATGACAAGGATACTCTCTTCTTCGAGGATCGTATTGTTGTGCCCAAAGGTGACCTTCGTAAAGTGATCATGCACGAGGCTCACAATTCTCTCCTCTCCATCCACCCTGGGAGCACGAAGATGTATCAGGATCTCAAGCAGGCTTATTGGTGGACTCGAATGAAGCGTGAGATTGCTCAATTCGTGAATGAATGTGATGTCTGCAGAAGAGTCAAGGCAGAACACCAAAGGCCAGCTGGTCTCCTCCAACCTCTTGCCATTCCAGAATGAAAGTTCGACCACATTGAGATGGACTTCGTAACTGGGTTTCCAAAGTCCAAACGTGGCAATGATGCTATATTCGTTGTCATCGACAAACTCACCAAAGTGGCTCACTTTCTGCCTATCAAAGAGTCAATCACTGCAGCTCAATTGGCGGAGCTCTATACCTCTCAGATTGTCTCTCTGCACGGTATTCCTCAAGTGATATCTTCAGACCGTGGCAGCATCTTTACCTCCAAGTTTTGGGATTCTTTTCAGAAGGCCATGGGCACCAACATCTGCTTCAGCACAGCTTTCCATCCTCAAACTAGCGGTCAAGTCGAGCGTGTCAACCAGATTCTTGAAGATATGCTCAGGGCTTGTGTGATCTCCTTCGGCATGAAGTGGGAGGATTGTCTTCCTTATGCTGAATTCTCCTACAACAACAGTTTTCAAGCAAGTTCGAGCAAGGCCCCTTTTGAAATTCTGTATGGCAGGAAGTGCCATACCCCTCTCAACTGGTCTGAAACCGGTGAATGTCAGCTTTTGGGTAATGACTTAATCACAGAGGTAGAGGAAATGTGCAAAGTCATTCGAGATAACCTCAAAGCAGCCCAATCCCGCCAGAAGAGCTACTATAATAGTAAGCACCGTGATTTGGCTTTTGAGATCGGAGATCATGTTTACCTCTGCGTCTCTCCAATGAAAGGTACTCGTCGCTTCAGTAGCAAAGTGAAGCTTGCCCCTAGATACGTGGGACCCTTCAAGATCGTCAACAAGAGAAGCGATCTCGCCTATCAACTCGAGCTTCCTTCAAACTTTGCAAATGTTCATGACGTGTTCCATGTCTCTCAGCTACGAAAGTGCTTCAAGACTCCTGAGCGCACTGTCAACTTTGAGGACATTGAGCTCCAAGAAGATCTCTCTTATCGTGAGCACCCCGTTGCTATTCTTGAAGAGACTGAACGCAAGACTCGCAACAAGTCAATCAAATCCCTCAAAGTCAAGTGGTCACACCATTCCGACCGTGAAGCTACCTGGGAACGCGAGGACCACCTCCGTTCTGAGTACCCGGCGTTCTTTCAGTCCTAGATCTCGGGACGAGATCCTTTCATAGTGGTGGAGTGTTGTAACACCCCGGATATGATTTTCCCAATATGTACTCCAACTCTTGCCGTTTCCGGCCTTAAGTTATTTTATTTTCCCGGGTTCGGGTTTTTGTCTCCGTGTGTTGTTGTCGTTGTGATGCATCTCATATCATGTCATCATGTGCATTGCATTTGCATACGTGTTCGTCTCATGCATTTGAGCATTTTCCCCGTTGTCTGTTTTGCATTCCGGCGCTTCGTTCTCCTCCGGTGGTCATTTCTACCTTTCTTTCGTGTGTGGGGATTAAACATTTCCGGATTGGACCGAGACTTTCCAAGCGGCCTTGGTTTACTACCGGTAGACCGCCTGTCAAGTTTCGTACCATTTGGACTTCGTTTGATACTCCAACGGTTAACCGAGGGACCGAAAAGGCCTCGTGTGTGTTGCAGCCCAACACCCCTCCAATTTGGCCCAAAACCCACCAAAACCTTCTCCATCATCTAGAGCGTTCGATCACGATCGCGTGGCCGAAAAGCGCACCTCATTTGGACTCTCCTAGCTCCTCCTATGCCTATATAAAGACCCCCTCCGAAATCCGGATCCCCTTCTCCCCCGAAACCCTAGAATCAGCTCCCCTCGCCGCCGGACGTGTCCGAATCGGGCCAGACACGTCCGCCTGTTCCGCCGCCGCCAATCCCGTGCTGCCACATGTCCCGCCTGTGCCCACATCACCGCCAGCGCCGCCGGCCCGTCAGGCCCGCGTGGGGCCCTCCCCGGCCCGCGCACCCACCGCCGCGTGCCGCCCGGGAGCCGTTCGCCCTCCTCACGTCCGGTCGCCGTCTCCACCGCCCAGGTCGCCGGCCACCGCCCCGCTCTCCGTACGCCAGCGGAGGCTCATCGCCGGCCGTCCCCGAGTCTCCTCGCCACCCCGCGGTCGCTGGACCCCTCCTCGTCGCCGGATCCAGCCGGAGGAGGCCGGATCTACTCCCCTTTGCCTCCCCACCGCTCCATCGGGCTCGACGGAGCTGCGGCGACCTCACCGGAATTACCTCAGGTTGCGTGCCCGCGAGGAACCCTAGATCCGCGGGTGGTGATTTTCTTCTAAGTCCTCAAGTTCTCAGATCCATATGCCCATGTTCATCGTGCTATAACTCCTCATCCGTAGCTCCATTTTGGACATATAGCATATCAAAATGTTCGACTCAGAGAGCACATCATTTCATCTCATTGCATCATTTTCATTTTAGTTCATCTTGATGCCCGAAATGCTATTAGAAGAATGCTATTTGAGATAATTGTCAGATCTGCTGCTCCAATTAGACATTTGTCATTTTTGCCATGATTAATGTGTGCATGATATGCCCATGAGCTCTACATGTGTTTTGTTATATGTTTTGCCATCTATCCAGAGGTGCAACCCATGTATTTTTGTGATGTGTGTGGTGACTAGCACAAGCTTGCAAAGTGAGGCATTTGTTAATGCTGATTTCAGGGACTTAGCATTTCCACTAAGTCCTTGAGCTGTTTATCTCAATACGCCATATGTTCATGTTGTTTCCTAGTGATCCGTGCCTCTTTTGAGGATGATCAGTAAGGATGTTTTGTTAATCTTATAGTGCTCAATCCATCCATGTCTTTGTTTGCAATTATGGAGCACCCTAGCTTGAGTCAATCGAGCTCTACGTTTGTCATTTCGTGAATCTGGGCAGATTGTCTACTTGTTAGCAATTTTGCCGAGGATGTTGTAGTTGATCCGTGCATGCTATGTTATTGTTATTGCCATGTCTAGCTTGTATTTTGTGTATTCTTGATGGGTGCATGCTTAGATTGTGATGATTTGATCTGTAGTGAGTGCATCGAGCTCGTAAACATGCCTACTTGATATCTGTTTCAGCATGCTCCAGTTTTCACTAAGTCTGAGATCTGATTATGTTTTTGCCATGTTCACATGCTTGCAAATGTATTTTCTAATCCCTTTTGGCTCAAGGTCACTAAGGGACTTTTGTTAAGCTATTTGAGTAGCTCCATGCCATGCTTTACTTTGCCATGTTCAGGTCCTGTAGCATATTGTTTTCATGCTCCAAAGAGTGCTATTTGACCTGAAATTCCTGGCAAGTTTAATTTCATTAAGTTTGAAATCTGTTTGTCAAATGCATTTTTGCCATGCTTGTTTGAACCTGTTAATGGATGAATTGGCTGTAGCTCAGTGCTAGACTTTTGTTAAGCTTCATGAGTGGATTCCTGCCATGTATTTTGATGCCATGTTTGGTTGTTGTAGCATGTTCATCTTGTTGCATCTAGTTGGCTACTTGCTGTAAATCGCAGAACGTGGTCATATTTGAATTGCTTGCCATTTCCAAACCATAACTCCGATTCCAGCATTCTTTATATCGTTTTCAAGCGATTTCATCTCATCTTTCCAGTGGCACACTTGGATTTCCAAGTTGAGGCCAGGTTCATTCGTTCCTCGTCAAATCTTGCACATGCATCCCGCATTGCATCCCGCATAGCATACCATCTTTGCATCATATTGTTTGAGCTTTGCACGTGGTTGATTGTGTTCCGTTTGCTTGTTTGTCTTGTTTGGGTAGAGCCAGGATACGAGTTCGCTAACGAGGAGCCCGTTGAGTTTGCTTTCGAGGATCCAGTCAACTTTGACAACTTTGCAGGCAAGATGATCATACCCTCGAAATCACTACTATCTTTGCTTTGCTAGATGCTCGCTCTTTTGCTATGCATGTGCTACGATGCCTACCACTCGCTTATCATGCCTCCCAAATTGCCATGTCAAACCTCTAACCCACCATGTCCTAGCAAACCGTTGATTGGCTATGTTACCGCTTTGCTCAGCCCCTCTTATAGCGTTGCTAGTTGCAGGTGAAGATTGGAGACCGTTCCTTGTTGGAACATTGTTTACTTGTTGGTATATCATTATATTGCCATGTTATCTTAATGCATCTATATACTTGGTAAAGGGTGGAAGGCTCGGCCTCTCGCCTAGTGTTTTGTTCCACTCTTGCCGCCTTAGTTTTCCGTCATATCGGTGTTATGTTCCCAGATTTTGCGTTCCTTACACGGATGGGTTATAATGGGAACCCTTTCATAGTTCGCCTTGATTAAAGCTTTTCCAGCAATGCCCAACCTTGGTTTTACCATTTGCCACCAAGCCTCTTTTTCCCTTGGGTTTTCGGAGCCTGAGGGTCATCTTATTTTAAACCCCCCCAGGCCAGTGCTCCTCTGAGTGTTGGTCCACCTGTCAGTTGTCGGTGGCCACGAGGGGAAACTCTGGGCTGGCCTACCCGTACCTAAGACAATCTGAGTGTGCCCTAAGAACGAGATATGTGCAGCTCCTATCGGGATTTGTCGGCACATTCGGGCGGTGTTGCTGGACTTGTTTTAACCTGTCGAAGTGTCTTGAAGAACCGAGATACCGAGTCTGATCGGAATGTCTCTGGAGGAGGTCTATTCCTTCGTTGACCGTGAGAGCTTGTCATGGGCTAAGTTGGGACTCCCCTGCGGGGATTTGAACTTTCGAAAGCCGTGCCCGCGGTTATGGGCAGATGGGAATTTGTTAATGTCCGGTTGTAGATAAGTTGAACCTTAATTTAATTAAAATGAATCAACTATGTGAGTTGCCGTGATGGTCTCTTCTCGGCGGAGTCCGGGAAGTGAACACGGTGTTGGAGAAATCCTTGCGCAGGTTGTTCTCTAGTTTCTCGTTCGTGCTTTGCCCTCTCTTCTCGCTCTGTTATGCGAACAGGATAGCCACCATATATGCTAGTCGCTTGCTGCAGCTCCACATAATTACCTTGCCTTACCTTTAAGCTTAAATAGTCTTGATCGCGAGGGTGCGAGATTGCTGAGTCCCTGTGGCTCACAGATTACTTCCAAACCAGATGCAGGGCCTGACGATTCCGCTCCAGATGATGCGCTTGAGCTCAAGTGGGAGTTCGACGAGGACTCACACCGATACTACGTGTCTTTCCCTGATGATCAGTAGTGGTGCCCAGTTGGGGTGATCGGGACCGTGTCGCATGTTGGGTTATCTTTTATTTTGGCGTCGTAGTCGGGCCATGAGTGTTTGAATGTTGTAATGCTATTTATGTACTTGATTGACGTGGCGAGTGTAAGCCAACTATGTTATCTCCCCTTTATTATTTATATTACATGGGATGTTGTGAAGATTGCCTAACTTGCGACATTGCTTTCAATGCGGTTATGTCTCTAAGTCGTGCCTCGACACGTGGGAGCTATAGCCGCATCGAGGGCGTTACATGGTTGTGGTTTCCTGGACGTGGACATTAGATGTTGTTGATAACGGGATAACATCATTAGGAGAATGATGTGATGGACAAGGTCCAATCCTAAGCATAGCACAAGATCGTGTAGTTCGTTTGCTAGAGCTTTTCTAATGTCAAGTATCATTTCCTTAGACCATGAGATTGTGCAACTCCCGGATACCGTAGGAATGCTTTGGTGTATCAAACGTCACAACGTAAATGGGTGACTATAAAGGTCCACTACAGGTATCTCCGAAAGTGTCTGTTGGGTTGGCACGAATCGAGACTGGGATTTGTCACTCCGTATGACGGATAGGTATCTCTAGGCCCACTCGGTAATGCATCATTATAATGAGCTCACTATGACTAAGGAGTTAGCCACGAGATCATGCGTTACGAAATGAGTAAAGAGACTTGCTGGTAATGAGATTGAACGAGGTATGGGGACACCGACGGTCGAATCTCGGGCAAGTAACATACTGATAGACAAAAGGAATTATATACGGGATTTACTGAATCCACGACATCGTGGTTCATCCGATGAGATCATCCTGGAACATGTGGGAGCCAATATGGGTATCCAGATTTCGCTATTGGTTATTGGTCGAAGAGATGTCACGGTCATGTCTACATGGTTCCCGAACCCGTAGGGCCTACACACTTAAGGTTCGGTGACATTAGAGTTGTAATGGGAAATTGTATGTGCTTACTAAAAGTTGTTCGGAGTCCCTAATGAGATCCCGTATGTCACGATGAGTTCTGGAATGGTCCAGAGGTGAAGATTTATATATGGGAAGTCTAGTTTCAGTCTCCGGAAAGGTTTCGAGGTTATTGGTATTGTACCGGGACCACGGAAAGGTGTCCGGGGGTCCACCGGGTGGGACCACCTACCCCGGGTGATCAAGTGGGCTGAATATGGGTGGGAACCAGCCTTCCTAGAGGGCTGGTGTGCCCCCCAAGGGCCCAAGGCACCAAGTGTTGGAAACCATAGGGGGTGGGGGCGCCTCCCAACTGCTTGGGGGGCAAGTCTCCCCCTGGCCACCCCCCATCTAGATGCATCTAGGGGGCCAGCCCCCTCTTCCCCTCCCTCTATAAATAGTGAGGGGGTGGGAGGGCAGCCGCATACTTCCCCTGGCGGAACCCTTCCCCCTTCCAACTCCTCCTCCTCCTCCTCCTCCTCAGTAGTGCTTGGCGAAGCCCTGCCAGAGAACCACTAGCTCCACCACCACCACGCCGTCGTGCTGCCGGAGTTCTCCCTCAACTTCTCCTCCCCCCTTGCTAGACAAGAAGGAGGAGACGTCCCGGGCTGTGTGTGTGTCGAACGCAGAGGTGCCATCCATTCGGTGCTTGGATCGGATCTTCCGCGATTTGAATCGCCACGAGTATGACTCCATCAACCGCGTTCTTGTAACACTTCCGCTTAGCGACCTTCAAGGGTATGAAGATGCACTCCCTCTCACTCATTGCTAGCATTTCCTGGATTGATCTTGGTGACACATAGGAAATTTTTTGAGTTATTTCTACATTCCCCTATAATGCCATCATGAGCTAGGTCTATGCGTAGATTCTATGCACGAGTAGAACACAGGTAGTTGTGGGCGATGATTTGGTCAATTTACTTGCCGTTACTAGTCCTATCTTGATTCAGCGGCATTATGGGATGAAGCGGCCCGGATCGACCGTACACGTACACTTACGTGAGATAGGTTCCACCGACTGACATGCACTTGTTGCATAAGGTGGCTAGCGGGTGTCTCTCTCTCCCACTTTAGTCGGATCGGATTCGATGAAGAGGGTCCTTATGAAGGGTAAATAGCAATTGGAATATCACCGTTGTGGCTTTTGCGTAGGTAAGAAACGTTCTTGCTAGAAACCCATAGCAGCCACGTAAAACATGCAACAACAATTAGAGGATTTCTAACTTGTTTTTGCAGAGTATGCTATTTGATGTGATATGGCCTAAAGGATGTGATGAATTATATATGTGATGTATGAGATTGATCATGTTCTTGTAATAGGAATCACAACTTGCATGTCGATGAGTATGACAACCGGCAGGAGCCATAGGAGTTGTCTTTAATTTATTGTATGACCTACGAGTCAATATAAACGCCATGTAATTACTTTACTTTATTGCTAACCGTTAGCCATAGTAGTAGAAGTAATAGTTGGCGAGACAACCTCATGAAGACACGATGATGGAGATCATGGTGTCATGCCGGTGACGATGGTGATCATGCCGTGCCTCGAAGATGGAGATCAAAGGTGCAAGATGATATTGGCCATATCATGTCACTTTATGATTTGCACATGATGTTTATCATGTTTATATCTTAATTGCTTAGAACGACAGTAGCATAAATAAGATGATCCCTCACTAAAATTTCAAGAAATGTGTTCCCCAAAGTGTGCACCATTGTGAAGGTTCGTTGTTTCGAAGCACCACGTGATGATCGGGTGTGATAGATTCTGACGTTCGCATACAATGGGTGTAAGCCAGATTTACACACACGAAACACTTAGGTTGACTTGACGAGCCTAGCATGTACAGACATGGCCTCGGAACAAGAGAGACCGAAAGGTCGAACATGAGTCGTATAGTAGATGCGATCAACATGGAGATGTTCACCATTGATGACTAATCCATCTCACGTGATGATCGGACACGGCCTGGTCGATTTGGATCATGTATCACTTAGATGACCAGAGGGATGTCTATCTGAGTGGGAGTTCATTAAATAATTTGATTAGATGAACTTAATTGTCACGAACTTAGTCTAAAATTGTCTTTACAATATGTTTTGTAGATCCAATGGCCCACGCTAATGTTGCCCTCAACTTCAATGTGTTCCTAGAGAAAACCAAGCTGAAAGACGATGGAAGCAACTATACAGACTGGGTCCGTAACTTGAGGATCATCCTTATAGCTTCGAAGAAAGCATATGTCCTTGAAGCACCGCTAGGTGACCCACCCATTTTCCCAACAACTCAAGACGTTATGAACGCCTAGAAGTCACGTAGTGATGATTACTCCCTGGTTCAGTGCGACATGCTTTACAACTTAGAACCGGGGCTCCAAAAGCGTTTTGAGCAACACGAAGCATATGAGATGTTCCAAGAGCTAAGAATGGTTTTCCAAGCTCATGCCCGGGTCGAGAGATATGAAGTCTTCGACAAGTTCTTCAGTTGTAAGATGGAGGAAAACAGTTCTGTCAACGAGCATATACTCACAATGTCTGGGTTGCACAACCGCTTGTCTCAGCTGGGAGTTAATATCCAGATGACTCGGTCATTGACAGAATCCTCCAGTCGCTCCCACCTAGCTACGAGAGCTTTCTGATGAGCTTCAATATGCAAGGGATGAAGAAGTCCATTCCTGAGTTATATTCAATGCTGAAATCAGCGGAGGTGGAGATCAAAAAGGAACATCAAGTGTTGATGGTGAATAAGACCACTAGTTTCAAGAAAGGCAAGGGTAAGAAGAACTTCAAGAAGGACGGCAAGGGAGTTGCCGCGCTTGGTAAGTCAGTTGCCGAGAAGAAGCCAAAGAATCAACCCAAGCCTGAGATTGAGTGCTTTTATTGCAAGGGAAATGGTCACTGGAAGCGGAACTGCCCCAAGTACTTAGCGGATAAGAAGGCTGGCAACACCAAAGGTATATATGATATACATATTATTGATATGTACCTTAACAACGCTCATAGTAGCTCCTAGGTATTTGATACCGATGCGGTTGCTCCTATTAGTAACTCAAAACAGGAGCTGCGAAATAAGCGGAGACTCGCAAAGGACGAGGTGACGATCCGCGTCGGGAATGGTTCCAAGGTCGATGTGATCGCTGTCGGCATGCTACCTCTACATCTACCTTCGGGGTTAGTTTTAAACCTCAATGATTGTTATTTAGTACCAGCTTTGAGCATGAACATTGTATTTGGATCTCGTTTGATGCGAGATGGCTACTCATTTAAATCCGAGAATAATGGTTGTTCTATTTATATGAGAGATATGTTTTATGGTCATGCCCCACTGGTCAATGGTTTATTTTTATTGAATCTGAATGTGATGTTACCCATATTCATAGTGTGAATGGCAAGTGATGTAAGGTTGATAATGATAGTCCCACATACTTGTGGCACTGCCGCCTTGGTCATATTGGTGTCAAGCGCATGAAGAAACTCCATGCAAATGGACTTTTGGAGTCTCTTGATTATGAATCATTTGACACATGTGAACCATGCCTCATGGGTAAAATGACCAAGACTCTGTTCTCCGAAACAATGGAGTGAGCAACCATCTTATTGGAAATAATACATACTGATGTATGCGGTCCAATGAGTGTTGAGGCTCGCGGCGGCTATCGTTATGTTCTCACCCTGACTAATGACTTAAGTAGATATGGGGTATTCCTACCTAATGAAACACAAGTCTGAGACCTTTGAAAAGTTCAAGGAATTTCAGAGGGAGGTAGAGAATCAACGTGATAGGAAAATAAAGTTCTTACAATCAGATCATGGAGGAGAATATTTGAGTCACGAGTTTTGCACGCACTTAAGGAAATGTGGAATTGTTTCACAAATTATGCCGCCTGGAACACCTCGGTGTAATGGTGTTTCCGAACATCGTAATAGCACTCTCTTGGATATGGTGCGATCTATGATGTCTCTTACCGATTTACCGCTATCATTTTGGGGTTATGCTTTAGAGACTGCCGCATTCACTTCAAATAGGGCACCGTCTAAATCCGTTGATACGACACCGTATGAATTATGGTTTGGTAAGAAACCTAAGCTGTTGTTTCTGAAAGTTTGGGGATGCAATGCTTATGTCAAGAAACTTCAACCTGAAAAGCTCGAACCCAAATTGGAAAAGTGCGTCTTCATAGGATACCCTAAGGAAACTATTGGGTATACCTTCTACCTCAGATCTAAAGGCAAGATCTTTGTTGCCAAGAATGGATCCTTTCTGGAGAAAGAGTTTCTCTCGAAAGAAGTAAGTGGGACGAAAGTAGAACTTGATGAGGCGCCCCCTCTTGAACTGGAGAGTAGCGCAGCACAAGAAAATGTATATGTGGTGCCTGCACCGACTAGAGAGGACGTTAATGATGATGATCATGAAACTTCGGATCAAGTTTCTACTGAACTTCGTAGGTCCAGGAGGACATGTTCCGCACCAGAGTGGTACGACAACCCTGTCCAAGAAATCATGTTGTTAGACAATGGTGAACCTTCGAACTACGATGAAGCAATGGCGGGCCCAGATTCCAACAAATGGCTTGAAGCCATGAAATCCGAGATAGGATCCATGTATGAGAACAGATTATGGACTTTGCTGGACTTGCCCTATGATCGACATGCCATAGAGAATAAGTGGATCTTTAAGAAGAAGACTGACGCCGATGGTAATGTGACCGTCTATAAGGCTCGGTTTGTCGCTAAGTGTTATAGACTAGTTCATGGAGTTGACTACGATGAGACCTTCTCACCGGTAGTGAAGCTAAAGTCTGTCTGAATCATGTTAGCAATTGCCACATTCTATGATTATGAGATATGGAAAATGGATGTCAAAACGGCATTCCTTAACGGTTTCCTTAAGGAAGAATTGTATATGATGCAGCCGGAAGGTTTTGTCGATCCTAACAATGCTGACAAGGTATGCAAGCTCAAGCGCACCATCTATGGGCTGGTGCTAGCATCTCAGAGTTGGAACATTCGGTTTGATGAAATGATCAAAGTGCTTGGGTTTATACAGCCCTATGGAGAAGCCTGTATTTACAAGAAAGTGAGTGGGAGCTATGTATCATTTCTCATATTATATGTGGATAACATACGATTGATGGTAAATGATATAGAACTTTTGGAAAGCATAAAGGCCTACTTGAATAAGTGGTTTTCAACGAAGGGCCTTGGAGAAGTTTCTTACATATTAGGCATCAAGATCTATTGAGATAGATAGAAACACCTCATTGGTCTTTCACAAAGCACATACTATGACAAGATATTGAAGAAGTTCAATATGGATCAGTCCAAGATGAATTTCTTGCCTGTATTGCAAGGTGTGAGATTTAGCACAGCTCAATGCCCGACCTCGGCAGAAGATAGAGAAAAGATGAGTGTCATCCCCTATGCCTCAGCCATAGGCTCTATTATGTATGCAATGTTGTGTACCAAACCTGATGATGAGGACATCAATACCATTGTTACACCCACATCCCCTGCTGCTATACATACTGGACCAATTACTAGAGCTCGCGCATGCCAATTGAATTATCAGGTACTTCCGTTTCTTGGTAACAATTCTAATGTTCATGAGAATATGATGCTGCCTAAATTGGATACATTTGTTTTGCTTACAAATGAAGGGCCTAGCTTGCACAGGAAAGATGAACCTTGGAACAAGTTCAAGCATGGAGATGATGGCATGCACAAGGGGAACAAGAACAGAGTTACAAGTGATAATTACAGGACTTTGAAGCCACCATAATGAGTGTATGAAGCCTTGGACGTAATATACAAGATGCCACTTCATAAATTTTGTCCAGAGGCTATTCTAGGTGCCACGTCACCTTAAGTTTTGGGCCAGGCCCATGTAATTTCGAAATACTTGATTATAGGCAGTTTTTAGAGTCTGTATTTGTGGGGAAACAAGTGTTAGGGTTGGTTTCGGACCCCTCCACCAAGGGCCACTAAATTCCCCCTCTCGCCTCCATATATACAGCCCTTAGGGCATCGTTTAGACTTTGGGTTTTGTTTAGATTAAAAGTTCGCCATAGCTGCAACTTCGCGTACTTCATTTGTGTTCAACGACCAAACCAAGACGTCACAGAACCCCACCTTGATAAATAAAGATTTCCTCTTATACTCGCATTATCTAGATTGCAATCTTAGTTTCTTGCTTGTTCTTTGTTTGCCTGCAGGAAACAGACCTTCGTGGTCAGGTTGATCGTGCTCCGACGTGGTCAATAACCTCTCGGAGTTGGTTTAGCGATTGCTAAGGCGCGACGTCCTCACACTTTCGTAGTCGGATCGTCAAAGTCGTCTTCCTCCAAAACGATAGCCACCATGTCATCGAAAGACGAGACATCGTTGCCTCTATCAAGTGGTATCAGATTTCTAGGTTACTCCGTGAGATTTTACAGTTTTTTGTAGTTTAGATCGAGTCTATTGTTCATACCTACTGTCCACGAAAAATCCCAAAAAAATTAGGGTTAGTTCATCATATCCGAACCAGTCTGATCCTTTGCATAGTCTTTTCAATTTTTTTCTTTGTTGAATTTGTGGTTGCATCATCGTGTCAAGTTGAAGGTCTTAGAGTCTAGTCTTTTAGAGTTTCGAGTTCTGGTCATAAGTTGTCACGCCGCCGCCGCACCATCATCATCGCCCCTTGAAGTCTACTACACAACCTTCTTCTTGTAGACGTTGATGGGCCTCCAAGTGCAGAGGTTTGTAGGACAGTAGCAAATTCCCCTCAAGTGGATGACCAAAGGTTTTATCAATCTGTGGGAGGCGTAGGATGAAGATGGTCTTTCTCAAACAACCCTGCAGCCAAATAACAAAGAGTCTCTTGTGTCCCCAACACACCCAATACAATGGTAAATTGTATAGGTGCACTAGTTCGGCGAAGAGATGGTGATACAAGTGCAATATGGATGGTAGATAAAGGTTTTCTAATCTGAAAATATAAAAACAGCAAGGTAACTAATGATAAAAGTGAGCGTAAATGGTATTGCAATGCGTTGAAACAAGGCCTAGGGTTCATAATTTCACTAGTGCAAGTTCTCTCAACAATAATAACATAATTGGATCATATAACTATCCCTCAACATGCAACAAAGAGTCACTCCAAAGTCACTAATAGAGGAGAACAAATGAAGATATTATTGTAGGGTACGAAACCACCTCAAAGTTATCCTTTCTGATCGTCCGTAGTAAAATAACACGAAGCTATTCTTTCCATTCGACCTATCAGAGTTCGTACTAGAATAACACCTTAAGACACAAATCAACCAAAACCCTAATGTCACCTAGATACTCCAATGTCACCTCAAGTATTCATGGGTATGATTATACGATATGCATCACACAATCCCAGATTCATCTATTCAACCAACACAAAGTACTTCAAAGAGTGCCCCAAAGTTTCTACCGGAGAGTCAAGACGAAAACGTGTGCCAACCCCTATGCATAAGTTCACGAGGTCACGGAACTCGCAAGTTGATCACCAAAACATACATCAAGTGGATCACATGATATCCCATTGTCGCCACAGATAAGCATGTGCAAGACATACATCAAGTGTTCTCAAATCCTTAAAGACTCAATCCGATAAGATAACTTCAAAGGGAAAACTCAATTCATCACAAGAGAGTAGAGGGGGAGAAACATCATAAAGTCCAACTATAATAGCAAAGCTCGCGACACATCAAGATCGTACCACCTCAAGAACACGAGAGATAGAGAGATCAAACACATAGCTACTGGTACATACCCTCAGCCCCGTGGGTGAACTACTCCCTCCTCGTCATGGAGAGCACCGGGATGATGAAGATAGCCACCAGAGAGGGATCCCCCCCTCCGGCAGGGTGCCGGAACGAATGTAGATTGGTTTTCGGTGGCTACGGAGGCTTCTGGCGGCGGAACTCCCAATCTACTGCTCCTAGATGTTTGGGGGTATATGGATATATATATAGGAGGAAGAAGTACGTAGGTGGAGCAACGAGGGGCCCACGAGGGTGGAGGGCACGCCCAGGGGGGTGGGCACGCCCCCTGCCTCGTGGCTGCCTCGTTGATTGCCTGACGTATATTCCAAGTCTCATGGATTGCTTCCCTTCCAAAAATAACTCTCCTGAAGGTTTCATTCCGTTTGGTCTCCATTTGATATTCCTTTTCTTCGAAACACTGAAATAGGCAATAAAAAATATTTTGGGCTGGGCCTCCGGTTAATAGGTTAGTCCCAAAAATAATATAAAAGTGTATAATAAAGCCCATAAACATCCAAAATAGATAATATAATAGCATGGAACAAGAAAAAATTATAGGTACGTTGGAGACGTATCACCCCTGCCATCTACCACCACCGCTTATCCGCCACCGATCCGTCTCCATATACCATCACCAATCTGTATCCATATACCACCACCAATCTCTATCCATATACCACCACCAATCCATATCCATATACCACCACCGCTGCCATATCCTACCACCACATATCCACCACCAATCCGAGTTCCTTTCATATTAGGTTTGTTTTCGAGATCCGTCTAATTTCCGATTCATGTTTCCTTGCCTGAGTAGTTTTCGGAAAAAAGAAGTCTGGAGACCCCTGGGCAGTTTTTAGGCCAAAATTTTCGCACGCAATTTTTCCCTATCCTATTTTAAGGCTTTTTCTGGGTCCTTTGAGCCACGTGCCATCATAGTGATTTTTTGTCCACTTTTTCCTCGTCGCTGCCCTGCTTTCCGAAAAAAGTCAAAAAATTCTTGCCCATGCTGTCAGTTTGACTTGGGAAGAGTTTTGAGACACTCGCCATTATAGTGATTTTTCACAAAAAAAGAGCGCCAAAATAACAGCGAAAAAATAATTCCAGAGTGTGCTTTTCCCTTGTTTACGTGCAGTGTCGTGATTTTGTTAGTATTCTAGGCTCGTGTCTCTAGCACAGTCTAGCCTAGGACCAGCACAGTACCATCGTTGAGTGTTTATTCAACTTTGCATCTCTGAATTGATTATTGCTAATCTTTTTGCTACCATATTATAAGCCTTCCTAGCTCCACATACATCAACGTCATGCGTTTGACTCTCCTTGGTAATCGCTCTATCCAAGCTTTGAGAGTTTTGACTACATCGGTTGCCGATCACCGCCTACTGCTGGGTAAGAACTGGTAAGAATTTGAGATTTGCTTGACGGATTTGTGACACCCACCACCACCACTTGTTAGTAGTCTGTAGGATCATTTTCTTGTGTGTTTCTATTGTTGCTAACCATGGCAGGATCACAAGCCGACGAGATTAACTGGGAGAACTTGACGAACAAGGAGCTTCATGATAAGTTTCAGCAAATGATAACTGGACAGGTGCAAGATGTGCTAAACATATTTGAAGAGGCCATGGAGAAGATAGATGGCATGGAGAAGACGTTCAAAACAAAGCTCGATAACAAATTTACGGAATTGCTTTCGCGCTTTCCACCACCACCGCCGGCTGCACCTGTCGCACCTCTACAACAACAACAACAACAACAACAACAACAACACCTTCCAAATCAAGTGGGACGAGCACAGCACATTCCCATTGACCCTGGGCAAAATTCTGGTGCCGCTGTTGATGTTTCTGTAGCTCCTGCTACTACTGCAGAGGTGGAGGACCATTACGAGGATGAGGTTGATCAAAATCAGAACTACATGCAACCACTAGCACCACCACCACCAGGTCATCCTCAGGTATATCATCGCAACGGTAGGGCTGCACCACCACCTGAGGTACGAGATCATCACCTTTTTCCTAAATTGAAATTGAATATTCCACCATTTAAGGGTAGATATGTTCCTGATATATATCTTACTTGGGAGTTAGAAATTGAACAACATTTTACATGTTTACAATATCCCGAGGAGAGATGTGTTCCTGCTACTGTTTGTGCTTTCACTAGTTTTGCATGTGTTTGGTGGTTTGGACATTGTAGATTATATCCTATTCCAGCTACTTGTGCTGCTTTGAAAACTGCTATGCGTACTCGTTGGGTCCCACCATATTATCAACATGAATTACTTCAAAAATTGCAGCACTTAAGACAAGGAAATTTTTTTGTAGAAGAATATTATGAGGAATTACAAACTGGCATGATTAGATGTGGTATTGTTGAGGAAAATGAAGCTATGCTTGAACGTTTTATGGGTGGATTAAATAGAGAGATTTAGACCATTCTAGAGTATAAGGAGTATAATAATATCACTCATTTATTCCATCTTGCTTGTAAAGCTAAACGTGAAGTGCAGGATCGACAGGCATTGGCGCGGACTAACTTTTTTGCAGGTCGACCTTCATCATGTACACCGCGTGCATCCTCTACTTCCACACATTCTACTGCACCGACACCTCCATCAGCTGTTACCTCCAGCCGTGATACAAGGAAGCAGACACAACCACCATTATCTGCCAAGAGCCCACCTATCGGGCCTGCACAGAGTTCTTCTTCTTCCATGGCATCAACAGGGCACACAAGTGATATTACTTGTCGTCGTTGTTAGGCAAGAGGACATTTGGCGAGAGAATGCAAATCTCAGTGTGTGATGATTGCTACTGAGGATGGTAGGTATGAGTCCGCCAGTGACTATGATGAGGAGACTTTGGCTCTTATTACATGTGAAGAACACGGTGGAGATGATTCTGATCATGAGACGCAATACATGGCTCCTAAAGATACTGACATGTATGAATGTTTAGTTGCTCAATGTGTTTTGAGTGTGCAGGTCACACAAGCTAAGCAAAATCAGAGGCCTAATTTGTTCCATACGAAGGGAGTTGTGAAGAAACATTCTGTTCGCGCCATCATAGATGGAGGGAGCTGCAACAACTTGGCTAGCATGGAGATGGTGGATAAGTGTAGCGACCTGACCCGAATGGATCAAGTCTCTGTGCTTAAGTGTCATCCATGCATCGGTATGCTGACACACACAGTACTCGAGGATTTATAACATAGGTAAATCACATGTATAAAGTAACGTAAATACTATTACCTCAATCCAAAATAGCGGAAGTAACAAGGTTGTGGATTCCCATCAACACCAACGGCAAAGTTGAGTGTAGAAATCATAACCCTAACATATCACTTACTCATCGTAAGATTCCTGCAACATGAGACGTTGCAGCCACAAAGGGTCAGTACATTGAATGTACTGGCAAATTCACACCATAGAGAATGATGAACAATGGCTATCAGTACATGCATATTTGGCTGGTGGAAAAGCTCTATTGTTATAAGGTTTTTGCGAAAAGCTAATTTTTCCCTACTACAAAGGAATAAATTTTATTTAACTATCATGGTGGTTGTTAAACATTGAGAATGGTTGACAGCATTCTCAATCCCAATTAAGCATCATCATTAAAACCCAACAAAATTAATTTAGAGTAACATGTTGAGATCAACAGGATAATCCAAGTACCAGAGACTCAAGATGTCCATAACCGGGGACACGGCTAATAATGATTAGTTTATACACTCTGCAGAGGTTTGCACACTTTTCCCCACAAGACTCGATCTCCTCCGTTGGATTTCTCGCAATACATGGTGTTTGAGAAACGGATGACTGAGACATAGTCTTTCAGAAGCGTTTGCACCTTACGATGGGTAGACCGTACCACCTAAAACCCCTACATCTGCTAGTATACCACTGTAAGAGTTCACACGACTTAATCAACTATGCTAGAGCCCATAATAGCTTGTGGCTGCACACGGAAGTTTCTAGCATGAATAATCGTATGATCCCTTTGAGCCTGGGTGGCGGACCATAGGATGATCACACGGTATATCCCCAGGATCTCCTAGGACAACACTGGTATTTCCCCAGGTGTCCAGGCAAGTCCACTGGTATATCCCCAGGGTGCCCCTAGCAATCCACCCAGATGTGTATTAAAGTTGCCACCTTAAGTTGAACCATTAATTAACAATCTCACATCTGTCATGAAATACTCTCAAACCCAATCCACGTCTACGAGCATAGCATGGCAATATAAGCATAACGTAATAGTAACTCCCAAGGTTTGAATGCAGGGCAATAGGTTCCTACCTCATCAACTACTTCCCAATACCCACATGTTATCAATCCTACTCATGCAATGTTTGAGGGTGAAACTAATGCATAAAAACTGGGTATGAAAGGGATATGATCAAAGTGTGAACTTGCCTGCAATGTTGATGAAGATGATTCGCACTCAAAACTCTTGATAGCTCTACTCGTCACACTCCGGTCAATCTATCGTAAGCAAGCAATAGTAACCACACATAAGCAATCACTCAAAAGATCAGAAAGAACGAAGAAGACGATTCGGAAAACATCAAAACCAAGAAACTAACTCTTGCAACATAAAACAATTTCTAACAGTACCAAAATTATATGAATTTGGCCTTATTAGAATGTTTAGGTCAAGAGCTTCGATTTGCAAAAAGAATCAACTCAAACGGAGCTACGGAACTCAAGTTATGATCAAGCGAAGTTTGAATTCAAATCTGATCTAATTCAAATTTTAAACTTTTCAAAAACATGTTTGAGTTGTTTATCCGGATAGAGGGGATCATAACGAAGACGTGGGCGTTGGTTTTGTTGGATTTGGACTAACGAGCAAAAAGTTACGGTGTTTCGAAGATCAGGGGCTAGTCTGCAAATAAGTTATTCACAACGGGTCCCTGGCCGAAATAATAGAAAAAGAAAAAAAAACTAAAAGGCGAACGCTCGCTTATAAGGTCTAAATAGTGGACGTTCGCTGTTTAATAAAACCTAAAAAACAGATCTAATCTAGGGTTCGGGTTTATACCGGTTCGCAGTGGTGTGGCGGTTTTCGAGAGAAAACCGGCGGGGCCGAGGTTGAACTCCAGCGAGGCGGGACAGCGGCGTGCTCCGGCGCGGCGGCGCGTGGGCAAGGCGAGCTGCGGCTCTGCGGCAGTGGCGAAGTGGGGAGGCGGAGCTGCGGCGGCGGCGAAGCGGCGCAGCAGGCGGCGGCGACTCCGGTGAGATGCGGCAGCGGCGCGACAGACGAGGAAAGTGCGGCGGCGGCGCGAGGAGAGAGCGGGCGGCGGCGGCGTGCTATTTATAGGAGGCGGGGCCTCGGTGCATGGAGGAAGGGGCAAGGGAGGAGGAGGCCGGGCAGAGTACGGCGGCGGCGGCGGCCGGCGTGCTCGGGCGGGACTCCGCCCGGGGTCGGTGGCGATGGCGCGCTGGGCTGGGCCGCGGCCTGTTGGGCCGGCCCAGTTCAGCCGCGGACAAAAGGATTTTTTTTGTAAACATTTTTGAGACAAACGAAAATAAATAAAATAAAATAAAAAAACTAAATAGGCATAATATATCAAAATTTTCAAAAAAAGATTTTCTACGACATGAACATTTCTATAATTCCAAATAAAATCCACAAAATTCAAATAATTCAAAGAGTGCTACTAGTCTAATAAAAACTTAATAAAATCATTTAAAAAAACCAAAATGATTTCAAATTAATTTTTCTCCAATTTTCTATTGTAGGGAATCATTTTACCCTATTTTCCATATATGTTATTTTTGGAGAAAAATAATTTGAATAAAACTCAAATAACTCCAAATTGAAAATAAATTCAAAAGAACTTTGAATTTAATTCTTTGAAACTCCCAAGTCATATTTCATATAATTTGAAGAAGTCATTTTATCTTCTCTCGTGAAAATCATTGACCTGCATGAAGTTTAAGAATTGAAATATTTCCAATTGAAATTCAATTATTTTCAAATACCCTTTCATTTAATTTAAATGGAAGAAGTCATATCATCTTCGCTCAAGGGTTTTGTATTTGAAAAGAATTTGAATTCATGGAGATCAGAAAGCAAATATGAAAGTTGGGGAAAGTCCTTTTATTCCCTCTCATTTAACTTTCAAAAGTTTCGAATTCACTCACTTTCAGACAATCAATCAAACAATCAATCAAATCTATCTATTTATTATAACATTCCAAAATTTAGAATTTTGGGATGTTACAAACCTACCACCCTTAAAATGAATCTCGTCTTCGAGATTCGGAGAGGCTAGAAAGAAATAGGTTAGGTCCAGGGTCTTCTCAAAATTTATCGATCATCCCAGGGGTCTGGGGTGCTACCACCCTTAGAAGCATGGTTACTGTTCCATCAAAACTCATATAATCCATCCTTATTCTTGACAGTGTCGGTCTTCTCAGATCTTCAGTATAATTCCTTTCTCTGGGCTCTTCAGGTAACGGCATAACCTTTTCCTCAATTCTTTTGTCCTTTCATCTTGGTAAGGTTATTCCGTGATTGGGTCTTCTTAGCTGACGGGTCTGGCGCCAATACTAATCAACTATCGATATCTCACGGTGGTCAACAATTTATGGTTTCTCCTGCAGAAAATGGGTCTGGGTTGAATCTCACCGTATAACCTACGGTTGCCAACAACTGTCATGTACAAGGGAAAAATACTTATACCATTCTAAGGTTCAAACAAGGTTTAATATCGTCGTCTCTCTACTATAGGTAAGTCACTCAGATTTACCATCCCATATAGCAAGGCGAATAATAAGAGTAAGTTGGTATGGTGATCAATCCATCCCGCACCCAAATCATTACCTTGTATACGGTTTAGCGAATCTCGCATTCTAACACTCGGTCATCCTCACAAGCATTGCAGAATTTCTCTTGTCCACGAACTGCGTTCGAAATAATCCATTGATTCTGCAAGCCAAACAGACATCTATCGTTCCTTCACAACTCTCAGGTTTTGCGTTACTCCTATAAAATTATCTGCCAATAAACGTCGTATCTTCCTCCAAGTTCTTCCTTCAGCAAGAATGTGCTTGCTTCTTGGCAGGTCCTGGGGCATGTGGGTTATGGCCCATCTCATCACTTGTAGTCCTCGAACTTATCATCGGGCAACTGATCATTATTCCAACTTCCAGATCCCTAGCATACTTAAAATCCATCCAATTGTATCATCTCCCTTCCTTCTATTTGTACAAGACTAAGACGTGATTACTCAAACTCATCATGGAATTTCCATTGATCCATATTTCCAACATCATACCTCCTTTATATCCAATAGTAATTCATCTCTTCATCCTCGTGGGTTATCCCACATACCGAGATATAAACTTATACTTATCGAGTCCATATTCCACTTCGTGGAACATCACTATCCTTTCCAGGGTCAAGCGTCCTTGCAGGGGAATATTGGCCATCCCTGCATGGCACTTCTTCAGCTGGGAAACGTGAAACACATCATAAAATCCTGACAGTCCTTCGGGTGACTCCAACTTGTTGGCCACTTCTCCCATACGCTCAAAAAGTCGGTATGGTCCTACAAATCTAGGGGCTAACTGTCCCTTAACTCCAAATTGTTTAACTCCTCACAGAGGGGTTACACGAAGACATGCTCTGTCTCCAATTTCATAGACTACCTCCTTGAGTTTTTGAGTCTACATAACTCCTCTGCCTGGACTGAGCTACCTTTAGTCTATCTTAAATCAACTTAACATTCTCTTCTGACTCCTTGATCACATTTGGTCCAAACAACTGACGGTCTCCAACTTCATCCCACACACTCCTGGGGTATCACACATATCGAGACAAAACTCGTATTCATTTTGTCCGAAATCCACTCAGTGGAGTATCCTTATCTTTTCCAGGGGTCAAGGGTTCTTTTAGGGTACTACCACCCTTAAAATGCACAAATCTTCCATAGACCATATTTCTCATATCCTCAAAAATGGTCAAAATTCTTCTTCATAGAGTAACAACTCATAAAATCCATATCAGTACGAACGATGCTAACTTTATTCACTCTCAATTGATTACAGTCTCTCGCTTTTCCATTACATGTCTCAACTCAACACCTCAATATAAAAGAAAATGTTCTCACTTCTACTACTCCATTTCTTTTGTTGCAAACTCAACTATCTAGCACAAGTTTCCTTCTCTTTGGGACATTCTCTAGCAAAGTGCCCTGCTCCATTACAACTAAAACATATTACTTCAGACAACTATTGAGGTTTCCTTTTTGGGCAACTGTTGAGGTAGTGCCCTGACTCCTTGCACCTGTAACAGGTGATATGACTTAGGTCCTTCCTGGAATCCAATCGGTTTCTCTTCCTGGACTTTTCCATTCCAATCATGGCTTCTATTTCTTGTGGGTCATACTCTACTTCCTCTGTCGGGAATTCTACTAGATCCCCATTCAAACAATTTTGGGAGATGTGTCCTTCTTCTCCACATGAATAGCAAGACTTAGTGCAGGGTTTACTCGGGTCCTCTTTAGGTGTGTCCTCCACATCTTCCTTCATCACGGGTTCTTCTAAAATTTCCATAAGGGCTCCTTTCATTAATTCCTTCTTCTGTTGGATGGTTTGTTATACCATGGGGTAAATGTGACACTGAGCAGGATAGTGGGTAGTCCCTTCACACAAGAAACAAGTAATCTGCCTAGTTGGGCATTCTTCAACTGGGTGACTTCCTTCACAATTAGGGCATTCATCCTTGTGTTCTTTATGGGTGTGTCCTATTTCTCCACAAATCTTGCATGCACAAGGTTTCCTCATATCCTTTCCATAAGGCTTCAACTTCTGGGACACAAACCGAGACTTTGGCAAAGTCAACTTAAATTCTTTCCAAGTGGTTACTCCTTGCCATCCATTGATGGTTTGGTACATCCTCCACCAAGTAGCAGCACCTCTTTCAAAGCACTAAAGAGCGTGTTGGGTCATATCCTTTCCAACTATATGGTTATTCTTCATATGATCCTCCATGTTCTGAATTCATCGTTCCGTCTCCAACTGACTCATCGGTCCAGAAAATACAAACTCATCTTCATTCATCCTCTATTGGGTCCATGGGTTTGGGGTGAGATAAGAGAGATAGAGAGGGATACACACAATACAAACAAAAGTTTTGAAAAGACAGATTTTATTGTGGCTATCGGAAAACATCAAACAAATGACAGCTCACAAACGTCGCATCTAACGTAGGTATATAATAGAGGTTTGGTCTTCTAAAGGTCAATAAATCTTCAACGTCTCCAAACTCTTCAAGCCTTGTTCATGCCTCCAATGTCTTCTTCCAATCATGCTTGTCTTTCTCAAGTCCTTTTGCCAGATCAACTCTGTTGACGCGAAGTCTCTCGTGACCTCCTTTAATTATTTTTGGAGTTGCGTTCCAAACTTCTGGGTTTCAACATCCTTGGCATGAACCATGGTCCTACTGTCCTTCAGTTCCTGACGGATATCCGGTATCTCGAGGTTTTTCTCCTCCAGCTTGGCTACTTTCAGCTTTTGATTCCTGAGTTCTTCACGGAATGCTTCCTTGTCTAATACGGCTTCATGCAGCTCCACCTTAAACTTCTTGATGTACTACTCCAGATCCTAGTGATACACCGGCTAAGGTTAAAACTCCATCTTACTAATAGGTGCTCCATCAGCCTTCTTCCATCAAATCCATTCTGAAGAAAGCATCCTTAACTCAGCACGGTGACAATAGCATCAGCGGGCGATGACATCACGGATAACCGTGTTTCTGCTCTTGTCTTTCCCATGAGCTATCATTCCATAGTTGATATCTCCTACCTTAGGGTTTCTTGGCAAAACTTTGAGTCCTATGCTCCATGTTCCAGTCTTTCACCAATACACCTTGATCTTGGGTATTGACAACTTCCATAGTCTGCCAAGTTCCATAAGGGTAGCCTTCCTAGGTCATACAAATCTGGGAATTCTTCACAGCCTTCAAATTCTACTTGTCTTCGGTCTTCAACAGTTGTAGTTTCCATTATTCAGATGCACGGAAAATACTCTTCATTCCGAAGTGGTGTTAGTTGTCCGATATCTTGTACTTATTGGAGTGGTCTTATCCATCGAATCTTCGAGTGATCCAAAGGGAAAAGGGATATGGTTTCACTAAAGGGAATTTTTGAATAAGCTTAGAAGAGAAGAGAGGTAAAAGATCTTTTTGAAAGGGAAAGTTGTAGAGAAAAATCTTTGCTATGGGCTTGCCAGTTTCTAGGGTCACGTCCTATAGTTAACATGTGCTCTGATACCATCTTGTAGCGACCTGACCCGAATGGATCAAGTCTCTGTGCTTAAGTGTCATCCCTGGATCGGTATGCTGACACACATAGTACTCGAGGATTTATAACAGAGGTAAATCACATGTAT